>NC_071657.1:45019671-45351338 GCF_014839835.1 Dryobates pubescens
CAGTCCAGTTAGCACCAAGCTCAGCTCACATATGTCACTGGGAGAGTGCAATATTCTCAAATAAGACACAACACTGTTCTTCCTTGGTTTTCATCTCCTTTTTTGGGGAAATCACTATTCTAACCAACTGGTATTGGTGAGATATATTAGTCTGTGTTCTTGAAAAATCTTTTGTGCAACCGACCTCTTTTCTGCATGAAGAGTTGTTCTTCAGAGAGCTGCCATGCTGAAAAATGTTGATGAGAAACAGAGGATGCAATGAGAGTACTGAATTCTTCTAACAAATTTGTGACAGTAAAGTTCAGCAGAACATGGAAGAGGTAAAACAGTGTGAAGGTGTCAATGGCAATGAAGTTCAATAAGAAAATGGAGTCTGCACTCTAGTTCAGGTACTATAGCAGTCCAAATACTCCAAAAGAGTGACCCAGTTTTCCCTCTCTGTGAAATCTGGTTTAACTCTCTATTCTTCAGTTTCAATTTGAATGTCCCTGAAACAGTGGTTCTGCCAATGTAACTGCAGCAGGAGCAGATAACTGCCAAGTCTAATATTGTATCCTTATCAATTCATATCCCATCCCCAACTGCCATGAAGCTCCTTCTATAAGTGACTAGTACTCATCTGAGTAGTTGCCAAGTGTGAGTACATACAGATGCGTATATGCAGAGTTGAGGTCCTACATGTATTATAAAACGTCCTGAAACAGGCATTGTTGTTTGAGAAGAGACAGTAGGCTTTTAAGAGGCATTATTTCTGTATTTCTGCAACAGATAGAGGCCATGAGATGTGCAAATTTTCTGCGGAAGTTTCTCCCTCTTTCTCAGCAAAAACCATCAACTGCCCATTGACACACTGCAACTCTGTACACCCCACTGTCAGGCAAGACTCCTAATAAGAGCACATCACTGTTCTAGTACTGCTACTCAGCTTCTGACATGTATCTAGTCCACAAAAGGAGCAGCCTCTCTCTTTCTTCTGCTGGTTAGACTCAAGCCTCAAAAATTGTGTCCTTCTCACTCAAAGGGCAAAGACGGACCATGTGTTCTGGGTTAAAACATCCCACTCTCACAAGCCTCCCCCTCTAGGCACAGTCAGGAGGGAAAGCAGCACAAAAAAACTCTCTGGGTTGAGATAAAGAGAGTACAGTGAGGTGACACGATGCACAATTACCTTAGCCTGTTTGCAGAAAAGCTCAGCAAAATGAAGAAGCAGCAGCAGAAGCCAGCAGCCTCTCCCAGTCCCTCACCTGCAGCCCACCCAGCAGAAAAGACCAGCACCTCACATATGAAAACAAGTGGAACAGGGAGCCTCTCATGTTACAATCTGAACTTTGAGCCCCATGATGCTTTTCTACAGACAGCACTTTCATTTTGAAGCTGGCATGACAGCAGCATGGTATTGAGTATCAGCAGCAGATTCAGCTCAACCCATGACAATGTGTTCTTTGGACAAGCTCGTCACAAAAGGTCTTTCATCCTTCTCTTTATCTGCAATGTAAGGATGTATTTAAGGTCTCACAGATCACCAGAATCCATTGCCTCTTTGCTGGATGTTACTGATTGTAGGAATGGCAGCACTGAACGCATGCTTGTCCCTACACCGTATGGTCCACAAGGCTGATGCATTAAACAAAGGCCTTGTCATGTCTCACATTGATGCTTGCTAGGAAATATTTGAGAGCTTTCAGGTTGCAATATGGCAAGGCTTTTCCTAGAGTATACCTGGTCTCTGTCAAGACCCCAGTGAGTGCAGCAGTTCCTGCTCAGCAACCAAGGCAATATTGGATAGGAGTCTCTGGCTCCTGTGGATCAGAAGAGTACAATGGCCTCTTCTGACTGCAATATCTGTGGAGGAAGTTGATACCTCTGTCAAAAGCCTGCAGTCTGAGAAGGACTAAATTATCATAAAGACTGTTAAACTGCTGTTCAGTTTTGTCTTCATCCCTTTTCTCAGCTTCATTCCAAGTCAAAGAATCAGAAGCAGATAGCAACATGAGAGGTAGAAAAGAAAGCAGCCAACATATCATCAGAAAAGCTGAGGACTCTCTATATAATTTCCTCTCTGATGCAGAGTGGAAAGTTTCACTGACCTGCTTTCATTTCTTTACCTTCCATTGCCAGAAAAAGAAAACTCTCCTCTTACAGAACCTTCATCAGAGATGAACAATTGCCTCCATACTTAATGCAGCCTAAAATCAAACCAAGTCATCACTGCTCTGCCTCAGAACAGGAGGGTACAAAGGTTTTAGTCTGCTGGTATGAGTCTTTAGACATTAAATATTTTCTCAGGGAAAAAAAAAATAGTTAAGCCAAACCTTTTTCATGATGAGCTTGCAATTAAAAAAATACATTAATACCAGAATACATCTAGGCACTTGCCACATTCAAAAGCCTTGAAAGAAAATAAGCTGCATCCAGAGTGGTGTAAATCATGCTCAATTTATTTCTCCTCTCACTGCAAATCAGTGCAGTTTTCAGCTAACAAGAATGGGTGCCCTACTTGAGCCGACAAACCCTGTCTCCCCTAGCAGGAGAGATACTTAGCATGACATTACCATCATTACATCCCAATGTTAAAGGCAATGAAACTCCAGGAGTGGCAAAGTCAAATCAATTCAATTGTCTGATTGTTCATACTCATGAAGTAGTGAGACTGGCAGGGGTCCAGCATAAAACTTAGGGCTTTCCAGAGGAGCTCCTTTAAGGTAATTCATTGCCCTCTACAGCAGCTTAAATCAGAAGGGCTAGAATGGTCACAGTAAATGTGGCTGCTAACATTCCTTAAGAGTAATATTAGCTGATAGCCAGCTGCTAGGCCAGATGTCAAAGGTGCATTAAGAGCACTTGGGTTTGAGCTAACCCATTCCCAAGAAGCAGAATGGATTTGGCTCTGAGCAATGCAATAAAAAGAGATTGTGATTAATGAAGCAATACAACTTAATAACATTAAGTTGACTTCTTCTCTCTGGCATTTTCACTGTCCACAAAGTAGTTCTTTTACTTACCAGCAGGGACATGTAAAATGTTAATCATCAGCAGTCTGTGGGCCATTAAAGAAGTTGCTTTCCCTTTTTCAACTTGAAAACCAAGGGGGAAGGATAATAGGTTTGGTTAACAGAGCTGTTCAGATAATGGAGAATTTCAAAGAAAAGCTATCAAAGTCAGCATGGGAACTCAGAGCCTTAATCCATCCTCTCTCTAACCTGAGTTCCACCTAGACGGGGACTGGAATTCAAAACTGAGATGAAGGAAAAGTAGTCTTTTTTCAACTGAGATGTTCCAATTCAGCATAGCCTAGAATAGTGAAAGATTAAAGGAAGTTGTTGCTTGTGCCTTATCATTTAAGGGCACACTACCAGAAATATGCACTTAATGTTTGCATTTTTGGCCTTTCCACTAGATAATGAAGTAAAATGCATTCAATTGTAAATTCAAGAGAGTAAACTAAGCAGAACACAGTATCTAATGAACAGTGGATATCCATAGAAAGAAGTAAGTTTATGGAGCTCTCTGTACTCATTAGACTAGTGCAAAGAGCATCATGTACATCAAACATTTTGCATAGATTGCGTTTGGAAAATTGAAGCATTTCATGAAGCACTAGAAGCCATTTTGTAAGCTGTGGATGAAGGGAACACCAGTTCTGCTGTTCCAAGGAGAGAAAGGAGATGAAATTATCCCAAGAGTTACTGAGAGGCAGCTTTTAAGCTGTGACAGTCAGAGAGCCCTGCAGATGCTACCAATACCAGGAAGCCTGTCTAAACCTGAGTCCACCTGGAACCTAGGCGGGATTCAAGCTACAGGGTGGTCCTCACGGGCATCTAAACTTGCCTTAACTACCATGCTTAAATCCTCAACTTTAGATGTCTTCAAGTATGAAGACTTGAAGACTTTTCACACTAGCAGTTGCACTTTTAAAGCAACTTATTTTATTTTGGGTACTGTTCACCACACTGGGCAGCTCATTAGCCAAGCAATAAGTTTCAGCTGTTCAAAAAGCCCCACCTTTACTGCAGTAAATTAATCTGAAAATACAAGTACCTGGTTCCTTACACTCTTACAGTAACGGTACCACCACTTCAGAATTCTACCTTGAGCATGCCCTGAATGAAATCGCAAGAAAGGTTTGTTACAGACTAACAAGGGCTTGGGTTCAGGTGGAGGTAACGAATTGCCGGGCTGCAATTCCTGATGCAGTGAGGCTGGAAATAAAAGATGTCTTCCTTTCTCCTTCCCACTCACTTAGCTTTCTTATTAGGAATTTTATTTCCTTTTTTTTTTTTTCTTTTCCTGAACTGGATATGGAATGTGCATAAGGACATCAGGAACAGTGTGGCCAGCAGGAGCAGGGAGGTCATTCTGCCCCTGTACACTGCACTGGTTAGGCCGCACCTTGAGTACTGTGTCCAGTTCTGGGCCCCTCAGTTTAGGAAGGATGTTGACTTGCTGGAGCATGTCCAGAAAAGGGCAACAAGGTTGGTGAGGGGCTTGGAGCACAAGCCCTATGAGGAGAGATTGAGGGAGCTGGGGTTGCTTAGTCTGGAGAGGAGGAGGACTCAGGGGTGACCTTATTGCTCTCTACAGCTACCTGAGTGGGGGTTGTAGTGAGGCAGAGGTTGGTCTCTTCTCCCAGGCAGCCAGCACCAGAACAAGAAGGCACAGTCTCAGGCTGTGTCAGGGAGGTTTAGGCTGAAGGTTAGGAGGAAGTTTTACACGGAGAGAGTGATTGCCCACTGGAATGGGCTGCCTGAGTTGGTGGTGGGGTCGCCGTCGCTGGGGGTGTTCAGGGCGAGGCTTGACAGGATGCTTGGTTTCATGGTTTAGTTGATTGGGTAGTGTTGGATGATAGGTTGGACATGATGATCTTGAAGGTCTCTTCCAACCTGGTTTATTCTATTCTATTCTATTCTACTTTTCTTTTTCTATTGGTTTTGAGGCTTGCGGGGTAGGGGTGGTGATGGTTTGGATCTATTTGTGAGATTTTTTAGTAGCACAGAAGCTTGTTAAAGGAAATGGTAATTTTACACAATACACCAAGTTTTAATTGGAAAGCTGACACCATCACTGTCTATAATTTCTTCAATGTTATGGACATTGCATGATACAATTAGATGTCATTGCCATACCCTTGATTTCAGTTTTCTGAGGAAAAGAGGGGAAGAATCTTTTTGTAACCTTTCCACGGTTGTGCTACAAGCCCATTTGCCATAGACTCCTTTGTTGTGTTCAGGCATGTAGGTGCAAGGAAGCAATTTGCACCCCAACATGAGTGATGCCAAATACAGGTGCAGATTTTGCAGTCTATAATCCAATTTCCTGACAACAGGCAGGACAATCTCCAACACTCCTTCTGACAAGTTGTTTGCAAGTCATTGCTCTCTACAACTACCTGAAAGGTGGTTGTAGCCAGGAAGGGGTTGATCTCTTCTCCCAGGCAACCAGCACCAGAACAAGGGGACACAGTCTCAAGCTGCGCCAGGGGAAGTTTAGGCTCAAGGTGAGGAGAAAGCTCTTCACCAAGCAAATCATTCATCATTGGAATGGGCTGCCCAGGGAGGTGGTGGAGTCACCATCCCTGGAGGTGTTCAAGAGGAGATTGGACGTGGCACTTGGTGTCATGGTCTAGTCATGAGGTCTGTGGAGACAGGTTGGACTCGATGATCTTTGAGGTCTCTTCCAACCTTAGTGATACTGTGATACTGTTTATTTTTTTGGTTGTTTGGGAGTGTTTGGTGGGGGTTGGGGTTTTTTTTTTGGGGGGATGGGTTTTGTTTGCTAGATTGGGGGGGGTTGTTGGGTATTATTATTATTATTATTATTATTATTATTATTATTATTATTATTATTATTATTATTTTGTGTCTGTATGTCATTTGATGCTCCCTATTTATAAGAAAATAATATTAAAAATCTAAACTCGTTGTAGTTTATGAATTTATTGGCCAGAAATATGATAAAATATGAATATTATTTATTAAAAAGCAAAAATTGTTTTCCCACACCAATTTATTCAGGTTTGTTTGCCCGGTTGATAACAAGTTAATTACACACGGTAGAAGGCTAATAAACAGTAGATTAACAGTCTAGAACAATCAGAACTTGGAATACAGAGGAACAAACTAGAATCCCCCTGCACATGCGAAACCAAATAGCACTGCTGCCTCGGGTGGCATAGACGAACCACCATTGAGTTCACAACAGAGCTCTCTAAGAGGTAACAAGCTATAAACCTCAGAAATAACCAGGTAAAATAGCATATTTGACTCATGAACCGCCGGGCAGTATCCACAGATTTAGAGGAAATGAGAGGGAGCACGCTGCTGCGGTGAAGGCCCAACTTTAGCACTACACTGCTAAACAAAGAAGCTAATTGCTCTGGAGATAAGAGCAAGTAGGATGCTTGTCACCATCTTGAATGCCATTAACGAACAGGGCAGAAAGGTGCGGGCGAGCATAGGAGGTCTTGCTCTATAAATTCCCTTTTTGAAAACAGAACAGCCCAATGGCACATCAGCCATTCAAATCCTGCCAATCAATTCAAAATGTTTAGGTGGGGAGTAAACTGCACACGCCTTCTCTCATGGCGTCTGACACGTGCAGTCGCGTCTCTGAAATACGAGGCTCGGGGTACAGCTTCCAATCCCCTCCAGGCAGCCTTAAGGGCACCTGCCTATTAGGCTGCTCAACCACAATCCAGACCCTGTAACAGAGAGGCAGGAGAAAGGGGCAGTGGCTCAAGACAGATTTAGCTGTCTTGGTAATACCTCATCCAGCACACTCATGTTATTGGTGTAATTGGTTATATAAAAGCAGTGCCAAATAACTAGTGGATATGAGCTTTGCAAAAAAGTAATACAAGTTTCTTAAAGTTCAAGTGCAACCTCATGTAAGAAGCAATATTGAGAAGATGAGTGCAACTGCTGTGCAAATGATGTGCCTCCCTTTAAAAACAGTATAAACTGTTTTAGCACCCAAATAATCAAAAGGATAATCATTGCTAGATAATAGTGTGAGTTAAAATAATACAGAGTTTGGGTGTCTGTATTATTTCAACAGTTGCTTATTTAGTTTTTCTACCCAACAGAACACAATTTATTCATTTGGCAAAATTATTAATGTCTGAATGTAGGAATTGCCTCATGCAGCACTGAGATGCAACCTATGGTGAGGAGTACAGCGTATTTTTACTAGTTTTCATCAAGAAGCAGAGAACACTATACCACTCCTGCCTCACATACATGAAGGGCTGAGATTGGTCCTTTAGCCTTATTTACAACAATTTCAGAGGAAGGACAGTGACAAAGAAAGAAACAACAAGATGTGGCAAACATGAGAGGTGTGTTGGCACTCCACTGCATGGTACTATAAAGCTTACCTTTAGATTGAACTTTTCGGCTTAAGGGGTCCAATAAAAAGAATTCTGTTTAAGATACACCATTCCATGAAGGACACTGAGAGGATGTTTGATATCTGCCAAACTAATGCATATATTTGATAGTTAATAGATTTTTTGGTTGTACCTGGAATATTGGGGCAGGGGGAGAACATGGAGTTTGGAGGTGTGTAGACATACCTATATTAAATTATTCTCTGTTTCACAGAAGCCAACAGGCCATTCAGCCAACTGAGAGAGAATTAAGGTTCAGTTAGCTCAAGAAAATAATAATGAACTTCTTGTAATGGTAGTTATGGTACTGACAGAATGTATTTACTGGAAAATAACAATCCCAGTGAAGGACGGGTCAGAAGAGAAAAAGAAAATCATACTGCCTGCTAAGATATCCATTCCTTTTTTTATCACCCACACGCAACATGGTGGCCCATTTCTGGCTACAAAACCTTTCATCTGGCTTTCTAGAAAAAGAGTCTATTGAGAGAAGAACAAAAATGTTATTGTAATGATAAAAAGTTTCAGCTTGCTTCCCAAAAGAACCAAAATAAGAGTGTGCGATAGGGAGCAAAAGGTGAGCAATGGTAGTATAGACTGTGTAAAATGATGATTGTGAGTGAGAGTATAGCCCAAGGAAGAAGACTGGTATTGAATTTCTGTGCTTGCTAAAGGAGGCTATAGGATTAGAGAATAGAAGAAGGCTGAAAGCTATCAAGTAATTAAAAAAATTACTTGACATCATAAACATGCCATGCCCTAAGAAAACTGCAGTCTGATGCCACCTAAAGGCAATCAGTAGTGGTACATCAAAATTTTTATTATCTGTCCAGTAATCAATATTGCATATCCCTGATGTGTTGCTTTCCAGTTCTTCCATCTAGCAATGAAACATTATTCATTCACAAAAGTATATAAAACTTAAAACTATTCTTGTGTTAGTGTCTTTGGTACTTTGATGGATATGGATCAACACTGCTACATTTAAAGGCCACAAAAGCCACCATCTCATCCTTATTCCTAAAAATAATTGATTTATATTAGTTAAATGAAAGTAAGAATGTAGGTGGATGAAAGTAATTTTCTGAAATCTGCTGGCACACAGACGGCAGACAACTGCCTGACTTCCCTCTTGGGATACTTGAGGTTTCCAATTAGTGTACATGTTCATGCGGAGGAAAAAGACAGCAAATCCATTCTGTGCTGATACTTATCCCATACAACTTGTTTCATAATGACCTATTATGTAGTTAAAGGATAATAATAGAGATGTATCTGCAGAAATGTAATTTGAACATCACAGCTCTATGTAGTTCACCAATAGGTCTATTAATTTTAGATCAATATCTATTCCATGATAGAATTTCACTAAATTAAGAAAGTAAGTCTGGCATATTTCCAGGCAAATCACACAGAATCACAGAATCACCAAGGTTGGAAGAGACCTCAAAGATCATCAAGCCCAGCCTGTCACCACAGACCCCATGGCACCAAGTGCCATGTCCAATCCCCTCTTGAACCCCTCCAGGGATGGTGACTCCACCACCTCCCTGGGCAGCACATTCCAATGGCAAACGATTCTCTCAGTGAACTTTCTCCTCATGTCGAGACTAAACCTCCCCTGGTGCAGCTTGAGACTGTGTCCCCTTGTTCTGGTGCTGGTTGCCTGGGAGAAGAGACCAACCCCTTCCTGGCTACAACCACCCTTCAGGTAATTGTAGAGAGCAATAAGGTCTCTCCTGATCCTCCTCCTCTCCAGGCTCCCTCAGCCCCTCCTCGTAGGGCTTGTGCTCAAGGCCTCTCACCAGCCTTGTTGCCCTTCTCTGACACGTTCAAGTGTCTCGATGTCCTTCTTAAACTGAGGGGCCCAGAAGTGGACACAGTACTCAAGGTGCGGCCCAACCAATGCAGAGTACAGAGGCACAATGACTTCCCTGCTCCTGATGGCCACACTATTCCTAATGCAGGCCAGGATGCCATTGGCCTTCTTGGCCACCTGGGCACACTGCTTGCTCATGTTTAGGCAGCTGTCAATCAGTACCCCCAGGTCCCCTCAGTTTGGGAGCTCTCCAGCCACTCTGACCCCAGCCTGTAGCTCTGCATGGGGTTGTTGTGGCCAAAGTGCAGCACCCAGTACTTGGATTTGTTGAATGCCATCCTATTGGACTCTGCCCATCTGTCCAGTCAGTCAAAGTCCCTCTGCAGAGCCCTTCTATCCTCTAACAGATCAATATCTGCTCCCAACTTGGTGTCATCTGCAAATTTACTGATGATGGTCTCAATCCCCTCATCCAGATTATCAGTGAAGATATTAAAGAGGATGGGGCCCAGCACTGATCCCTGGGCAACAGGTAGACCACATCCACAGGCCTCCCCACATCCACCAGGCAGGTCACCTGTTCATAGAAGGAGATCAGGTTGGAGAGGCAGGACCTGCTCTTCCTAAATCCATGTTGGCTGGACCTGATCCCTTGGCCATCCTTCAGGTGCGCAGTTATTGCCGCCAAGATAATCTGCTCCATAATTTTCCCTGGCACTGAGGTCAGGCTGACAGGCCTGACAGTTTCCAGCTTCCTCCATCCAACCCTTCTTGTGGATGGGGACCACATTGGCCAGTTTCCAGTCATCTGGGACCTCTCCGGTGAGCCAGGACAGGTGGAAAAAGATGGAGAGTGGCTCATCATCACCTCAGCTCTGCCTGTCAAGGGAATACCAGTCTTCTGTCCCAACCCTTTTCAAACTCTCCCCTCCACATGCTGCCATACACCCTGGTGCACAGTAGTGCACACTAGTGCCTTTCTGCACAGGCACTTTCTGCAGTGAGACTAGTTTGATCTCCAATTACAATATTCTTGTTGGAGCAAAGTAACTACACGCATTGTCAGTGGTTACGCATTTATATTTTATCAGAACCAGCAAGGAAACATCACTGGTATTCCACAAATGCAAAATTTAGTAAAGCACAGGAAACATTAAACTTTCAAGAAGAGCATACAAACATCTTCTATCAAAAAAAAGATAGAGAGAGAGAAGAGTCATTGTTATAGGTGACACCCTTCTGATGGGAACAAACAGCCCAATATGCAGACCTGACCCACTTCAAAGGGAAGTCTGCTGTCTCACGGGTGTCCAGGTTAAGGATGTGGTAAGGCTTCCTACCCTGGTACAGCCCACATAGTATTACCCATTATTAACCTTCCAGATAGGTAATGAAGACCTTGAAAAAAGAAAGCTAAGCACTATCAAGAGTCTTCAGGGCTTTGGGTCAACTGGTCAAGGGAGTGGGAGCACAGGTAGTATTCTTTTCTATCCCCCAGTGTAGTGGTTCAGGCTGGGTGCCCCCCTGCTGCTGCCACATAAGACACACCTCCGGTGTCCTGAGGGTCCAGCCCAGTGGGTGGACACAGGAAGCTGCATATTTCATCCCATAATGTCCTGCTCCCTACAAAAACCACCTGCAAAGTCCTGCACTTCCTCTTTCTTCCCTCACCACTGCTATGGAGATGGTCCCTGTCCAGTAATGGAGGGGGAGTCATCTTGAGGCCTCTTGAGGCCTGGCCAGGCCTAATGCCAGGAGGAGAAGGGGGAAGGGAAATCTCAGAACTGGTCAGCTGAGATTAGCCTAACAGTGGAAGAGGCGGGGGAAGAAAGAGCCCTGGGGGTTTTGGGTGTACCCTCAGGTGGGAAGAGGGATGTGTTGGGATGCTTCTGAGTATGCTTTGGGATCTCTTTTGTCACTGTGCTTGTGGTTCTCTGTAAAATTTTCACTGTTTTTCCACTTGAACTTTCCACCACTTCTGCAATCTGTTTGTCTGAGTCTCATTTTTTTTCTGCCCGTGGTGGGAGGGAAGGAAGGATCGGCCTTTCAACCCACCACACCCAGCTACAGGGTCCAAAATAGAAAGATTGAGGAGGTCTCACCAGATCAATTCTTGGCTTCAAGCCTGGTGCCTCCAACAGGATCTTGGGTTTTCTAACCACAAGTCACCTCACATGATGCCAGATCTGCGGGTGGCAGATGGGGTGCATCTCTCTCAAGGAGGGAGAAGGTTCATATCACAGGGGTTGGCTAGGCTCATTAATTGAGCTTTAAACTAGTTTTGAAGGGAGGAAGGGCAAAACCCATGCTCGCTGGGAACAAGTCTGGAATGCTTGTGAGAGTCTGATCAATGACTATAAATATCTGAGGGCTGGGTGTCAAGAGGGAGGGGACAGGCTCTTCTCAGTTGCACCCTCTGATAGGACAAGGGGCAGTGGATATAAACTACAGCACAGGAGGTTCCACCTCAATATGAGGAGGAATTTCTTCACTGTGAGGGTCACAGAGCTCTGGCAGGGGGTTGGACTCGATGATCCCTGAAGGTCCCATCCAAACCCTAATATCCTGTGATCCTGTGACCCTGTGATTAACCAAGTATATAACACATACAAGAGCTTGAGTTTCTAGCAGGCCATGAAGCAGAAACTTTTCTTTCTGTCTATGTGAAAGCATAACACACAAGGCAAGATATCTGGCAAAGTATTTGGCATGTTGTGGGATGCAGAAGATGAAAACATTTCCATTTCTGATACAAAGCAAGGTAACAAACCTAAGTTAGCATAAAGCTGGGGCTGTTTTTCTTGGAAATATGGAATATTTTATTATTTTATGTACTCTGATTGTACTGTTAATGTCCTTCCTGGTGGGTATCATCTCTCATAGCTGAAATATGTACAGGTTCCTTAAACTAATAATGAAGGAGCAGCAAAGGACAATATCTTTGCTTGACGCTGTTTGGAATTTTCTGTGGTGCCAGTCTATTACTGTAAGACCATTTTTACTCATGAAAAGTCTGCAGTGGTGAGAAAAGTTTTTGTTTAAATTTGGTTAATCTCAAAATCAAAACAATTCAGAGAATCATGTAGGTCTCCAAGCAAAAAGGGTCAGCTTCAGATCACCAAAGATGGCCACTGAAGCCTATGTGGGCTGGATTGCACAGAATAGACATGCTGTGTGATTAGAAGACTAAGAAGTAAGCAACCTCAAGTGATCCTACTAGAAATACTCATGTCACATTTAACTCTGAGGAATTTACCTGATGGAAAGTAATCCAGTGCTCTAAGAAAGAGGCATAGAATTTCACAGCAAACACTTCCACCATCCAGTATTAAATTAATTTTGTGTGTGGCTTGAAAGGAAAAATAGTATGAATATACTGAGATTTAGTGTGGATTCTGAAGGTGTATTAAACACGCACACACACACAAATCGTAGGGATTTTAAGCATAAATAATTCTGATAATCTTACACTGTAGAATGAAGAGCATGATATATGCTTGTTTAAGAGACCACTACATGTCATTGGGAATTCAATTGTTTGAATGAATGGCAGTTTGAATTTTGTGAGTTCTGATAGTGCTCAAAAGCTATAGATCTAGATGGGTCCTAAGGAGAAGAAATCAGTAGGAATGATTCAGAGAGAGTGTTAGATGGTTAAGTAGACAGATATTTTAGTGGACACTGAAGTCTAGATTTAAATCCTGCCTCCATTAAGTCAGCAGCAAAGTTGTGGGCTTCCTTCACAACTTTTTGCTTTTTAGTGCGAATTGTGTAAAAGTGATGTCTTTAAATGTAGTACTAGGAATAACATTTTGAGAGTCTACAGAAGATTGAAGTATTGAGCTGGCAGTTGCATAAAGCTAGTAGTGTGTGACCTCAGGAATTGCAGCTGCCTGGTCCAGTTTCCCAACTCGTTTTCATAAGACTGTATGTCCAAATCAGTACAAACTTGAATTTAGGCCCATGATGCCTTGGTGCTCAAAATCTCCTGAAGTAGCTGCCTCTGATTACTGTTCAGATGCCAATAAATTTCAATGTGCTGACCTAATTTGAATCTCAAAATTCAGACGTGAGAGAGGCAGCACCTAATGGAGCCAGGTAAGGTTAGCTATGGATGCAGACTACAGTTGGGTCACTGCACTGTTTTGTTTGTAAGGATACTACAGACCCATTTACTTCTCTATTCAGTGGACTCATATGAGTTAAATTACTCCCTCAGTTAATTATTCAGAGACAGTGTGCAATTAAATACTATTGTACGTCTGACACTTGGGCTCCGGAATCATGAGTCCAAAGATCAGTTATTGTCCCAATTTGCTACTCAGGTTTAACACTGGTTAAAATTAATACATTCAGTTTAGCTGAAATGAACTATCACTAGCCAACTTTAGGGCAATCACATAAAATCCCACTGATGTTTCTCACTGGACCTTCTGAGGTCATCTATGGCCAAGGCTGGAAGTCAATGGCAGCCTTAGTTTATGGCTTAATGGTCAATGAATATCAATTGCTGACCCAATTTCTTGAATCAGGATATCCAAATGTTTATGATACCCAAGAAATATGTTGTCATGGTAGGGCCAAATGAGCCCCAGCACAAGCCCAGACAGACTCTAATGTGTCTAGATGTGGTCCCCTTCTCCCCCCTTCTTCCTGGAGAAAGTCAGGGTACCACAGGAAAAGGAACAAAGGGGACAGGACCTTGTGTGTCTGGTAAGCAACCCTGTATCTATGGTAAGAGCACATGTACTGGCCACAGCACCTGCCTGTGTTTCTGCCTTTTATGGCCACAGCCTGGCAGAGCCCCTTCTCATTGGGTAACTATGTGCTGGCTTCAGTTGCCCTATTGGCCCAATCAAATCTCAGGCAAGATCTATATACAAACTGATTTCTAGTTGCCTCACCTTGCTTAAGCCTCGCCTTGCTTAAGCCTTGCCTTACTTGAACCTGCTTGGACCTGTCTGGCTTGAAGTTGCCTCAAGTTGCATTGCCTCGAGTGCTTGGTCCAGAGCCTGGGATAAAGCCACAAGCTTATACATTGCAAGCTACAAGAGAAGCCATGAGCTTAGGAGTCAGAGCCAAGCCTGCTTCCCCTTGCAACCAGGATTTTGCCATGCCTCAGTTTCCCCAGGAAAAAGCAAGCGCCTGGTGCAAGAAGCGTCGTAAACAGCAACCATCTGCTGAAACCAGACCAGCTATCGAAGGCCACATGGCATTCCTTACAGCAACCAGCCATGCCTGGTACATGAGAGCACCCCAAAACCTCAGCAGCCAATACACAGCAGCAGCACTCCCTCCTTGGGTGGAACTAGCTGTGAGTAATTAATTCATTGCTTCTTTGGCTTAACAGTTCTTGTTGAGTCTCCCGCCATGTGGTCAAGAGCCATTTCTCTCCTGGGGATCTTCTCTTTCCTATATTCCTACTGGCCTGCATAAAATTGTTAAAAGTGTTATATTGCCTAAATACTGTACATTCCCACTGCAAATATATATACTAACCGTATATCTAACCCATTTAATATGTTTTTTGCAATTTTCCATATTAATAAAATGTCATTAATATTTTTATTAATATTTGCCATATTGTTTATCAATTAAGGAACAATACATTCCTTAACATATGTGCAGAGCCCAAGCAGGGGCAATTATTGCCCTGTTTTCATAGGCAGACATACTGTTAAAACCATTTGCCCAGAACTTTTTAATTAGGTCAATATAATTTATCTGCTGCTCCAAACTGTTTGTCAGATACAACAGATACAGATCTACATATTCTTCTCAGATCTGAGATCAACTACTGAGCCACACTTTGGTAGTGGAGGTTAATGAAGTTCAGCAAATGAAAAAATTCATACTTAAAGATATATTTGGGTCAAATACTCCCTCAATCTTCTGCTGAGGAGATCAGTAGAGATCAAACCTAGGTGAGTTATGTTATCTGAGGTGGTGGCTAGCTGCAGTCAAGCACAATCTTGAGCAAGAACCACAGAAATGGAAAGGTACTGTCTTCTTTGAATGCAGCTGTTACCTGAAGCCTGAGACCAGCCTGGAATTCATGACCAGCATAAGTTCCGTTTCTGTTTTCCTCTTAAATACATTGCACAGAGGAGCTCAAATATCACACTGATTTATCAGTCAGTGGTCCTTTTAGTTTAAGTACTGCACATGTTTTCTTGATCAGAAGTCACTTAAAGTAGAATACTGTCCTCAGTCTGAAACACTGTGGTCCTTTGCAGAAAACAACTAACTTTCTGCCACTCAGAGGTTGGTTGAAGTCAGACCTAGCTCCAGTTTGCCTCTGAACCATAGGTCCAAGACCCAGGCACGTGGTGTCACCTGACACTGTTGAGGAAACACGGAAGCTGGGAATCAAGGTATGTTAGAAAGTCTGTCAAAAATGAAGTAAAATTACAGACAGACAAACAGAAGGCTTGGACAAAGTATGCTCTTAGCAAGTTAGTGAAGGATAACAAATTGAGATAAGTATCTCATGCACAAGCTATTTGACAGGCACAGACAGGATGGGAAACAAGTGAGCCAGCAGGAACATTGTGAAGTGTGACAAAAGAAAATGCTAAATCCTGCACATGAGACAGACTAACTCCATCCAGCTGTATAGGCTGAATGCCAGCTGGATTTAAAAAACAGCTCTGCAGAAAAACACCTGATGTTTTTAGTGGGAAGAAAAAGAAAAAAGAAAAAAAAATCAATGATTCTGCATTTTTAGTAATCAAAAAAAGCTAACAGAGGTTAACAGAGTGCTTATGTGGTAAAAAAGGTATCAGGGCTCTCAGTGCATCAGCAGGTTCTGTGATGTCTTTCCCTCACTTGTTCAGTTATGCTGCATCTCCTCTGACACAGCATAGCTGCAGTCTGGCATTGGATCACTGTGAAAGAGCTATGTGACAAGGGGCTTTGTGGAAGACCTTGTCCTTTCTCTTGGGAGCTGAGGCCTTCAAGCTTGCTTTTTGCCTGTGCTTGCTGTATGCCTAGCGAGACCGTGATCTGAGGCCTCTCTACTTCATTGCTTGACATCAGACCTGCCTGATCACTGCAACACAGACTGGCCATCAGACCTATCAGCAGCAAGGAACATGTAAACAGGAGCACTGATGGAAGCCACCAAAAAAATGTAGCCAGGGTCTTCTAGTAGCAGCACAGCAAGATCTGCAGGGGATTCAGGCTGAAACAAGGGAAATTACAGGATGTCTTTTAAAGAAACAATTTTAAAAGCATCAGAAAAAAGCAACAGTGATCAAATACTCAAACAAGGTGCTGAGAAAAGTTGTGAAATCTCCTGTGCTGGAAAAAAGGGAAAATTAATTGGGAAAGGGTATGACCAGTAGGATCTAACTGTAGCTGCTTTGTGCACAGAATGGGGCAAGGTGAACTTCAGAGGACACTTACAAACTGGGCTAATCTATGTTTATATGATTTGAGGACAGTCCTGGTTGTCATTTGCTCAATGGAGATCATATGAGGTCAATGTAAGATGCAATTGGCTGCACAGAGGTCATTCAAGGTCAGCCAGTTTTTGTTGCCTGACCAGGGGTCATCTCAAGTCAACCTTAGAGCAAATTTTCTATGCATGGAGTCATGTAAGGTCAATCACAATCCTTATTTCCTGCCCAGCAGGTCATTTAAACTCTAATTTAAACCCAGTGAATTTCACAGGGCTAATCTGAGGTCTACCTTGGTATCAATTAAGGTGAAAACAGCCCACGTGTTTTGTCCAGGGGTCATCTTAGATTCACTTGAGGTGCAGGCAGTTGACATAGAGTTCATTTGTGATCAGCAATGTACTACCTAGGAGTCATTTGAAGTAAACTTGAGATTTATTTTGTTTCCTAGACATCATTTCAGGCCAGATGGGTTTACTTTTGCAACTGATGTCATTTGACATCAATAAAGAGAAATACAGCTTTTTGGGGCTCAATTAAGACAAATCATAAGCCCTCATTTCCTTCTTAGGGGTCATTGAAATAAACTTGGAGATACAGTTAGAGGCTCTAAATGTCATCTGAAGTGAACATGGGTAATTTGTGATTAAATTAGAGTCAACTGACCTGCCCTTGTTCACTGAAGGTGATTTCAACCCGGGAAAGTCATCTGAGGTTAACTTGAGGGCAAATTAACCTGTCTGGGGTAGTGTTACAACAACCCCATGCAGTGCTACAGGCTGGGGTCAGAGTGGCTGGAGAGCGGCCAGGTATAGAGGGACCTAGGGTTACTGGTTGATGGTAGGCTGAACATGAGCCTGCAGTGTGCCCAGGCAGCCAAGAGGGCCAATGGCATTCTGGCCTGCATCAGGAACAGTGTGGCCAGCAGCAGCAGGGAGGTCATTGTGCCCCTGTACATTGCACTGCTTAGGCCGCACCTCGAGTACTGTGTCCAGTTCTGGGCCGCTCAGTTTAGGAAGGATGTTGACTTGCTGGAGCGTGTCCAGAGAAGGGCAATGAAGTTTGGTGAGGGGTTTGGAACACAAGCCCTATGAGGAGAGACTGAGGGAGCTGGGGTTGCTTAGCCTGGAGAAGAGGAGACTCAGGGGTGACCTTATTGCTGTGTACAACTACCTGAAGGGAGGTTGTAGCCAGGTGGGGGCTGGTCTCTTCTCCCAGGCAACCAGCACCAGAACAAGAGGACACAGCCTCAGGCTGCACCAGGGGAGGTTTAGTCTGGATGTTAGGAAGAAGTTGATCTTGAAGGCCTCTTCCAACCTGGTTTATTCTATGTATTCTATGTATTCTAAGTTCTATACAGAGAGAGTGATTGCCCATTGGAATGGGCTGCCCGGGGAAGTGGTGGAGTCATCATCAATGGAGGTGTTCAGGAGGAGACTTGATGGGGTGCTTGGTGCCATGGGTTAGTTGTTTAGGTGGTGTTGGATTGGTTGAGGGGTTGGACGCGATGATCTTGAAGGTCTCTTCCAACCTGTATTATTATTATTATTATTATTATTAATCATCATGAGACCCAGGCATATGCAAGGTGTTCTCCAGCTAGGCTCATGTTTGGAGCCCAGAATCATCTGAGTTCAACTTGAAGTAATATTCCCTACAATGGGGTCCTTTAAGTCAACACTGTTCTCATTCAGAGGAAGTGCCATCATTTAAGGTCAGCATGAGATCCAATTAAGAAGACAAAGTTCATTTAAGATCAACCAGAGAGCCTGTTAGGGTTCGTGTGAGGTCAGTGAAGATTTTGTTTGGTGCCCAGAGGTCATTTAAGTTAAATTTGTGACACAGTTAACTCCTTGGTTTGTCATTTGAGGTCAACCTGGTACTCATTTTGTGTCAAGAGGTCATCAGAGGTGATTCACAGTCCTTTTGTTCTGTCTGAGGTCATCTGATTTCAATCTCAGATGGAACTCTCTCTGGAAGGTCATCTGAAGTCAACCCTCACGCAACTCTCATGGTAGTAGCACAGGTCAGTCCAGGTAAAGAAGCCTTTAAGTTACTTATGGGGATCACTTAAGGTCCTATTATTTGAGCCCTAAGGCTGACCTAAGGTCAGCACATTAATAAATTAATTAAAAGTCTCACCAATGATGCTCTCATTTGATGCCTGGGGTCACAGATTCACAAATTGCATTGGGCTGGAAGAGACCCTCAAAGGTTGTCTTGTCCAACTGCCCTGCAGTGAGCAGGGACACTTTCAACTAGATCAAGCTGCCTAGGGCCACATCAAGTCTGATCCTGAATGTCTCCAGGGATGGGACTTCAACCACATCCATGGCCAACCTGTTCCAGTGTCTCACCACCCTCACTGTAATGAATTTCTTTCTAATACCTAGTCTAAATCTACCTTCCTCAAACTTCAACCCATTCCCTCTTGTCTTTCCACAATCCCTTGTGAAAAGGCCCCTCTGGCTTTCTTGCAGGCCCCCTTCAAGGGACTGGAAGGCCACTATAAGGTCTCCCCAGCATCTTCTTTTCTCCAAGATGAACAGCCTCAACTCTCACAGCCTGTCTCCATAGGGGAGATCCTCTAGCCATCTGAACATCTTCATGGCCCTCCGATCATCTTCATGGCCCTCCTCTGGACCTGCTCCAACAGTCTGATGTCCTTATGCTGGGGGGGCAACAGAACTGGACACAGCACTTTAGGTGAGTCTTCTAAGAGCAGAATAGAGGGGGAGAATCACCTCCCTGGTTCTACTGGTAACACTTTTGATACAGCCCAGGATAGTGCTGGCCTTCTGGGCTGCAAGCAGACATTGCCAGCTTTTATTGAATTTTTCATCAAATGCCCTTCCCAAGTCCTTCTCCTCGAGGCTGCTCTCAAGCCACTCCTCTCTCAGCCTGTATTTGTGCTTGTGTCCGAACTCAAGTACAGGACCTTGCACTTGTTCAAGTGAGATCAGCTCTTGGTTTGATTTAGGTTAAGCCTGAGTTTAATCTCAGCATTTATATTATGCTTACATTTCATCTCAGCTGACAGCCATTCTTTGCATTGTGGAAGGTGAATATACAAAGCTGTACGAAACTAGCTACTAATCAAAGGTGCTCTGCAGAGGTTATCTGAAACTGACTAAGCACCTATTTTACTGAGTGGAATATTACAGTCTGATTAAATTTCACTCTCCAGTGTACTGTGAGGTTAAAGCTCACTGTTGATTTCATGGGATCATATATGTTCATCCACATAGCCTCATTTGCCTCAATTAGAGAGGCAAAAAGCCCATTTAGAGCTTAGACTGGCCACTGCTGTGAAGGACAACAAAAAATCCTTCTACAAATCTATCAATAGCAAGAGGAGGGACAAGGACAACCTCCACTCCTTGGTGGACATAGAGGGGAACATAGTAACAAAAGATGAAGAAAAGGAAGAGGTACTTAACACCTTCTTTACCTCAATTTTTAATAGCAGGACAAGCTGTCTTCTGGACAACTGGCCTCCTGAGCTGGCAGATGGAGTCAGAGAGCAGTAGAGTTCCCCTGTGATGCAGGAAGCAGTTAGAGACCCCCTTAGCCACTTGGATCCCCAGAAGTCCATGAGACTGGATGGGATCCATCGTAGGGTGCTGAGAGAGCTGGCAGATGAGCTGGCCAAGCCTCTCTCCATCATTTTTCAGCAGTCCTGGCTCACTGGAGAGGTCCCCCATGACTGGAAGCTGGCCAATGTGATGCCCATCCACAAGAAGGGCCTGTTGGATGAACCAGGGAATTCCAGACCTGTCAGCCTGACCTCAGTGCCAGGCAAGATTATGGAATAGGTCCTCTTGAGTGCAATCACACAGCACTTACAGGATGGCCAAGGGATCAGGCCCAGCCAGCATGGACTTAGGAAGGGCAGATTCTGCCTGACCAACCTGATCTCCTTCTATGATCAGGTGACCTGACATGGTGGATGTGGGGAAGGCTGTGGATGTAGTCTACCTGGACTTCAGCAAGGCCTTTGACACTGTCCCCCACACCAAACTCCTGACCAAGCTGTAAGACCATGGCTTGGACAGCAGCACTCTGCATTGGATTAGGAACTGGCTGGAGGGCTGAGCCCAGAGAGTGGTGGTGAATGGTGCCACATCCGGCTGGCGGCCACTCACCAGTGGTGTCCCCCAGGGAGCAGTGCTGGGCCCCATCCTGTTCAATACTTTTATTGATGATCTGGACAATGGGATTGAGTTCATCATCAGTAAATTTGCAGATGACACCAAGCTGGGGGCAGGAGTTGATCTACTAGAGGGTAGGAGAGCTCTGTAGAGGGACCTTGACAGGCTGGACAGATGGGCAGAGTCCAACGGCATGAAGTTTAACGCATCACAGTGCTGGGTTCTACACATTGGCCACAGCAACCCCATGCAGTGCTACAGGCTGGGGTCAGAGTGGCTGGACAGTAGTCAGGCAGAAAGGGACTGGGGGGGTACTGGTTGACATCCAGCTGAACATGAGCCAGCAGTGTACTCAGGTGGCCAAGAAGGCTAATGGTATCCTGGCCTGTATCAGAAACAGTGTGGCCAGCAGCAGCAGGGAGGTCATTCTGCCCCTGGACTCAGCACTGGTTAGGCCACACCTTGAGTCCTGTGTCCAGTTCTGGGCCCCTCAGTTTAGGAAAGATGTTGAGTTGCTGGAACGTGTCCAGAGAAGGGCAACAAAGCTGGGGAAGGGTTTGGAACACAAGCCCTATGAGGAGAGGCTGAGGGAGCTGGGGTTGCTTAGCCTGGAGAAGAGGAGGCTCAGGGGTGACCTTATTGCTGTTTACAACTACCTGAAGGCAGGTTGTAACCAGCAGGGGGCTGGTCTCTTCTCCCAGGCAACCAGCACCAGAACAAGAGGACACAGTTTCAAGCTGTGCCAGGGGTGGTTTATGCTGGATGTTAGGAAGAAGTTCTTCCCAGAAAGAGTGACTGGCCATTGGAATGGGCTGCCCAGGGAGGTGGTGGAGTCACCATCCCTGGAGGTGTTTAGGAAGAGACTTGATGGGGTGCTTGGTGCCATGGTTTAGTTGATTAGATAGTACTGGATGATAGGATGGACTCGATTATCTCAAAGGTCTCTTCCAACCCGTTCTGTTCTGTTCTGTTCTGTTCTGTTCTGTTCTATTCTATTCTATTCATGTAACATGACAGTTTACTCATTTTCAGAGGTCCAATCAGCAGGGATGAAACAAGGGGAAGCCTCTTTTTTGTTTCATCATCAGGTGAGACACTTTCCTGTTGAACCTAGGCCACCTGGGATGCATGACACACACAAATGCCATGTTATAGTAGAGCCTGCCTCATGCTACAGACCACAGAAAAAAACAGGAGGAGAAAGGCTCAGGTGTCAGAGACTGCTGCGTCTCAACCTCCTTTCCTCTTCCTCCTGTCTATTCTCTCCCTTCTGTTTGTTCACCTCCTCCTCCATTTTGCAAGTTGTGGCTACGCTGGACTGCTTGCATATTGTCAAAATCCAAATTATTTGTTCAATGACAGCCTGAGAAATTGAAGGGTTTTGCCACCTACCTGAATTCCTGACACAAAGAACATGTCCATGTTCTTGTCTTTAGGCAACAAATTACTGCTTTTCTGCAGGACTTTTCTTGATTTTTCATCTTTAATCTTTAGAACATTGTCATAAGAGCAGCAACATCTAGATTGATACATGCTATTTTAAAAGATGAGTTTATTTGCTCTGTCCCTGAAAACAGAACTGATGCCAGGTAGGCAAATGTACAGAGCATCACATCTGTTTACACACTCTTCAATATCATAGAGTAAAATCACTTTTGTTTGCTATTAGTTTGAAATTTTTCTTTTCCTGCAAAAGTTAACACAAATTAGGATATCAAACTTTCTCCCAGAATAATTAGAGACACAGCAAATACAGTAAAGCTGAACAGTAGTAACAGATCTTGTAAAAGATCCAACAACAAGGAAAAGTAGTGACAGTTCTGGTGTGATCAGAGCTAATGTGAAGGCCTGGATTTCTCCAGATTGGCTTCTCTTTACTTCTAATATCACATTTTCAAGCCAAAAGTGAGTGCCATCAACATCCTTTGAAGACAGAACAGATAAAAGGTAGCTGATGCAACTCATTTGACAATGAAGTCAAAGGAAAGCCGTTAGTCTCTATCAGAAGCTTGTTTGCACCAGTGGCTTTACAGGCTTTCCAAATCACAGATCTAGAATTAGAGTGAAAAATTAGGCTATCATAATAAGGTGATAATATTTATTTTCTTAAATAAGTAATGTTGATTTGGTTTACTAGCTACCAAGTTTTCTATGAATTGAGCATGCACCTCAACTCAAACAAACAAACAAAACCCCACAACCAGAAGTTATTTAACATCTAATAAATATCTGATAAATAAAAGATCTAATAAAGTATCTACATTCTGCTTCTGTAAAGAGACATTTTTACATATGTGCAGATGAAGAAATATTCTTTCTGCAAGCATATTGACCATAAGAATAGCAACTAATGGTGATACACCATTAAAACATGAGCTGGAAACCAGATGATGAATATAGAATAAATAATTTTATTATCTGGAGATTAGAAATAAAAGTAACTGCATTATTTCTGTGTCTTACTTTCACCTGTTTCCCCTACTGCTTGAAACCATATTATTTCTTTCTACACATATCAAGAACAGAAACATTTTGAAAATCTGTTTTTATTGTTTTGAAGCAGAAAGAAATAGATTGACAAAATCACAATACAAATTCATTTCTAGAAAATATACATATAATATCCCCTCTGTATTTATTGTACTAACAATAAATGCACAACCATGGAAAAAAAATAAAAAAACCTTCCTGAGAATGAAGTTTGCAATTTCTGAGTATTTTTCATGTTTCTTATTTAAGCTACAACTCCAGTGCTGTATTTGCCAGAAACACATTTTACTTTAAGTAATCTCAACTGAATTCTTAAGTACGCTTCTTTTAAGCTCATATTAAAATGTGAGCTTATAAATCATTTCAATTTTTGGTTTTGGTTGGTTGAGTTTTTTTCTTAACTTTGCTGCCTAACTTACATGAGCAAAGTAATCAAGACTTCTTTGTTTGGTTTGGTTTGGTTGGGTTTTTGTTTGTTGGATGGTTGGTTTGGGATTTTTTTTTTCTTTTGTGAATTCACCAGAAGTATGTTCTTTTAAGCAAAAACAAACGTTGAAACTAACAGTCGGAAAACCCTGTAGTTTGACAAACAAGATTTCCACTTCCACAGTAGTTGTTAAGCAGCTAGAGGAAGAACTCTGTCTTGCATAGCTTTTATTCCACATGCACCATAGTTTTGGTGTGGGGCTTACTGCTGTCCCCAGTAAAGATTCCTGGTTTTTTCTCATGTTTTCAGTGGGCATGAGCTTAAATTTGTGGTCAGTATTTAGACATCAAAAGGCAATTTAAAGAATTTACAAAGTTTGTGTTGAGAAAGACACCAAGGACTCAAAAGTTGTTGTTTTTTTAAACCATGTTATTTTCATTCTAATTTATTACTGAATTATGACAAATTTGGAGGGGAAGATACACAGTGGAATAGTTTCGAATATCTCCTTTTCTTGTTTCATCACCTTAATATTTCAGACCGATCAAAACTAAATATCAAATATTATATATCAACTATATTTTAATGCAGATTAGTATCTTGCAAGGATCCCAAATGTGGAGGGAAGGTACTATGTACCATAAGGGATATTAACAAGAAAGAATTAGATGAATCTACAGTGAGCTGTATACCATAATTCTCCCAACTATTACTATGAATGCAGAAACCGCTCAGTTCTGTGGCAACAGGAGGGTTTTCAAGTAAAGATCATCTAAGTATAACTTATGCACATCTTCAAAACTTAAAAAGAAGTAAAAGGAGCTCAGGCTCAACCTGGTGCAGAGAGTTCATTTTTTTGTGTCCAGTGTATATATGTTTAGAATTTATGGCAATGAATGAGGAAACCAACACTATCAGAGCACAACTTAAATTGCCATTGTCTTTAAAGACATATTTATGTATCATTAAACTCAACTGAATTTAAAGGCATACCAATAGTTAGAGATACTTTAGAGAAAGTTCCATCTTGAAAGTATACATGTATACACATAAGCCCATATCTCCCTAAAGCCAATCTTAAGATGATAATCACTGGAAGCAGAACTACTTTACAGCAAAGGGTTCAGATTCATTTGGTAGAAATGCAATTAGAAAATCTCTTTCACAGGCATGCCAAGCTTTCCAACATGCTTAATTGTTTCCCAAAAAAGCCAAAGGGAATTATGGTTTTTTGCTAAATGAATAGTATAATCTAATAGGACAAAAGTGGGTGTTTTCCACACAAATAGTTTTCTAAAACTTTTTTAAAGTATAAGAAGCATGAAGAATCTCTCCAAGATGCTCTCAGGAACTGAATGTATCTCAGCTGAACATAGCAATGTGATTACTTCAATGCCATAATCAATATAAAAAATGAGGATAATTCCTATTTTGTACATAGGCATTTTCTGAATATACCAAATAAATGATAAATTATAACAAATATCCCCCTTACACATTAAAATTTACTACCAGCTGTAGTGGCTCCTGGCTTGCATTTCATTGTTTAATAATTCTACTCACTACAAAAGAACACAGTTTAATGATAGATGTGATCTGTGCTATGACACTTGTTGTATTAGAGATATTTCTAGGGAGCACATAATATCAGTCTTTATTAAAAACAAACAAACAAACAAACATGCTGCACATTATATTTGTGTTTTGTGACCTTCTTCTGAAATCAGATGCATCAACAGAAACAGATGCAGATGCTGCAAAAGCATACATATAATTGTACCAGTTAGACAAAAGTTCTGCGTGCAGCCTGACATTGACAAGAAGAAGTTAAGTACCAAACAGAACATACAATTATTTGTGACTTCTAAAATCTTTGTTTCCAACTGCAACTTTCATAAACTAAGATATTTCAAAGTAAGGCAGGTCTTGGTGAAAAGATGGATTTTTGTTTGGATTAAAGTTCACTGATTTATCAATTTCATCATCCCCAAATGAGAAAAGTCTATGATTCTTGTAGGCCAAATAATCTAACCCTTCATTGTTCAGCTGGTTTTTGGTATGTGAAAAAATAACAAGATGAAGCTCTCATAATATTTTCCAGTCTACCTGATGTATCAGTGACTATTGTTTAAACCACTACTTCATTATTCATCTGTTTGCCTCTATATAAAAATCAAGAAAAAAAGAAAAAGGTATTATTTCTGCAACTTCCTGGAGAGCCTCCTATGCCCAAGGAACAGTGAGCATGCAGCTGAGTGAGCTCTGCCTCTGAAAATGAGTAATTTTCAAGTGTGTGTACATTCAAGTTACTGAAGAGCAGAGAAACATAAAATCCTTCTCCTTTGAAAATACAATTGTCACAGTGATTTTCTCAAGAAAGCAGAGCCTGGAACCATAATCAACATTTAAACAAAAAAATAAAAGGGCAAAAAAGCACTGGTGGGACAGTTCATACAGCAAAGGAGTGACCTGCTCCTGTCATTCACTGAACTGTATGAGAAAGACCTGCAGAAGAGCATGGAAGGAGAGCAAATAAAGGCAATGTGTTTTATTTCTTGGCTATACAGCCTGTCAAAGGCAGATGCTGCACTCAGACACTTGCATTTTGCTCTTTCAGACTGACCCATGGCTCTGATGAAAGGAACAGTTTTCAGGCATGTAAACACATGGGCTCTGCTCACAGTCACTGCTTCACAGCTGTGTGTCATACTCCGAAAGCTCATCTGTATCATCAGCTCCTCTGGTGCTCGTCTCCATTTCTGTTTTGAAGGCTGGACTGACCCTTTCCAGTGTGCAGTCATTTCGTCTCAAATCTATAGCAAGAAAATAATTTTAATAATAAAGTAAGTGTCTGAAAAGCACCCCAGGCAGTGTCCAATCCAGAGACTGGTGGCAGTCTATCAGATGTTTCCAGAAGGAAGAAAATGAGCAGTGGGGCAAATCAGAGATAAATGTGTAAGAGCCCTGGAGGGACTCAAAATCGTGTAAGCTGATATGAATGAACCTTCCCTGATTGCATTCATTCAACTCATTTTCCCCTTTATTATCTCTAGCTGCCACAGACAAAATCAAAACTAGTAACACTGTTTCAGAATAACAGAGCAACATTACTCCATGTAGGCACTGGAAGAAAAGGCACTCTCACTGCAAGTTTGGGACCCTCACTACAAGAAAGACACTGAAGTACTGGGGAGAGTCCAGAGAAGGGCAAGGAAGATGGTAAAGGCACTAAAGAACATGTCTTACAGGGGCAGCTGAGGGAACCGAGTCTTAGTCTGGAGAAAAGGAGGCTGAGGTGAGACCTCACTGATCTCTACAAATACCTGAAAGCAGGTTGTAGAGTGGTGAGGGTTGGTCTTTTCACCCTAGTAACAAGTTATAGGATGAGAGAAAACGGTCTTAAGTTGTACCAGGGGAGGCTTAGATTTGATATCAGAATAAACTTTACTGGAAGGGTTATCAAACGCTGGAATAGTCTTCCCAGGAAAGTGGTCGAATTATCATCCCTGGAGGTGTTTAAAAGATGTTTAGTAGTGAAGCTAAGGGACACGATTCCCTTGGTAAACTTGGTAGAGTTAGATAATGACTGAACTCAATGATCTTAAAGGTCTTTTCCAACCAAAAGGATTCTATGAAAGTCTTCCCCTAGAAAACAAAAGAAAAAAGAAGGAAAAAAAAAGAGAGGAAAAAAAAAAAAAGAAAGAAGAAGAAAAAGAACATAACAGGCAGGTGCAAATTCATGCAGAAAACAATCTGGTTTGGCTTTGAACCCTTTAAATGTGCCCCGCATCAAACAGAATCACATTCTATCAAATCCAACACAAACAACAGGCAATCCAATTAAGCCAAAGTAAGAGCTGTAGTGTACAGGACAGTCTCTCAAGAAACAGGAAATGTCCCACAGTATCACAGTATATCTAAGGTTGGAAGAGACCCCAAGGATCATCGAGTCCAACCTGTCTCCACAGACCTCATGACTAGACCATGGCACCAAGTGCCACGTCCAATCTCCTCTTGAACACCTCCAGGGACGGTGACTCCACCACCTCTCTGGGCAGCACATTCCAATGACGAACGACTCACTCAGTGAAGAACTTTCTCCTCACTTTGAGCCTAAACCTCCCCTGGCACAGCTTGAGACTCTGTCCCCTTGTTCTGGTGCTGGTTGCCTGGGAGAAGAGACCAACCCCTTCCTGGCTACAACCACCTTTCAGGTAGTTGTAGAGGGCAATGAGGTCACCCCTGATCCTTCTCTTCTCCAGGCTAAACAATCCCAGCTCCCTCAGCCTCTCCTCATAGGGCTTGTGCTCAAGGCCTCTCCCCAGCCTTGTTGCCCTTCTCTGGACACGTTCAAGTGTCTCGATGTCCTTCCTAAACTGAGGGGCCCAGAAGTGGACACAGGACTCAAGGTGTGGCCTAACCAATGCAGAGTACAGGGGAATAATGTCTTCCCTGCTCCTGCTGGCCACACTATTCCTAATACAGGCCAGGATGCCATTGGCCCTCTTGGCCACCTGGGCACACTGCTTGCTCATGTTTAGGCGGGTGTCAATCAGCACCCCCAGGTCCCTCTCTGTTTGGGAGCTCTCCAGCCACTCCGACCCCAGCCTGTAGCTCTGCATGGGGTTGCTGTGGCCAAAGTGCAGCACCTGGCACTTGGACTTGTTAAATGCCATGCCATTAGACTCTGCCCATCTGTCAGTTGGTCGAGGTCCTTCTGCAGAACCCTTCTACCCTCTAACTGACCAACATCTGTTCCTAACTTGCTGTCATTTGCAAACTTGCTGATGACTGTCTCAACCCCCTCATCCAGATCATCAATGAAGATGTTCAAGAGGACGGGGCCCAGCACTGATCCCTGGGTGACACCACTGGTGACTGGCCTCCAGGTGGATGTGGCACCATTCACCACCACTCTCTGGGCTCAGCCCTCCAGCCAGTTCCTAACCCAGCACAGAGTGTTGCGGTCCAAGCCACGAGCTGACAGCTTAGACAGCAGTTTACTGTGGGGGATGGTGTCAAAGGCCTTGCTGAAGTCCAGGTAGACTACATCCACAGGCCTCCCCACATCCACCAGATGGGTCACGTGATCATAGAAGGAGATCAGGTTGGAGAAGCAGGACCTGCCCTTCCTAAATCCACATCGGCTGGACCTGAGCCCTTGGCCCTCCTTCAAGTGCGCAGTTATTGCCGCCAGGATAATCTGCTCCATCACTTTCCCTGGCACTGAGGTCAGGCTGACTGGCCTGGAGTTTCCAGGCTCCTCCATCCGACCCTTCTTGTGGATGGGGACCATGAGTCCCCTGCAAATATATAGCAAATTTTTAGATTGTTACTCTCTAATTCTAAAAAGTATTGCTCATATTATCTGTACTAATGACCCTGGAAATAAGTGAGCTACTATTTTGCAAAGCAAGGAAAACAGTTAAATGGGTAGAAGATTTTGTGTTGAATGCTAACATCAGTTTGATAGGCTGCAATCATTAAATGGCTGCTGGGAAAAAGAACGAGGTAAAAGAGCAATATTCTCATATCTGCCTTAGCACAGAGTCAAAGTGCCTGCCAAAATCTTTCAGCTCAACAGGATTTTGCTTGTATTTACATCACACCCAGGCCTTTACTTCCTTGCACTTAATAGGGTATACATAGATTAAAAATTAATCTTTATTTTTCATACCAGGAAGTTTCAGCCTCCTGCAGCAAGAGTTACAACGATGTTTTGTGATGAAGTTTCTTATTGCACCTTCTCCTAGGTTTGCTGGTCCAAATACCATCTTTCCAGATCTAAAATAAATATTATTAAATAACCGATTAACTCAAAATAAAGCAATTGTAGGGGAGTGAGATGATGGAGTTTTTAACTTTTTAAATCAGAGAAAAGTTAGTCTGTGGTATAAAGATAATTAAAGCTTAGCAAACATCACAAATTTCTTAGCTCTGGGACAAAAGAAACCTGCCAGTTCTGGTAATTAGAATAGAATAGAATAGAATAGAATAGAATAGAATAGAATAGAATAGAATAGAATAGAATAGAATAGAATAGAATAGAATAGAATAGAATAGAGTAAACCAGGCTGGAAGAGACCTTCAAGATCATCACATCCAACCCATCATCCTTACATATACCACACACTACTTGTTTTTCCAGCTGCAACTCAGAAGTGCTCTAATGTGATACAGACAAACCCAGCAGTTGCTACTAAAACGCTGAAAAGACATTTGGGCATAGTGACATTTAGACAACATATGCCAAAATCTGAGTGACTCCATAGCAGCCGTTGCTCGTTCTCATCAAGCAAATGGTTTGGTCCCAGTTTTGATGAGACAAGCTCTGGGAACAAACAAACCAGAGCTAGCAAGGATTTAATTTTACTTTAGAACCAAAAGCCAAAAGCAAGCTGAGTGCTACTCACATCAATATGCAGCAGAAGAAAACAACAACCAAGTACAGCACTAAATTTTTCTGGCTTCATCCTATGCTCATTTTCATGCATCTGCATGCTGTCCAATTCAGCAATTTTACCACGGGATCCATTTGCAGAAGTGCATTGCATATTCTGAATGAAGCTGACACAATTACTAAGAGAAGCAAGCCACACCCACACATGCATTGTGAATACCACATAGTTATGACCAGCATTCATTAATTTTAATAGTGCTCAACAATTATTCTCAAGGATTTAACTGACATTCTAGGTATCACAGAACACAGCACACAAGAAACGCTTCCAAAGACACTTCATGAATGCTAGAATTTTAATAGAATGCAGAGTGAAGACAACACATTTTAAATCTGAAATCAATTATAGCTCAGACAAGCTATGGAAAAAGACTTTTACTCTCACAAATCTATCTGTAATCCACACTAACAAAACATACTCTCTTAAAAAAACCCCAGCAACAGACTTTTCAACTAAGGCACTCTCCCTTTTCACACAGGAGAAAAGCAATGACTAGCCAAAACTACTATAGAAAAGTTAGTATCTCTCCAATTTCTGGCAACTCTAAAGGTCTTTGGGATCATCTGACAGACTCATCTAATCAGCCTTTACTGCGAATTAGTACATCAAATAAGGCAAGAAGTGAATTATAATTTAAAGGCTGCATGATGCTATATAGCCATTTCCATCCCTTGGTATAATCTGGCAAAATACAAGAACAGAAATATTTGCTTGGGCAGCCATAAAAATTTGAGAAGACAGTCACTAACTCCAAGGCAACAGAACCACTCTGATCAAAATGTTATTCCATGAAGTCTGCATTAAATAGCACAAGACAGACTGATAATTTCCTTGCATTGTTGGGCAATAAACAGGGATACTGTCTGCAACATATATGAAGTAATCCTTTCTCTCTCCCCATCATTCCTCATGTTCAAGAGGAATACCACATTTAGATTCGAGAAAAAAATATTTCAAGAATAATGAGGCACATTTACCAGTCCCACCAGACAGGAGTCTGGGGGTGGTAAGCTGGAGCCAATGGTGAAACCAGCAGCCCAGCTGAAGTGCATGTACACTAATACATGCAGCATGGGTAACAAACAAGGGGAGCTGGAAGCCTTGTTACAGTAGCAAAGTTGTGATGTAGTTGCCATCACAGAAACGTGGTGGGATGACTCACATGACTGGAGAACTGTAATTGATGGCTACAGGCTCTTCAGGAGCGACAGGTGAGGGAGAAAGGGTGGAGGGGTAGCCCTGCACATCAGGGAGAATCTAGACACCATGGAACTAGATATCAAGCATGATCAAGTTGAGTGCCTGTGGGTGAGAATTAGAGGGAAGACCAACAAGGCTGACATCCTGGTTGGAGTCTGTTAGAGACCACCCAACCAGGATGAAAAGTTGATGAATTATTCTATTGGCAGCTAGAGGCTGTCTCAGGATCACAAGACCTTGTTCTTATGGGAGATTTTAACCTGCCTGATATCTGCTGGGAACTCCATACAGCCAAGAGGAGGCAGTCTAGAAGGCTTTTAGAGTGTATGGAGGACAGCTTCTTATCACAGCTGCTGCGTGAGCCTACCAGGAGTAAGGCTTTGCTTGACCTTCTTTTTTCCAAGAGAAGGGCTGGTATGGGAGATGTGGTGGTTGGAGGCTGTCTGGGGTCCAGTGACCATGAGATAATTGAGTTTTCAATATGCAGTCAAGCTAAGAGGGGCAGCAACAAAACCTCTACTCTGGACTTCCAGAGGGTGGACTTCAGGTTACTTAAGGAACTAACTCAGAAGGTACCTTGGGAAACATCCCTTAGAAACAAAGGGATCCAGGAGAGCTGGAACTACTTCAAGAAAAAATTCTTGAAGGCACAGGAACAGGCTGTGCCAATGTGCTGGAAGATGAGCCAGGGCAGACAGACAGCCTGGATGGGCAATGAGTGAATTAAGGGGAAAAAAAGAGGGTGTGTCATCTTTGAAAGAAAAAATAGAGGAAAAAAATAGAGAGGCAAAAGCCCATTTAGAGCTTAGACTGGCCACTGCTGTGAAGGACAACAAAAAATCCTTCTACAAATATATCAATAGCAAGAGGAGGGACAATGACAACCTCCACTCCTTGGTGGACATGGAGGGGAACATAGTAACAAAAGATGAAGAAAAGGAAGAGGTACTTAACACCTTCTTTGCCTCAATTTTTAATAGCAGTACAGGCTGTCTTCTGGACAACTGGCCTCCTGAGCTCGCAGATGGAGTCAGGGAGCAGTATAGTTCCCCTGCGATGCAGGAGGAAGTAGTTAGAGAACATCTTAGCAACTTGGATCCCCACAAATCCATGGGACTGGATGGGATCCATCGTAGGGTGCTGAGAGAGCTGGCAGATGAGCTGGCCAAGCCTCTCTCCATCATTTTTCAGCAGTCCTGGCTCACTGGAGAGGTCCCCAATGACTGGAAGCTGGCCAGTGTGGTGCCCATCCACAAGAAGGGCCAGTTGGATGAGCCAGGGATTTATAGGCCTGTCAGCCTGACCTCAGTGCCAGGCAAGATTACGGAACAGGTCGTCTTGAGTGCAATCACACAGCACTTATAGGATGGCCAAGGGATCAGGCCCAGCCAGCATGGACTTAGGAAAGGCAGGTCCTGCCTGACCAACCTGATCTCCTTCTATGATCAGGTGACCCGCCTGGTGGATGTGGGGAGGCCTGTGGATGTAGTCTACCTGGACTTCAACAAGGCCTTTGACACTGTCCCCCACAACAACCTCCTGACCAAGCTGTCAGCCCATGGCTTGGACAGCAGCACTCTGCATTGGATTAGGAACTGGCTGGAGGGCCGAGCCCAGAGAGTGGGCACATCCAGCTGGCAGCCAGTCACTAGTGGTGTCCCCCAGGGAGCAGTGTTGGGCCCCATCCTGTTCAATATCTTTACTGATGATCTGGACGAGGGGATTGAGTCCATCATCAGATGACACCAAGTTGGGAGCAGGTATTGATCTGTTAGAGATTAGGAGAGCTCTGTAGAGGCACCTTGGCAGGCTGGACAGATGGGCAGCATCCAACGGCATGAGATTTAATGCATCTAAGTGCTGCGTTGTACACACTGGCCACAACAACCCCATGGCTGGGGTTGGAGTATCTGGAAAGCAGCCAGGCACAAAGGGACCTGGGAGCACTGGTTGACAGCCAGCTGAATATGAGCCTGCAGTGTACTCAGGTGGCCAAGAAGGCAAATAGCTTCCTGGCCTGTATCAGGAACAGTGTGGCCAGCAGCAGCAGGGAGGTCATTCTGCCCCTGGACTCAGCACTGGTTAGGCCGCACCTTGAGTGCTGTGTCCAGTTCTGGGCCCCTCAGTTTAGGAAAGATGTTGAGTTGCTGGAACGTGTCCAGAGAAGGGCAACAAAGCTGGGGAGGGGTTTGGAGCACAAGCCCTATGAGGAGAGGCTGAGGGAGCTGGGGTTGCTTAACCTGGAGAAGAGGAGGCTCAGAGGAGACCTTATTGCTGTCTACAACTACCTTAAGGGAGGTTGTAGCCAGGTGGGGGTTGGTCTCTTCTCCGTGGCATCCAGCACTATAACAAGAGGACATAGTTTCAAGCTGTGCCGGGGTGGTTTAGGCTGGGTGTTAGGAAGAAGTTCTAGCACCTCTGACTCTTCATGTTTGCAAAGAGATTTTTTGATGGCTAGCACTGTTTTTCTTATGTCTCTCAGAATGCCTAATGCATTGGTTCTTTCTAACTTGAAACTCAGCTCACCATTTTCCTTCTATCTGATCATGCACTGCAGACACTCTGCACCTAGTCTCTATGAAAGCACATGTACTTTGTTGTGAATTTGGCAAGCAATACGCACTAAAAAGTGCATCCAGAGTACTGTTTATGAGGCAATTCTTCCCAGCATTTGGGTGGTATGGTAGTCTGCAGTGACTGTACTGTGTCATGCACTTACTCCTCTACCTTGATTACTTCTGCTTTTGAAGGAAATATTTTCATTAACATTATTCATTAATGATTTGCTTCATCTCTTCATACATCCTATTCAATGCACATGGACAGATCTTCAATTGATGTTAATTATCTATGAACTCACACCAATTTACATCAGCTTAGGCTCTGAGATGTCACAGGATAAAGCATACTTTCCAAACAGTTCCGTTATTGGTATTGTATGTAAAACCAAGACACAATGCACTATCACAGAGCTAGAGGTCAATTTTTGCCATTAATAAGTCCATTTCAAGACAGTATGGAGAATGCATGAAAGAAAAGACTCATTACAGGACAACGACATGAGCTACTGAATCTTCTTTAAGCAAAACATAAATAATCTGCTATAAGTAGTAGCAGGATGGGAAAATGGCCATGGTTCTGACTTTAAATTTTGATGCATGAAAGCAGACTGCTACTTATGTGTAGGCTTTCGAGTTTTCCAACTTTTCATAGATGAGCTCTGAGACTGTAAGATGCAGTACACTTAAACACACCACTAGGAAGATGAAATATCCAGACGTCCTCTCCTTATCCTTCTTAAGCCCAATGGCTCATATGACTCATAGTCCATGAAACAGTGCTCCATGAACCAGGGGAATCTGGTCTGACACATTTAAGTTATTGAAGGCCTCCTTTGGTACACATTTGTGAAGAGACTTACAGGGTCTTCTGTCTCCCATTTGTGTTCTCCCTCTGCATAGCCCTGGAAAAACCCTGTGCTCCCTGCACAGCAACACAGATTCTCCCCACCTTTCTTACATCATTCACCACATGTTGGGAGCTATGACACTTATAGACCCCAAGTCCACAGCCCTCCAAAGCACAGCTGAGAATGTAGTTTTTCTGTTGCCATAACACCTTCATTTAACTCAAATGCCATGTGAAAAGTAATTAAAACTCTCAAACAAAACATTAAAAAATAACCTAAATCTATGGACAATTGGCAAAATATCTGAAGTGAATTATAATTACATCAGAAAGAAACCTACTTTTTGTCTTCAGGTTTGATCACAGATGGATCCGTAAGATTTTCCCCAACACCTACAACAAAATCAACAGTGTGTGTTACAAAGATAGGTAGCTACAATTTCATAATCTGGACTTAAAAATTACTAAATATCTTTGAAGATGATAAAGTAACACAGTTAAAGTGGTTGTGAGTTGAAAAGAAAATGTTGGGAGTATAAAAATCTGTTAAACATTGGCAAACTATACTGCAGAGTTCTTATCAGAGTCTTGGCTTCATCTGCTTTGAAGTTTATTTCTATGTAGACAGAAAGCTTATGCAAACACAGAAATTCAACTACAAAAAATGTGACCAACCATAAGACTGCTATTGTAACTGGAGTAAAGATATGGATCTTACTGGTATCAATAGCTCTACCCTCAGATGCATCTTCTCTTCAAGATAACAAACACAAACACAACAAGCCACAACTGCATAATTTGCAAATGGTTAGGTGTGTTATCTCATTTTTCTTCTGGGCAGTCACAGGTACATATTAAATAAATAATTTCATTTCAATACTTGAATGCTGATACCTACATTGCCATTTTCTCCAAACTAATGAGGTAGTACCATTGTACCAAAAAAGTTCTCTTTTTTTTTTTCACTATCTGAGGAAATTGTTGTGCTTTCATATAAAGGGAAAAAAAATCTATGACCATATGACATGCAACTATTTTTATTTCAATAGGCCACTGATCATAAATACATATTCTGCAAACTAAACCAGTAGAATACGGAAATACCTTATTGTGACTGAAACACTCCCAAAATGCAATGCTCCTTAATGAAGATCATTTTGCTTGATGTAAATTAGACAATATGTGGTGTGTATGTGTGTGGAGCTGGTGCTGGTATTACACAGTAGACTATGATATAGATGAATTCTATCAAAGCAAGAGGGGCAGCCCTTGCACTTTTCCAGAACTACAGATTAGAGAACAAGACAAACACAAGCCCAAAACTAAAGCAGATTTCAGATTGTTTGATGAGATTTACACAGATTGTTAAAACTCTCCATCTTTGAGCCAACACAGTTGGTCTAGAACTGTCAAGAGATGTACAATAAACCAAAGCAAACATCAGACAAATTCTCATAGGCGATGGTGAAGACAACCTTACTCTCTCTGTATTTTTTTTCTCACGTGCAGCTAAAACCAAATGAAGGCAAGGAAGTAATCACAGGTCTATTTTGCACAACAAGCATGCATTTTTGTAATTCACAACTTCTGAATACTGTAAAATGTAAATATGTTAAGTCTCTGTCTACTCATACACATTTCCCTTGACAGAAATGACATACAACAGTATTTATACTGTTTGATGGGCGATGAGCATCTTCTGAACACTGTCAGCCATGTTATCTCTTTAAAATATACTGTGCTACCACTTAGACATGTACAATAAAGTGATCACATGCTCCTTAAAGGAGTAACCAGGCTTTGTGAACAGCATTCAGGCTTGCAGCTTATATATACTGCCTACTGATTTATTAATATGAAAAATAAAGAAATACAGATGGCAGCACATTCTTCTGACAGGTATGCACATACATAAAATGTGCATTTATACATAGGTACCCTTAAATCTCTGTATTATTAATATATCTGAATAAAAATACCTTAACTATGGAGTGTATTTTTGGAGCTGGCTGAAATGTTCCCGCACAATTCATCTGCCTGCTCCTTTGCCCATTCAGGCTAGATGTATTTGAAGTAAAATTATTTTCCCATTACACCTACATTAACCTGTGATTGATCTATAACCTAATGATTTTTGTGGACACTCATTTCTCAGTGCAGGGCTTTCTTGGCTTTGCCAATACGTAAATGAGAACAGAATTCGGTATTAAATTATCTTTTGAGGTAATTATTTCTCATTGGGTTTCAAATAGTGATACCACACTAGCAATCACCTTGCAAATCCAGGACAAGGAGTTCCCCACGGGTGTGTACATAGGTCCAATGAGAGAAGGCTAGCATCAGTTCTTCAAGCAAGCTGCTGGGACTAATCTCATCTCCATTGTTGTTGTTGTACTTCCGAAACTCTCCAGTCATGTACTTCTCAATGGTCAGCCACTGGTTCGCTGAATGGCAGTAGATAAGCAAAACTTCCAGGAACCTGTAGATAAAAATGCTGTCTGTCAGGAGCCTGCAGAGTAATGAACATCCTCAGTCAGTACACAGTCTTACACAAAGCAAATACAACAAAAGGAGGATACATCTTCCCTAGCTTGAGCATTTTGAACAGCAGGATGTACCAAATAGAAGACAGCACAAAGGCATTGTTGGTTTCATAACTCTCAAAACAAAGCACTTGATCAGAAAGTATAATTTATGGACAAACAACATAATCTGATTTACTCCGGACCATAAATGAGCTGCATCAAATTGTCTCATGTTAGTTGCACATAAGGCAATTCTTACTTGAGTCTAAGGAACAGCATTATGAAGAAGTCGATTTTGCTATCACAGGTAGCCATAAAGACAAAGTTCAAAGCTGCCTACCCTTCCTCTCAAAAAGTTAACTATCATTAGACTGTCTAAGCAGCAGCTACTTCAACCCACTATAGGAAAGAAGGTGGCACTAGACCTGGGACACAGCTGGAAAGAGAAACCTTTGGCACCTAATACTTAAAAGGAGTGGGTTTACCTTGGAGTATAGGGGATAGTATGAGGCTTCACTTGATTGAAGGTATAGATTAACTTCTGGGCAGCCCTTTGCTGTTGGATCTCCTGAAGAAATTATTGTTACAAAGATCACTTTCATTTTCATGAAGAGAGGTTTTGTGAATTTGTCAAAACAAATATACACACTGTTTATAAATGAGAGGCATACCTTCCTTAAAACCTTTTTGCTTTCCAAAAGATAACATCAAACCACACATCAACTATGCTAAATATGTTCACATGTATGCAGTGTAATGTTTAAGGCACATCACTGTGCCTTCAGATTTGTACTCACCCTCAGGCAAAGATGTAACACTGTGCCATCATGAAAGATCTTTTGCCAAGTCTGAACAACCTCTGGCAGAAAAGACTTCACTATAAATACTTGTCCCAGCTTCAGCACGTTATTCTCAGACCAAGTACAAATCACCTTCATGGCCCTTCGTAGACCACCGTCCATCTCCTCCTGTGACAAGACCTGGATCATTGCAGCCATACCACGCTGGGACCAGGAAGACATGCTTTCAGAAAGGTTCATAGGTGAACTTTCTTCTAGACGATAGACCGTGACTTCCTCTCCAGCTTAGATAAAAGGAATTTTTGTTAGCAGAAGTTAACCATTGCAGAAACAAAAGAGAAATGCATTTTGATTTCATGTCTTATAACATTCCATTTTACACACCCTTATAAGCTGAGAGCATTTTTATCATCACTTTTCATCTGTGTGAAAACCTTCCCAGCCTAAACTTAGAGCATGTAGTAAACCAGTCTCATTTACCACAGTTTTTAAAAATACTTAAAAATCACTGAACTTTTAAAGTATTTATTTTTACAGGGTTACCATGTATGAATTTTAAATATTCTTAGTGTGGCTCCCTCTGCGTACTTATGTAGTAGGGTCATTTTCAACAAGACTTGCTTTAAGTTAATCAAGATCCATGAAACATTTGCATTATTTTCCATGTAACAGTGTTTAACCACCACAACAACAACAAACAAGCCACACACAACTTACAATTATTATGAACCACAAAATTAAAGGGCTGGAGAGCACCACCTTTTTACATAGACTACCAATCTGTTTCAGAAGTGGTGACTTGGTCATGATGAGTGTGGGAAATTAGACTATAAAGGACATGACTGTCTTTGGAGAAGGAATCCTAGGAGAACAAGCTAAAGCAAATTAGCAGCAGCTCATGTCCTGGATGGGCATACACCTTACTGGGTGAAAAACTGGCAAGATGGCCAGGCCCAAAAAGTTCTGGTGAATGAAGATAAATTCAAACATGAGCCAGCAGTGTGCCCAGGTGGCTCAGAAAGCCAACAGCATCCTGGCATGTATCAGGAATAGTGTGACCAGCCGAAATAGGGAGGTGGTCATGCCCCTGTACTCATCACTGATGAGGCCACACCTCAAATACTGGGCTCAGTTTTGGGCCCCTCACTACAAGAAAGACACGCAATTGCTGGAGCATGTCCAGAGAAGGGTCTAAAGAATAAATCTTACGAAGAGCACCTGAGAGAACTCAGATTGTTTAGTCTGGAGAAGAGAATGCAGAGGGCAGACCTCATCACCCTCTACAACTAGCTTTCTGTTAGAATACATAGAATACATAGAATAAACCAGGTTGGAAGAGACCTTCAAGATCATCGCGTCCAACCCATCAACCAATCCAACACCGCCCAAACAACTAACCAACGGCACCAAGCACCCCGTCACGTCTTCTCCTAAAAACCTCCAGTGATGGCGACTCCACCACCTCCCCAGGCAGCCCATTCCAATGTGCAATCACTGTTGCCATCATTTTAAACAGAAAAGTGGACCATTCTTTTACACCTGGATTTCCTTCTTGTAGCTCGTATATTTTGTAATACAAATTTCCAAGAAACAGGTTTTCACTGGCAAGTGCGATAACTAAACTGCAAAATGGCAAAACATGGCACAAGGAAGCATCAACTAGTAGATTTTCTCCTTGCTCCCAAGCCTACCTTCATGAGTAGATGCTTTACAGCTGCAGATGATGTCAAATATCACAATTGGCACACATTTTAATTTAAAATAAAGCAATGGTAAAGACCATGAATAAGATACTATAATGAGACATGTGTTTTAATCTTAATTCTTCATTTTATTGTCTTTTGACAGTTTATTACCTAGAAAGGTGTCTCCTGGGAGCTTCAAGATTAGGATGTTCGATATGTTCATAGGTATATTAATTATCTGCAGCAATATGGTAGAATAGAATAGAATAGAATAGAATAGAATAGAATAGAATAGAATAGAATAGAACAGAACAGAACAGAATAGAACAGAATAGACCAGGTTGGAAGAGACCTTCAAGATCATCGTGTCCAACCTATCATCCAACACTACCTAATTAACTAAACCATGCAACCAAGCACCCCATCAAGTCTCCTCCTGAACACCTCCAATGATGGCAACTCCACCACTTCGCTGGGCAGCCCATTCCAATGGGTAATCACTCTTTCTGTGTAGAACTTCCTCCTAACCTCCAGCCTAAGCCTCCCCTGGTGCAGCTTGAGACTGTGTCCTCTTGTTCTGGTGCTGGTTGCCTGGGAGAAGAGACCAACCTCTGCCTGTCTACAACTTCCCTTAATGTAGTTGTAGAGAGCAATAAGGTCAACCCTGAGTCTTCTCCTCTCCAGGCTAACCAATCCCAGCTCCCTCAGCCTCTCCTCATAGGGCTTGCGTTCCAAGCCCCTCACCAACTTCATTACCCTTCTCTGGACTCGTTCCAGCAACTCAACATCCTTCCTAAACTGAGGGGCCCAGAACTGGACACAGTACTCAAGGTGCGGCCTAACCAGTGCAGTGTACAGGGGCACAATGACCTCCCTGCTGCTGCTGGCCATACTGTTCCTGATGCAGGCCAGGATGCCATTGGCCTTCTTGGCCACCTGGGCACACTGCAGGCTCATGTTCGGCCTACCATCAACCAGCACCCCTAGGTCCCTCTCTGCCTGGCTGCTCTCCAGCCACTCTGACCCTAGCCTGTAGCAATGCATGGGGTTGCTGTGGCCAATGTGCAGAACCCGGCACTTGGATGTGTTAAATCTCATGCTGTTGGACTCTGCCCATCTGCCCAGCCTGTCGAGGTCCCTCTGCAGAGCCTCTCTACCCTCCAGCAGATCAACTCCTGCCCCCAGCTTGGTGTCATCTGCAAATTTACTCTGGAGGGACTCAATGCCCTCATCCAGATCATCAATAAAGATGTTAAAGAGCATGGGGCCCAGCACTGATCCTTGGGGCACACCACTAGTGACTGGCCGCCAGCTGGATGTGGCACCATTCACCACCACTCTCTGGGCTCGGCCCTCCAGCCAGTTCCTAACCCAACGCAGTGTGCTCCCATCCAAGCCATGGGCTGACAGCTTGGTCAGGAGGTTGTTGTGGGGGACAGTGTCAAAGGCCTTGCTGAAGTCCAGGTAGACTACATCCACAGGCCTCCCCACATCCACCAGGCAGGTCACCTGATCATAGAAGGAGATCAGGTTGGTCAGGCAGGACCTGCCCTTCCTAAGTCCATGCTGGCTGGGCCTGATCCCTTGGCCATCCTGTAAGTGCTGTGTGATTGCACTCAAGATGACCTGTTCCATAATCTTGCCTGGCACTAGGTCAGGCTGACAGGCCTATAAATCCCTGGCTCATCCAACCGGCCCTTCTTGTGGATGGGCACAACACTGGCCAGCTTCCAGTCATTGGGGACCTCTCCAGTGAGCCAGGACTGTAGAAAAATGATGGAGAGTGGCCCGGCCAGCTCATCTGCCAGCTCTCTCAGCACCCTACGATGGATCCCATCCACTCCCATGGACTTGTGAGGATTCATGCAGCTGAGGAGATCTCTAATTACCCCATCCTGGAACAGAGGAAAACTAGGCTGCTCCCTGGCTCCTTCTGCCAGCTCTGTAGGCCAGCTGTCTGGAAAGCATTCTCTGCTGCTAGTAAAAATTGAGGAAAAGAGGGTGTTAAGTACCTCTGCCTTCTGCTCATCCTTTGTTACAACGTTCCCCTCCATGTCCACCAAGGAATGGAGGTTGTCCTTGCCCTTCCTCTTGCTATTAATGTATTTATAGAAGGACTTTTTGTTGTTCTTCACAGCAGTGGTAAGTCTAAGCTCCAAATGTGGTTTTGCCTCCCTAATTTTCTTCCTACAAGACCAGGCAACATCCTTAAACATTCTATGGGTTGCCTCATCTTTTTTCCAAAGATGGTACACCCTCTTTTTTTCCCTTAGTTCTTTTAGAAGTTCATTGCCCATCCAGGATGGCCGTCTACCCCAGCAGCACATCTTCCAGCACATTGGCACAGCCTGTTCCTGTGCCTTCCAACATGGTGCCCATCCACAAGAAGGACCGGTTGGATGAGCCAGGGATTTATAGGCCTGTCAGCCTGACCTCAGTGCCAGGCAAGATTATGGAACAGGTCGTCTTGAGTGCAATCACACAGCACTTACAGGATGGCCAAGGGATCAGGCCCAGCCAGCATGGATTTAGGAAGGGCAGGTCCTGCCTGACCAACCTGATCTCCTTCTATGATCAGGTGACCTGCCTGGTGGATGTAGGGGGGCCTGTGGATGTAGTCTACCTGGACTTCAGCAAGGCCTTTGACACCGTCCCCCACACCAAACTCCTGACCAAGCTGTCAGCCCATGGCTTGGATGGGAGCACAGTGCGTTGGGTTAGGAACTGGCTTGAGGGCCGAGCCCAGAGAGTGGTGGTGAATGGTGCCACATCTAGATGGTGGCCAGTCACTAGTGGTGTGCCCCAGTGATCAGTGCTGGGCCCCATGCTCTTTAACATCTTTATTGATGATCTGGATGAGGGCATTGAGTCCCTCCAGAGTAAATTTGCTGATGACACCAAGCTGGGGGCAGGAGTTGATCTGCTGGAGGGTAGGAGAGCTCTGCAGAGGGACCTCGACAGGCTGGACAGATGGGCAGAGTCCAACGGCATGAGATTTAACACATCCAAGTGCCGGGTTCTGCCCATTGGCCACAACAACCCCATGCAGTGCTACAGGCTGGGGTCAGAGTGGCTGGAGAGCAGCCAGGCAGAGAGGGACCTAGGGGTGCTGGTTGATGGTAGGCCGAACATGAGCCTGCAGTGTGCCCAGGTGGCCAAGAAGGCCAATGGCATCCTGGCCTGCATCAGGAACAGTATGGCCAGCAGCAGCAGGGAGGTCATTGTGCCCCTGTACACTGCACTGGTTAGGCCGCACCTTGAGTACTGTGTCCAGTTCTGGGCCCCTCAGTTTAGGAAGGATGTTGACTTGCTGGAGCGTGTCCAGAGAAGGGCAACGAAGTTGGTGAGGGGCTTGGAACACAAGCCCTATGAGGAGAGGCTGAGGGAGCTGGGGTTACTTAGCCTGGAGAGGAGAAGACTCAGGGTTGACCTTATTGCTCTCTACAACTACCTAAAGGGAAGTTGTAGACAGGCAGAAGTTGGTCTCTTCTCCCAGGCAACCAGCACCAGAACAAGAGGACACAGTCTCAAGCTGCACCAGGGGAGGCTTAGGCTGGAGGTTAGGAGGAAGTTCTACACAGAAAGAGTGATTGCCCATTGGAATGGGCTGCCCAGGGAGGTCGTGGAGTAGCCATCATTGGAGGTGTTCAGGAGGAGACTTGATGGGGTGCTTGGTTGCATGGTTTAGTTAATTAGGTAGTGTTGGATGATAGGTTGGACACGATGATCTTGAAGGTCTCTTCCAACCTGGTTTATTCTGTTCTATTCTATTCTATTCTATTCTATTCTATTCTATTTTATTTTTTCTATTCAAGAGTTTTTCCTTGAAGTAAGCCCAGCTCTCCTGGATCCCTTTGTTTTTAAGGGCTGTTTACCAATGAACCTTCTGAGTTAGTTCCTTGAGTAATGGGAAATCCACCCTCCAGAAGTCCAGAGCGGAGGTCTTCTTGCTGCCTCTCTTAGCTTGACTGAATACTGAAAATTCAATTATCTCATGGTCACTGGCCCCCAAACACCCTCCGACCACCACATCACCCACCAGCCACTCCCTATTGGTGAAGAGGAGGTCAAGCATAGCCTTAGGCCTGGTAGGCTCTCACAGAACCTGGGTTAAAAAGCTGTCCTCCATGCACTCTAAGAACCTCCTAGACTGCCTCCTCTCTGCTGTGTTGACATCCCAGCAGATGTCAGGCAGGTTGAAGTCACCCAGGAGAACAAGCTCAGGCGATCTTGAGACAGCCTGAAGCTGCCTATAGAATGACTCATCAACATCTTCCTCCTGGTCCTCCTGGTCGGTTAGGGCCAAGCCCAGAGAGTGGTGGTGAATGATGCCACATCCGGCTGGCGGCCAGTCACCAGTGGCGTCCCCCAGGGATCAGTGCTGGGCCCCATCCTCTTTAACATCTTCATTGATGATATGGATGAGGGGGTTGAGTCAGTCATCAGCAAGTTTGCAGATGACACCAAGTTGGGAACGGATGTTAGTCAGTTAGAGGGTAGAAAGGCTCTGCAGAGGGACCTCAACCGACCCGACAGATGGACAGATGGCATGGCATTTAACAAGTCCAAGTGCCGGGTGCTGCACTTTGGCCACGGCAACCCCATGCAGAGCTACAGGCTGGGGTCAGAGTGGCTGGAGAGCTGCCAAACAGAGAGGGACCTGGGGGTGATGATTGACATCCGCCTAAACATGAGCCAGCAGTGTGCCCAGGTGGCCAAGAAGGCCAGTGGCATCCTGGCCTGTATTAGGAATAGTGTGGCCAGCAGGAGCAGGGAGGTCATTGTGCCCCTGTACTCTGCATTGGTTAGGCCACACCTTGAGTCCTGTGTCCAGTTCTGGGCCCCTCAGTTTAAGAAGGACATTGAGACACTTGAACGTGTCCAGCGAAGGGCAACAAGGCTGGTGAGAGGCCTTGAGCACAAGCCCTACGAGGAGAGGCTGAGGGAGCTGGGATTGTTTAGCCTGGAGAAGAGAAGGATCAGGGGTGACCTCATTGCCCTCTACAACTACCTGAAAGGTGGTTGTAGCCAGGAAGGGGTTGGTCTCTTCTCCCAGGCAACCAGCCCCAGAACAAGGGGACACAGTCTCAAGCTGTGCCAGGGGAGGTTTAGACTCGAGGTGAGGAAAAAGTTCTTCACTGAGAGAGTCATTCGTCATTGGAATGTGCTCCCCAGGGAGGTGGTGGAGTCGCCGTCCCTGGAGGTGTTCAAGGGGAGGTTGGACATGGCACTTGGTGCCATGGTCTAGTCATGAGGTCTGCTGGGACGGGTTGGACTTGATGATCCTTGGGGTCTCTTCCAACCTTGGTTATACTGTGATAGTGTCATACTGTGATATTGGTTGGGTGGTCTATAACAGACTCCAACCAGGATGTCTGCCCTGCTGGTCTTCCGTCTAATTCTCACCCACAAGCACTCAACCCAATCATCCCTAATCTCCAGCTCAATGGTATCCAGTGCCTCCCTGATGTACAGGGCCACCCCTCCACCCCTTCATCCTTGCCTGTCTCTCCTGAAGAGCCTTTAGCCGTCAATTGCAGTGTTCCAGCCATGTGAGTTATATCACCACGTCTCTGTGATGGCAAGTACATCATAACTTTCCTGCTGCAACAAGGCTTCCAGCTCCTCTTGTTTGTTGCCCATACTTCATGCATTAGTGTACATGCACTTCAGCTGGGCTGCTGGTTTCACCCCTGACTCCAGTTTACCACCCTCAGACTCCTTCAAATCTAGTTGAATAAATCCTATTATGTTGCACGTATTAGCAATTAGTTGCTGTGAGACAAAATATTCTACCCATTGAACAGAAGGATCTCAACTATCTAGAGGCAGAAATTCTCTATTGTAAGGCAATATTGCCCACTAATTTCAGTATTTATGTATTATTTCCTCACTCTTTAGTTACAGCACAGTTGTTTTACTAGTCTTCTGTACCAGGTACAGAAGTAACGCCCTTTCAGCCAGTACTTTGTTTTCTTCTTAGTTGGATATGCTACACATATGTATATATGCATGTGCATGAGGCAGAGAGAGAAAAAGAGAGAGGGAGAGAGAGAAACAGAGAGATGATGAAGATAATGAAAATTAAAAGGAATGTTTTTGCTGTCATCAGCTACCCTGCTGTGGTGGGTTGAAAGGAAAGGCTCTGCTTTCCCTCCCCCACTGAGAAAGAAACCGTGGCTAAAACTCAGTCAGAGAAAGGAGACTGTATTTTACAAGGAAACAGATTATATGTAACACAACAAATACAGGTATTTTACAATATATACAGGAATATACAGCAAATAAACTCAACCAGAAACCAGACCCCCCCACAAAGGGGGCTTCCCCCTGTGCCTCCTTCACCCCCTACCTCCCTTCTCCCCCAAAAGAGGTAGAAAAGAGACAAGGACGGTTAACAGGGCAGGAAGGAAAGAGAGAGGCCTGGTACAGGAGTTAGTATCTTATCTTAGCTGGCCAGAAGCCCAGAAGCAGTCCAGCCGAAAGGAACAGCGAAGGAAGAGAAACTGAGAGAAGGTCCCAGCTGCCCGATAAAGTTGCATTTCATCCATCCACCAATGAAATTTGTTTAGAATACCTAAATATTTTATAAACATTTAGCCAGTGTGCCCCTTTCTTAAAGGCACAGCGTCAAACGGTCACACCTGCTAACAGGTATAGGGAAGATGAAGTTAGATTCAATTCTGAGGTTGACAGTAATCACATGAATGACAATGGATACAAGCTACAGCAAAGGAAAACTCAACAAATACTAGGAAAAATACTAGGTTCACAATGAAGTCAGTCAAACGTTGCAAGAGGTTGTCCAGCAAATCTGAGGAATCTCTATTTATGGACTGACACAAAATTGCCCTCAGCAACCTGATCTGAATTGGTTATAGAAGGATTAGAATCAGGAAATTTCTCAAACACAGTCATAAGAAGAATAATGCACATACTATTTATAAAGGAATGAAAAAAAAACCAAAACAACCCACAACCATGAAGCTGGTACTCACCGAAGAGTTGGACTGGTGTAAATGGTATGGTCTGAGCAAGTCTCATTAAGTTGTTTCTTTCAACAGCTGCAAACAACACAGATTTCACTATAATAGTGAATAAACAACAAGCTGGCTAAGTTTCAAAAGCATCTGGCAGCACTTCACTGTAATGTACAAAGCCAAAGTGGTGTCAGTGCAGTCCTGTGTCACATATGATCACCATTCTAACCAGCCTGAATTTCCCTTTGAAGGCCCATTGTATCTTACAAACATCAGCCTCCGTTCTTTCTTATGTTCATTGATTCCAGCCTTCCAAGAAAATATGCTCTGTGGGACAAGTCCCTTGCACCACAGCTAGCATGACTGCTTCTGTTAACTCTTGATCCTCCCACCAAGAGCTGCCACTACCTCCCACTCACACTGGCTCTAATGCAGCAACATTTACACTGTGCCAATGAGATGCACTGGACCCAGTTGCTCTCACTGCCTGTCTCATCAGGCTCAGAAGCACATGGATATTTAGCAAGGCATCGCAGGAAAATCCAGGCTTGCCTTGTTCTGTTTCCTTATCTGGGCTCCTTGCCAAACAACGTTAGTAACACTATTATATCTCCCTAATTAGCAGCTTATTTCTCAGGCAAACACCTTTAAAACTTCAGAGTGCCAACTAAATGTTTATGGATTTGTGCTCACAATGACTGAGTTATCAAGAATGGGGAGAAAGGTGTGAAGCAAGCCACAAAGTGGGTGAGACTAGAATAGGAAGGAAACTTGGATGCTATAGTTTCTAATTTTTCTGTTCAATGGCTGAAGATAAAACTAGTGTCCAAATCAAAAAGCCCTGACAACAGACTATTCCAGATCTTAGACATTGTCTGTTCTTTTTAAGATTAATTCTCTGAGCAGAAACTAATTAGAGATTATTTAGCCCAAAAGGAGAGATCAAAGGGGACCCATGACATGTCACCTCATGAATTAGGGTCTTCATTTGAGAAGATTTACATTTCAGACTCCAAGGTTTGTTTACATACTCCAAATTCATCAGACATAGGTTAACATGCCTGAATAGTTTTGGAGCATGGACTGAAAATCAAGGTCCTCCTTTGATGCCTCCTAACAAGGAACATACTCCTATCACAAAAATTAGCAGGAACAATGATTTGAACAGGGGGGCTGCCAGACCTGTGCATCAGTCAGACTCTGCCAGCACTCAGAGTGTCAAGAAACAATCTGAAGTGGACTTGCACCACTTGCTGAACTTGGGTAAAAACTCAAATTCTTTTGGGTGTAATGAGAGGCAGAACTGCATCTGCTGGCACAATCTGATAGCAAAAACAATGCATAATCTGTATACGGTGCAGGATTTAATACCAACCTTTTGGGCTTAGTTGGCTAAATTACATCCCAATCTTCCTGAGGAAAGAAAGCCTACATTAAAACATCTTGAGATGGTTGTCAACAAGGGAACCATTCTCATCTGTGCTAAAATGCTCTATCTAATCTTAAATAGGGTGCCTGACAAGAGACAAATTAATCATTGCATTAACGCTATGATGTCAGAGAAGTTACTCCTGTACACTGATTACAAACCAGGAGGTGTTATTCCCAATGAAAATTGCTTCTTTTTGAAATTCAGGAGGCTGCTAATGCTTCCTATTTACCCTAGGCTTCACTTCAAAGAGGCCAGGTCCTGTGGGCAATAGAGACATCTACTGGCAAACTCTGATCTGCTCTCCTTCAGGAAAAGAAAGCGAAATCCAGGCTTTGTGGGAAAATCTGTGCATACTCAGTTGAGGGAAAGACAGGACTACTGGCAATTAGCATTGAAATTATTTATTTCCTGCCAGATTTCCTGGAGTCCATAGGTATATAAACACAGATTAAGTACAGGACCAATTAATTGAAGAAACCAGTGCCGGCAAGCAGATAGGCGGATGTGGGAGGGATGAGGGGATGTGACAGCCTCAAACGAATGAATGCCTCTTCTGCTCCCCTAGGATTGGGAGCTCTAGACATTGTTTCCACTAATATTTTTGAAAGCTATTTTCCACATTCTGCTCTGTATTTGCCAGAAATAGCCAGAATGGAGCAATTAGCATCTAGAAAATAATCCATAATTTCCTTACCAGAGTGTTAAACACAAGTTAATGCAAAACCTTAGCAGTCAGCAGTTGTGCAACTCTTCAAAATTAAAATCACAGTAGGGGAGAAGGGAAGAACTAATATTATACTTAATTTGTTAAATTATTTAGCTATTATTCTGGCACCTCCTTTTTACCTGAGTAGTGATGATGCAGATCTTGAGATGTTTTCAAGCAGGTGAAGAGATCTGAAATAATGTTTAAAGAATCATTATTTTATTATAGCAGAGATAAGTGCATAATGTTTTTAATTCCTTCCATCCCAGAGTTTGTCATGAAACAGATTAATCAGAATTACTGTCTCAGCATTCTAAACAGGGGAATTACTAATAATCTTTAGCTACATTATAATGCATAGTATACTGGCAGATTTCAGTCATCAATATACTATAGCCAGATTACTTATTCAGGGTGTGGTGGTTTAGGCTGGGTGCTGGCCCAGATGCCACTGCGCAGGCCACACCTGGGAGGTCCCAAGGGGTGGGCCCAGCCCAGGGGGTGGTCACAGGGACCAGGTATTCCATTCCCATAATGCCCTGCTCCCCTATAAAAAGGCCATGCGGGGTCTTCACTTCCTCTTTCGTCCCCTGCTGCTGCCTAGGTAACATGGCGTGAGCTGCCTCCCTTGGGCCTGCTCAGGCCCAAGGCTGGGTTGGGGGGGGGGGGAAGAAAGAGCCCTGGGGGGGGTTTGGGTGTACCCCCAGGTGGGGATGGGATGTTCTTGGGTATGTTCTGGGATCTCTCTCTTTGTCATGGTGCTTGTGGGTCTCTGTAAAACTTTCATTGTTGTTTGTTATTGTTTTCCTATTTAAACTTTCCATCACTTTTTGCAATCCATTTGCCTGAGTCGTTATTTCTGCCTGTGGTGGGGAGGGGATCTGCCCCAACCCATTACACAGGGAAATGGTGGGAAACTTGAGATATTAACCTCAAGGACAAGTAGCTTCTCTAAGCCAATTACACCTTGCAATATTAAATGCTCTTTCCTGTCATTCATGATTCACAACCTCCCAAAGGCACAATATTTCAAAGTTCATTCTCAGTCATTAAGCATTCCATTTACTATACACCAAAGTTATAACAATACTGTCCCATCAACCCACAGCATCTAAAGTACTGTTAAAATTAAAACAGACCAATAATTATAGACAGCCCAATAATTGTAGACAGATGGATGTTGGTCTCTTCTCCCAGGCAGCCAGTACCAGAACAAGAGGACACAGTCTCAGGTTGCACCAGGGGAGGTTTAGGTTGGATGTTAGGAAAAGGTTCTATACAGAGAGAGTGATTGCCCATTGGAATGGGCTGCCTGGGGAGGTGGTGGATTCGCCATCATTGGGGGTTTTCTGGAGAAGACTTGATGGGGTTCTTGGTGCCATGGGTTAGTTGTTTAGGTGGGTTGGATTGGTTGATGGGTTGGATGCGATGATCTTGAAGGTCTCTACCAACCTGGTTTATTCTATGTATTCTATTCTATTCTGTAGTTACATATTTAACAGACATAGTAAAATTAAATTTGGTCAAAAAATCTTTACTTAGTAATGTCTTTTTAATAAAATGAAAATAAATGGGCATGTTTCCATTAATCACACACAGAATCACCCATAATCAACCAATCACCTAACCCTAACTAATAAAGTAGACTACAGTACTAAGTGCCTCATCCAGTGTTTTCTTAAATACCTCCAGGGACATTGACCCCACCACCTCGCTGGGCAGCCCATTCCAATGGCAAATAACTCTTTATGTGAAGAACTTCTTTCTAAGATCAAGCCTAAACTTCCCCCTGCACAGCTTGAGACTGTGTCCTCTTGTTCTGTTGCTGGTTGTCTAGCAGAAGAGACCAACCCCCACCTGGCTACAAGCACCTTTCAGGTAGTTGTAGATGGCAATAAGGTCTCCCCTGAGCCTCCTCTTCTCCAGGCTAAACAATCCCAGCTCCCTCAGCTGTTGCTCATAGGGCTTGTGGTCCAGACTTCTCACCAGCGTTGTTGCTCTTCTCTGGACATGTTCAAGCAACTGGCACATTGGGACGGCCTGTTCCTGTGCCTTCAGGATTTCTTTCTTGAAGTAGGTCCAGCACTTCCTGCACCCCTTGGTTTTTAACAGCTATTTCCCAAGGTACTTTCTGAATTAGTTCCCTAAATAAGCCAAAGTCTGCCCTCTGGAAGTCCAAAGCTGAGGTTTTGTTGATGTCCCTCCCAGTTGTACTGCATATTGAAAAAATTATTGTTTCATGGTCACTGGACCCCAGGCAGCCTCTGACCACATCTCCCACCAGCTCATCTCGTATTTGTAAACTGTAGGTCAAACAAAGCCTCATCCCTGGTAGGCTCACACAGCATCTGTGACAAGAAGCTACCACAGAATCATAGAATCAATCACGTTGGAAAAGACCTCAAAGGTCATCAAGTCCAACCTGTCACCCAATACCTCATGACTACTAAACCATGGCACCAAGTGCCGTGTCCAATCCCCTCCTGAACACCTCCAGGGATGGTGACTCCACCACCTCCCTGGGCAGCCCATTCCAAAGGCTGACAGCTCTCTCTGTGAAGAACTTTCTCCTCACCTGGAGCCTACACTTCCCCTGGTGCAGCTTGAGCTATCCCCCATATACTCTAAGAACCTCCCAGACTTCCTTCTCTCTGCTGTGTTAAGTTCCCAGCAGATATCTGGCAAGTTATCTGCCATCTAATACCAGAAAACAATCTACTAGAATACCAGAAAACAATCTACTAACAATTCTACTAGAAAACAATCCTTCAAAATGTCAGATTTCAGGAAATAAGCACACTGTGCAAATTTTAATGATGAAAAATGACCTAATCACACTGAATCTTTGCCAAAATATTTGAATGTTATGCTTTTCTTCTTGGTCTATTTTATTTGTTTGTATTCCCTTTTCTAGCAAAACAGATCTTAAATAAGAAGCACAGAGTTGTTAGGCAAAAGGCCAGTGTTTCCACCGAGTGTGTTTGGTGTTTCAATCTCCCTTTTGCTGGACCCACGTAGTCTTACTGTATTTCATGTGATGTAAAACAATAAACATGAAAAGAGGTGCAGAAACCAAGCAATTATTTTTGGGGGATGGAAAAACTGGATTTTAATCAAAGTAATTATGTGTTCTAGAGAGCAGCCCCACAACTCACTATGCTTGCAGTAGTGTGCTTTGGCACTGCAGCATTTAGTGCATATCTGAACCCAAAAAGAACAGCACTTGAAGAGGAAGTAAGTCTAAGAGCAACTCATTTCTGTGGTACAGCTAGCCTCAGAATGACTCATGCTGAGCTGCTCAGCCTCTTACAGCTAAGTAGCACGTTAGGAAAACTGGAAAATAGACAAAAAAGACAACACATGCAAGTGAAGTTAACAGGCACTCAACTTCCGTGGAACAAAGTAATTCCTTGCTATAATCCTGATTTCTTCATTGAGCATTTCATAAAAAATTCAGTCTTTCACTGATTTAATAATTTCAGGGAAATCAGACACACAAAGGAATTACACCAACCTGCAACTTCAAAAATCTAGCATATATTAAAAATTTTACATCAAAATCCATCCTCAAGAATATACTCCGCTTTAACTCAAGAGGTTCCTTAGACTGCCAGAGATACAAGCAGCACCATCATCTTAAAGAGTTTCTTCCTGGTGAAAAGCACAACATTACTGGGCAGTCTAAAGTAAAAATGTTTGTTTTCTTTTTTTTAATTTTAAGATTTTGACAGTTACCAAGAAGAAAACATCTCCTCATAAAAAAATCTTTCACTTAAGGTAGAAAATACTAACTAGCATATGAAAGAGCAGCTGAACATTTTCTAATAACCCACCAACTATTAACTTTTGGATTCTATACTTCCAAATTTTAAGTAAGATTTGGGAAGATTCATTAAAATGAGTGACAAGCAATCAAAAACTTACTGTCAGTTTCCTCTGAAGTTCTCAACCTGTTTAAAAGAAAGCATTTGATATTTTACTTGAACATTTCTATCATTATGCTAATGCTGTTACATATTTTTTTTAAAAGGTGATCTATGTGAAGACAAACCTCGCAAAGGTTTGATTAGCAAACAGAACAAAGTAATTCCCAGCACAACTCTGTTCATTGCAACAATCAGCAAATAATCTTCAGTTACTGAAGAACAGCCACATTTTTCTGCATGTTTCTTTCTGTTTTATGTTGAATTGCTCTTATGATCTGCACTGTGTTCATTGTTTACACTCTAGTAACAGTATCAATTAATGACCACTTTAATCACATACACAATTGTTTACACATTTTTCAATCAATATTGAGATGTATTCAGAGATACTTTTCATCTGCATCTACCATTGACTTTTTAAACTGATGGTCCTTTGGATTAGCAAGGCTGCAGAAAGACTACACCATCAGCATTGGAAAGTCTCTGTTACCGAAGACAGTGGCTATAATTCACCTCAAAGACCAGAGAGTTCACACTGAAGACAAGAGACTGAGTGACAGAATCAGGCCACTCAATGGCCTGTAAGTCCTTGTGGTTAAGTATGCAGTTTCCCTACTGTCTATAAATGACTGGGTTAAAAAAAAAAAACACAAACCAAAAAAACCACCACACCAAAAAACCCACCAAAACAAACAAACCAACCAACCTCCCACAACAACCACAGAATGGGCAAAAAACATGGCATCTTTTTTCCTTTTCCCATGATGAAATCACATGGGATGTGACAGCTTTCTACTGTCTTTTATTTATTACATTACTGTGTTACCAAATAAGACAGATATAAAATAAATAGATGAAAATAAAAGAAAAGGAAGAGGAATATATGGGCAGCAATGCATGTGGAAAAAATACACCCAGTACTAATACAAATCAATCAGGCTGAAAAAAACAGCCAAACAAAAACACAACAAAACAAACAACCTCCAAACCAAACAAAAAACACCAACAAACCACCAAAACCAACCAAACAACCAAGCAAAAAAGCACAGTAAAATTGAAAACAGTTTTGAAATCGGCATACTTTCACTAACATAACCAAACCTTAATTTCTACTGGAAACCCATTAAGAAAACCAAGCTAAGCATTTTGTAAATGTACAGACTCAGTACAAAAGATATTAATCAGAGAATAAAAGAAGCTTTCAGGAGCTGCTAGCATTTAAATTAGTAGAACAGGAAACATGCAATTTACACAGCAAAAGCAAATGAAACTTTTCATGCTCACTAGAATGGAGTAATAGCAAGTTTAAATGTATTTGTTTCTACGTGTTTAAATGTGTCTCCTATCTCTCCATAAATAAGGGTTAAAGAAACTTAATTTGACTGAATTGCCTTAATTCTTCATTTCACATCAATTTCTCCTCTTATGTATACTGTAGTACTGAAGTAGAAACCTGCAAAGTACACGTCTCTTTTCTAAAGCATGTGATGAATATCTTAATACACTAATAATACATACAAGGAGCTCCTGTTCAGATTATTTTTCTTGGTGGTTCCAAATATGTTATTACTCAAATCCTGTGGGGGTAAAAGGGGGGTGGGGGGGAAGAAAAAAAAAAGATACTTTTACTGGTAAAAATCTGAACTTCCTGTCCTATGGACACTGCAAAACTCAGAAAGGTACAGTCTTGAAAATACTTAAATCACAGAATCACAGAATCACCAAGGTTGGAAGAGACCTCAAAGATCATCAAGTCCAACCTGTCACCAAAGACCTCATGACTAAACCATGGCACCAAGTGCCATGTCCAATTCCCTCTTGAACACCTCCAGCGATGGTGACTCCACCACCTCCCTGGGCGAATGGTATGCTTATTGTTAGCATGAATCACACTGAGAGGTAACTGCATTACAGCATTGCCATATTTACACAAAATGAAACTAATTTGTTCACAATACAGTTTTCTGTGCTGTCTCCACTCATTTGAATAAAATACTAAGGTAGCCATCTATATCTCAATGCACTTATCAAGATGTGTTAAAGGTCTTCTAACATGGACAATACTAGAGAACTCTCCTTATATTGGAAAATTCCAATTTAGGGGTAGTCTTTACAGTTGCTGAAGATAAAATACACTCTAAATTTCTATCACAGAAGAAAGTAACACACTGAGTATCTTTCCTGTGATATTTAGATCACATATTCCACATGTCTTGTAGTTAATGAAACACTCAAACAGTCTTTTAACTTTCAGAAGATTGGTCCAACTGGTTCCTCCTAATACGTTAGTCAGAAATTGACTAATATTCAGAAGAATAACACTTCTATAATCCAGATTACTGCCCTCAATCTTCAGGAAATATAAAGTCAATCAAAGTCAATGAACCTATGTTAAGCTACAGAGGCAGAGGACATTTATATTATGGAGCTGCAAATTAATTCTAATAAATAATAAGGTATAATGTTTATATGCCAGTGGTTTTTCAATTATTATCAATGCTTACCTCCTGCTTTGTAAAAAATAACTACCTCTTTTTAACAGATTAAGAGCTTCGTAGCTAACTTTCCAAAATTTACTTGACTCTGATACCAATTCTGCCAACACGTTCAAGACCAAGTTGTGTGCTTGCTTCTTGATTAATAAAACATCAGCATAAGTGTAACTTCTGACCAGCTTCTTCATACTCAGAACCACTCTGTGATTCAATAATTTAATAAACTACTTCAATAATATTAATGGGATGTTAACAGCAGTTATATGGTTCATTTACACACACACATGCGTTGTGCAAGCAGACAACAAAGTTTCTAATATGTTAAAAAAATCTTTAGCAGCAAGTCCAGGAACATCACTAAAGCCACCTTGGGCTCATGCCAGCCAAAACTATAGACTAGGCATGCAATCTGAGGTCTTACCTTTTGAGAATACTTCAGATAATCACAGAATGGTATTGTATGTCTACTGATATCTTGATTTTTAATTTTCTGGTGCATGTAACTGAGACGTTCCAAACCTAGCCAAAAAAAGCAGGTGTCAGCTATTTCCATAGTGTAAATTAAGACCTCTGCTGCTACAAACTAAATATCTGTGCAATTCTACAAAATAAACAACCTATATATTCTATTGGCCCAGCATAATGGGCCATAAAACAATAACAGAATTTCACAGTGTTAAAATTGACTGTTTCCATTCTCTGTCAGATGATTTTAGAGGAGCACAACCCTTCTCAGACCATGCTATGCTAAGTCACTTCATTCCATGGTGCTGAAAGATGAAATATGAAAAGGACTTCTGAGAATTAAAGTTGGAAAATTACTATGAGAAGAGCAGGAATGCCATTCCCTTTTCATTCCAACACAGACAATACAGAAATAATTTCTCCCCTTTGGAGGATGTGTTTCTGAGAGGCAAGTAATGAATAACGCACGTAGAGGATCTGCCAGCAGATACAGTATTGAAGCACTGCTGTGAGTCTAAATGCCCTGAGAAATTTGCAAGAGTTTATTTTTTCACTTTGGAAGACACCACAGGAGAGGAGACAAGGATATCGTCCTCCTTGCTTCCCACTTATTCCTGAGGATTAGTACTGTACTATATGCCAAGTGAGACAGGCAACACTCATGGAAAGCTTTAATTGACTTCTCATCTAACCTTTTGACTCTGCAACAACACAACAAATAACCAAGTCATCATGGCTGCAACTTTAGTCTAATTCTGCAAAAATTATACCATGAGATGAAAGTGGTGGGTGAATTTGTGAATTTTTTAAAAGCTGTTCTGATATTCACCATCTGCAAAGTATCACATACTTAGCTGACTGAAATTAGACACAGTGAGCCAGTTCTTGTTGTGTTTCTCTTGCTCATCCCAGACATTGATCTCTGCAGGCTCTGAGCTTACTTGGGTGTTCTGTGGACAATCATCCACTCTAATCACCTGGCAAGGCATAGACAAAACAACACATGATTTACAGGACGACTAGCACCTCTGCAGTTTCTCTGACACCCGATAACATGGCCTTTCAGAGCTTCACTGAAATGCCAACAACCAAACTCGTCCTCAACCAAAACCCAGATTTTCCCATTTTTGTTACAAATTGTACAAGGTATGTTGTTTTTGTCTAGTAAATATTATTGATGAAAGACGTAGCACTACAGGTTTTTAAAACAAAGTTTGAAGTCCCTCAGAATCCCTTCAGAGGTATTAGGTCCTAAAGTTAAAGTGTAAGATCTGTTGCTGACCTGAGTATCTTAGGTAAGCAAATCAGCCTCCAGCTTTCAGCTCACTAAACAAAGATACCTCTTTCCAGATTAGAAACACCCCAGGAATCTCTTTCTAAATACACACACACACATATATATACATATACATATATACACATATATATACAATCAGGAAAGTTGCCTCACATATTACACAATCAATGTACTGTTTTCAATGTGTTATATGTTTGATGGATTCAGAGAAAAGACTGAGATTCTTGTATGCAGGAGACAACATTATGGGGCCTGTCTTCTTGTTTACAGAATCACAGCATCACAGTATCACCAAGGTTGGAAGAGACGTCAAAGATCATCAAGTCCAACCTGTCACCACAGACCTCATGACTAGACCATGGCACCAAGTGCCACGTCCAATCCCCTCTTGAACACCTCCAGGGACGGTGACTCCACCACCTCCCTGGGCAGCACATTCCAGTGGCGAATGACTCTCTCAGTGAAGAACTTTCTCCTCACCTTGAGCCTAAACTTCCCCTGGTGCAGCTTGAGACTGTGTCCTCTTGTTCTGGTGCTGGTTGCCTGGGAGAAGAGACCAATCCCCTCCTGGCTAGAACCTCCCTTCAGGTAGTTGTAGACAGTAATAAGGTCTCCCCTGAGCCTCCTCTTCTCCAGGCTAAACAATCCCAGCTCCCTCAGCCTGCACACTGTCTGGATATGGCTCAGCAATCCTAGATCATATGAACCCTCTTCAAGCTCTCCTGTCAGCAAAAATGCAAGGGCCTATTATGTTCTGTGTAAAATCAGTAAGACCCCTGGTTTGTTATCTAGTGAAGTCCATAGACTTCAGCACAATAAAAACTGAAATCCCACATATTCAAACAAAATGAAAGTTAAACCAAAGCCAGACACACACTAAAAAAAGATGACCCAATTTGTGTGCAGTGCTTTAAATGTATAAATTTTCAACTAAGCCACAGTGTAGAAGTGCTCTTAATGAATGGAAAAGACAGATATGGGATATGTGGTTCTCTTGCCTCTTCACATACCGGCACCTGAAGGTGGTTTTGATTCTTCTTTCCTCTACCAGACTTTCTGTCTTGGTTTTGTTGTTTTGCTTTTGTTGCCTCAGCTTGGTGTAGCTCACTGGATCTTAAAGACTCTGTGGGAAAGCGTCACAAAGGCCATTAAGCTACAGAGCTTTTGTTTACTAAGATAAGACTGAGACTCAGCAGATTTCCAAAGCAAGCTGAGAGAAACTTGTAGCACCCACAACCAATACTCATGAAGCTCAGTGCAAAAATATGCATAATCACAAGACACAAACCAACAAATTAGATACATCATCTCCTACTATTCATACTTAGAACAGGAATCTGCTATATTTTAGTTGTTGTTAAGCAAACTTAAAAGTGGTGGACAAGGTAGAGTTTGACACCAACTATAAAAATGTATACCTCATCATTCTCCGTGCCCCCGTATGACCCATGATACTGCTAATGTATCTCTTAGGGATTGTGTAATTTACTTTGGCTCCCTCAATTCTTGCATTCATCCTCAGGACAGGAGACTTCCCCAGAGTGAACACAGTCCCTCTGTCAACCTAGCTCTGTAGCCTCAGCTGTAAGGATCCCACAAGAGGGGGAGAATCATGGCAGCTGACACTCAAGTGTGTTGCAGTTAGGATATAAAGCACAACATTTCACTACAGCAGTTAGACTCAGCACAGAGACAGGAAACAAGTAACTCAGTGCTCTCTATTTACCACCCTCCACTGAAGCTAATGTCTCCTTGGGTGTAAAGCAAACATTTTTATATTTTGGGCTAACCACAAGATACCATACTGATGCAGGATTTTATAATTACCACCTATGGATTTGCAGGTTTTTCCTCTTTTCTCTTTCTTAGGGGACTCTAAGGTGTTGCTCCTGTAGAAATTCCAGTCCCTCCAGAGTGGGCTGATCCAGGAGGTGGTGCGTTTCAGCTTGTTCTGAGAGATTAAGCCGCTGTGACATGACCAGTCAGAGCTGTAGGAGAAAGACTTTGATTCTCTTATCTGGATATGCCTGGGACTGCTACCCATGCAACTGCAGTCACTCTTGTAAGTGGAATGTATGCACAGGGTCTTCTTTTTTGTTTCTGTGCTGAAAACTCCTTTTTCATCACCTTCAGAGAATCCCCAGTTCACATAACCACCTTCAGTTTCTTCTCTGTCATTGCAGGAGGGTGCTGCACTCTCTGCAAGAGTCAGGGATGGCTGGAGACCAAGAGGTTGATCAATCTCTTTGTCATTAGTATTTTCTGATGGCAAATGAAAAACAAAGTCTCTTTGCCTCCACTGGTAATTTTCTGGGGTTTCATCAATGAGGCTGACACCCTGCAAGCTTTGCTGCACTGCGATGCTACTTTGTAGTTCATCTCTGAATGTCTCATCTCTGTACGAGGAAGGAGTGTTCAAGAAGGAGAAATTTAAGGTGACATCCTCAGAAAAAGACCCTCTCTGATGGTCAGGAGGCACCAGCAAAAATTGTCCATATCTAGGGGTTGACTTAGTCTCAGAGGATACTCCTGAAGTAAGCGTGTCACTTTCTATTTCTGTCTTTTGAGAGCTGTCTTCCACCACCTTTCTATTCTCAGTCTTTGAAATGTGATCTTTGCACTCTGATGGCCACTGGCTCCTTACCAAGCTCCGTAGGAGAGAGGGTGGCATGCTGTAGTAGTGGTATTTTCTGTCATACAAACACTCCAGGCTGCTCAAGGTCTTTGAATAGAGTGCATTGCTCCAGCTATGCGGCAGCTTCCTACAGGTTTGCTGTTTCGTGTCAGTCAGTAAGGCTTCTTTCACTTGCAAGGTGTCTACAGCTGAAAGCACTTTCAGTATGTCCACTGTTAAGGCAGACAGGTCTTGCAAGTGTCCTAGCTGGCTGTCTAGGGAGAGTAAAGACTCCTTGATATAAAATACCTTTTCATGCACTTCTTTGAGCTGCAGAAACATCTCCTCCACCCTAGGAGGAAAAAGAAAATACTATTACAAACCCAAACCAAGTATCTTTACTTCTATTTGCCAGAGGATAAAGGGAGCCACCAACACATTATAAAAAGTCAGTGTTTCAAACAGTTTTGTGGGGTTTGTTTTGTTTTGTGCTTTGTTGTTGTTGCTGTTGTTGTTGTTGGTTTTGGTTTTTTTAATGGTGTCTTTCATTATCCAGACTTACAACATGTCATTCAGATTACAGACTAGAGGGGAAGGATAACTGGTTTGCCACCCTCATCTTGATGTATCCCAGGATGTCATTGGCCTTCTTGCCCACAAAGGCACATTAATGGCTTATGGTCATCTTGCTGTCTACCAGGACTCCCCAGGTTTTTTTACCAGAGAGCTGCTTTCTATCAGGTCAGCCCAAAACCTGTACTGATACAGTCATCATGTATTTCATGCTTCACTAAGACACACATGACATCATGCACGTCAACCAGTCATCATGCATTTCTGCATCCTTGTGTAAGCATCAGAAGAGCAAGGTTCAAACAAAATATACATATACTCTTGCATTTTCAGGTATCAGAAACTGCTGGGAAAGAGGTCTTCCCAAGAATCTATTTGGTGTTTTGGAACAGATTCTACAAGTCTGATGCCACCAGTTATTTTCAGGTAAAATTCAGATGCTCAAAAAGCAAAGTATTTTTTATGCTTTTCAAACCTCCTGTGAACAGTCCAAGCTTCTTGGCCTGGTATGATCTACTTCTAACACAGTCATTATTTTCACATTTCCTGAAGATACTCTCTGGTGCTCTGCCATTAAGACAATGACAAACTAGCTGCAGGCAACATGCAAAAGATGCTGCTTTCCTTTGTCACTAAGTCACTAAAGGCCTTAACACCCATCTCATAGCTGAATAAAAAAAAATCAAAGGGCAGTGTTCAAAAGTATTCTATTCACAGAAATAAATTTCTTGTATTAATGTTACGCAATGCTTCACTAAAGTGTCTCACCTTTGCACTCTGAAAAATTTCCTTTCCAGATCTGTATTTACCCACTAAATGAAGTCTTCTTGCTGTAATCAATTCTGCAACTTTTGAACAAAGCCACTCTTTTTATTTCCTTTATAGAGGACATTCATTTTGCTAGTGTGTTTTGGTTTAGTATGCAGAAAACAAAATTATGAGTGGGCAAAGATTAAGAAGCTATCTTGCTCTAGGCAAAACAAATTTATTGGATAAGACCAGTAACTTAATGTTAGCTTTGCCACAAATTTCAATAGGAAGCTAAAATAGGATAACATATAGAGTTTTGGTGTGTATTGAAATTTTGCAAACCAAGACACCACATTGCAGATAATGCTACAATGGTTATATGGTTATTTCTGTAAACAGACATTATACTCAATCACAAGCAATACTCTCCATAGTGTTCCTACACTGCCACACCTATAAATAAAAATAGGGGTTGTACACTGTAGTCTGGCATGGTTTTTGTGGTTCTACCTGGTCTGCAAGATTGAATCTGAGCAACATCCATCCACTGCACACAAAGAGATGCAGTTCTGGGAGTAAGGCTTCCTAGCCAGGCCTGCCATGCAGTTCAAATAGATACATCAGATTTTAAAATTAGCAAGGCTTATGCATGTTACTGCACCTTATATTCACAGTGGTCATAATATGTTCCAAAAGCATTAGCTTATTAACGTCTTTTTATATGACAAACTTATAAAAAGAGCACAAATCTGCATCAAAGCACACCTTTCTGCTGTCAAACGGATCCTTTCACTGTCGCTGGAACTCAGGCTTTCATTTTTCTCATGAAAGTATTTTTCCACGCACTGTTCCTCAAAGTCATGGAGTTTCTTTAACTCTTCATCACTCAGGTACAACTCTGAACAAAAAAGGCAGAATTTGGTATGAAACATGCTGACAAATGTAACTTTTTGTAAGGATTAGTGAAAACCATAACCAAACCAACCAACCAACCAACCAAACAAAACTGTCCAAATTATTTCCTCCTCCTTCCTTAAGAAGAATGAATCATTCCTAACTCCATTAATTTAGGTTTATGTATTAACATTCAAGAAGCCAAATAGATCTGAACATGGGTTTTATCTTTCCTTAGGCAGGGAGCAAATACACACTGATAAAAATTGCAGTGCACTCCCTTTTAAAGCCTCAAAAGTACATATCCAAATGACTGAGCACAAAGATGTATTTTCTCCCAAACTATTTCATGTGTTCTGTTATACATGTATGATTCACAAGCCTTAGATATAGATATGTATGACTTAGAAAGATTTCTCTTCTAATTTGGTCCAGGCATTCATTTAGGCTAGTCACCTGTAACAGTTACAGTCCTTTCAAGTACTCAGAGTTACAAAAAGGTTTTTTTCACCTAATTGCTTCATGTATTCATAGATATAAAACATTAAGCAAGATTACTGAGTGAAAACACATTCAAAAATTTTAAACTACACTGCTTGGGCTGCTAAAACGCTAATATTCTAGCTCCTAAGCTTCTGAGAGAAAAGATCAATTTTAAGTTCATAGGAAGAAATGCATATGGTGGAAAGAAATGAGTATGGTGGAAAACTGCTTCTCTAATCCAAATTTCACATCCTCCAAACTCTATTTTTGTTTCATTTTTTATATATCAGAGTCCTTACTACACTTGTTAGTGGAGTATCTGTGCCAAGCAACATAGCAGTGTTTACTACACACATGCAATACTCAGCTGCAACCCACAGCTCCACAGGGAAGCTCTGCCCTCAGTGTGCTGGAGTACCCCTCTCAATGTGAATGAGAGTTGATCATCTACTATGCTCTTTTCCTCCCTAATTCATCTGTTTTCTTACCACCAAAATTTTATTCTCTGCATCTTGGTATTTTCACTGATCTTCCACGGGGTGGCAATGGTTTCTCACTGCTAAAACTAGTTAATTATAGCCACACCAAAATTTAAGTAGAATAAATTTATCAAGCAATGCATAGAAATATAGAAAAGGGATACAAAGGTACATAAACAAGAAAAAAGTCTCATACTCAAAGAAGGTTACAGCCACCAGCCTTTCATCCTCCCCATCCCACTGCTTCACCTATTATCTATTATGTATTATCAACCATTATCAACTATTATCTATTATCCAACCAACAAGCCCTCCTATTGAGTATTCATTTCCATCCCAACATCTTGTGGTACTCTCCCCACAATGGCTAGGGCTTCTTTGGGCAAAGCTGCAGAAGCTGGCAACAGTGGGACCCTGGAAAAGGTGAAGGGTGAAGGAGGTGATATTAAGAATGTGCACAAAGGGAAGTATGCAGCAAAGAGGTGGGAGGCCCCTACCTCCTCTGCATCTCCTCTGTCCTTGGACTCCATGGCTACTTTCTCTGAGAAATTACAAAAGGAATTTCTGGTATTGTACAAATACATGGAAAGCTACACCTTCAGTGTGGTGGTAGAGCCAAATGGGCCCAACATAAACCCAGAACAAGTTCTGGCATGTCCAGGTGTGATTCCCCTCTCTCCACCTCCCTTCTCCAGGGTCAGGGTTCCAGGGAATGTGGGAAAAAGACAAAGAACCCAGGCCTCAGAAAGTCTGGTAAACAAGGGATATTGTCCTCACTGTGTGGTAAACAGGCACCTGCATTGCCCATGCTTCACCTAGACTAGACTGATGTCTTTACCTGATATGGTCACAGCCTGGTGAAATCGCATTCTATCAATTGACAATTGGCCAAATTGGTTCTTGGGCAAATGATAAAGCAAAGCCAAATTGTAAGCAAGGTGCCTTGCATCATCTTGCCTTGACTTGACTTGCCTAAGACCCAGGAAAAGAAACCATGAGCCTTGCAACTCAGAATCTTCGTGATGTCTCAGAAGCCACTTCACACAAGTTGCACTGAACCCATAATCAGCCTCTTCCAAGTCGTAAAAGCCCAGGAGCCGACAGAAGTGTCTTGCTGGGCAGAAGGGACAAAGCCAGGGTGGGCCAAGATCCAGAGAACCGTCCCTTGCAGCAGTGAGTCACTTCCAGCCTAAACACCTGCTTCTCAAACCCAGACCTTGCAGCAAAGCACTGAGGGAAACAGGCTATTGTTGAGAGCCTGAAACCTTGGGACAGCCTGCAAACCCTGGGAAATGTTGAGAGCTGCCTGCTGTTGCGTCCAGGCTAGCCCAGCCATTGGGACAGTGAGACAACCCTGCTGGCAACCTGAGAGTGCCCCAGAAGCTGTTAGCAGCTAATGGACAGCAGCAGCACCTCTCCACATGGGTGGAACTCCTGTTGCTCTGTCTAACCTGGACAGCAGCAGCACCTCTCCACATGGGTGGAACTCCTGTTGCTCTGTCTAACCTGGACTATATTTCAGCCTCAGGAGAAATAATATTGTGAGTAATTGGTTATCTCTATAAAGCCTCTTTGTAAAAGGTTCTGTTTTTCTTAACCGCTGCTGTTCTGGCAAGGTTCCTGCTCCCTGGTGGACAAGTGGCATAACCCTGCCACAGATTCTCTTTCCTAGTGTTATTTTCCCATTTTGCTTAATACTGTTGAAATTCTTAATATTGTCTATATACAGTACATATCCATTGTAAATATACTACAGCTGTACACCCATACCTATTAATAAGTTTTTGGCAGCTTTTCATATTAATAAATAATACTTGATTTTTTATTACTATATTTTACATACTCATATTTCATAATTCATACTCGTAACACAAAAGAAGGCTATTAATTCCTACAGAATAAGCTGCTATAACTTCATTTCAGCTCAGAGTTCTCATGTATGTTGACTGATGCACAATATTTAGCACAGCAAAAGGAAAATACAAAGCAAAACCCTGCCCTGGTCATTTTTCCTACAAAAATTTGCAAGCAATAGGTTTAAAATTTGATTTGCAAATAAAAGAAGCCTCCTACCCAGATCCTAGTTAGTTAGTTAGTTATCTATTTATTTGAGGAACTGATCTACAAAGTGACGGAAGGCTGGTAAAACATTCCTCATCAGCTTTTCCTGCTTACTTAGTCCAATGTCACCTTCCTCTTGATCCAGCTCATTTCGGGGCTGGTGGCGGACAATGCGATTTATCAGAAGACCAACACGGCTCAGGAGGATGAAGGGTGGAGGTAACCATGGCTTCTCATGGTAAGTCATAATGTAGCGATACCGGTTGTACTTCCAGAGTTTATTTGATATGGATTTCAAATCATAATAAACATTACTGAGAAAACAGACAAAGAGAGTAAAAGAGTGCTGTGAGGAATACTCCCAATATAGCACAAGATGTCTGTCTACAGATCTAATTTGACACTGAAGACCCATCCCTCCAGTGAGGCAAATAAGCTTAGCAACTTCCATTTACCAAAGCAGCAGTATTTTCCTGCTCCTAGTGCACTGAAAATGAGATCTTCAAAGCTGCCTAACAGATTTGGAGATCAAATTTCCATTCACATTAATAGCAAGTGGGCAGAAGAATATCCCTGAAGTGCCTTTGAAATCTCAGCCAGATTATTTAAACTTTAATATATAGCCTCACTGAGAATCCCATATTGTCTTCCTCTTTGGACTGGATTAAACGTAGGAGTTAGGCTAAAGGAAGAATGTTAACACCCTGTATACTCCAGTTATATGAAATACGTGCCGGAAGTAGTAGCTGTAAGAGCAATTCTTGTGCAGGATACTCAATGATTTTCCATATCTACTATCAAAGCCACAAGTATAGGAAAGCCACTTCATGGTTTCTGGCACTGTAATTTCAGTTGCACTGTCATACTACACACCCAGCATATAATCACAAAAGCTTTGCTTCTGGGAGCATAATTAAATATGTTGGAAATACCCATTTTTGGTCCCACTTCTGAAACAATTATATATCACCACTGTTGAAAGTTGAAGTCTAGAAATTACAATTTCACAGATGTGTATTAAACCAAAAAAAAGAAAAAAAAATTTAAAAAATACTGATGCATTGTCACAATTTCAGGAAAGACGTATGTAATTGGAAGTGAGAATAAAATGACTTTCAATCATTCTGGGTTTTTTAATATTAATCAATACATTTCTTCATTTGGATTTTTTTTTTCCAACCTAAATTGACTTCTTCTTCCCCAGAAAAACTAGAACTAGTAATTAAGTACTTGGGTTAAACTGCTCTTTACTAACATTTTACAGAAGTTGATCCACTACAAAAGTTTCCTTGTTAAAAACAGCAAGCTTAGAATGACTATACAGACCTGGGGGTGATGATTGACAGCCGCCTAAACATGAGCCAGCAGTGTGCCCAGGTGGCCAAGAAGGCCAATGGCATCCTGGCCTGCATTAGGAATAGTGTGGCCAGCAGGAGCAGGGAGGTCATTGTGCCCCTGTACTCTGCATTGGTTAGGCCACACCTTGAGTACTGTGTCCAGTTCTGGGCCCCTCAGTTTAAGAAGGACATCGAGACGCTTGAACGTGTCCAGAGAAAGGCAACAAGGCTGGTGAGAGGCCTTGAGCACAAGCCCTATGAGGAGCTGGGATTGTTTAGCCTGGAGAAGAGGGGGCTCGGGGGTGACCTCATTGCCCTCTACAACTACCTGAAAGGTGGTTATAGCCAGGAAGGGGTTGGTCTCTTCTCCCAGGCAGCCAGCACCAGAACAAGGGGACACAGTCTCAACCTGCACCAGGGGAAGTTTAGGCTCAAGGTGAGGAGAAAGTTCTTCACTGAGAGAGTCATTAGTCATTGGAATGGGCTGCCCGGGGAGGTGGTGGAGTCACCATCCCTCGAGGTCTTCAAGAGGAGACTGGAAGTGGCACTTGGTGCCATGGTCTAGTCATGAGGTCTGTGGTGACAGGTTGGACTCAATGTTCCTCAAAGTCTCTTCCAACCTTGGCGATACTGTGTGATACTGTGTGTGTGTGACACTTACTAATTACTACAAAATTACAGCAAAGACCGTTCCTACTTTGGCATCAGACATTGAAAAGCAGATACTTAATACAGTTAGATTTCAGTCAAGAATATATAAAATTGCAGCAAACAACAGGAATTTTCTACTTATTTCCTAAACTAAAGGTATGCTTCTACAAAGTCATTATCCTCTTTTCTTGAATACCTCCTCCACTTATTTGCAAATTTAAATCCTGGGTTATCCCTATGATGAACATTACATAGGCTCTCAAACCAACAAATACAACTTTTAATACACAGGGTAAATTACTTCAGAGCTGACTGAATATTGATTGCTTTCAAACTGCAGCTTTTCAAACTGCAACTGTCCACCTTCCCAGTCAGATTCTGTTTAAACAGCAAAACAATTTAGATGTCTGCTCAGCATTCCCTTCCTCCCACTCTCTTGGTCCCATTTGCCAGAACCCCATGGATGAGGAGGTAACAACTGCCATCAACATGAGCCTGCTGGGGCATTTTTGGTGAAAGGATGTTGCAGAAGTGTTGGCAGAACATCTCTGTTTGATGCTTTTGCAATAATATACCATAGTACCTACTTAAAGAAAGCAATAAGCAAGTTGACCATGATGATGTACTGCACAAAGAGGTAGACAGCTTGGAGGAATGGCGTGAGGAAGGAGCCAGGAGGACAGTCCTCATTGGTTTCACAGACTGAAAGACATACAAAGCATGGTTAGTATAGAAATGAGCAAAGCACAGCAATGGCTTGTGCTCCTCACTCACCTCAGCAACAGAATTGTCCTTGTTACTTTCACAGAGATACATTACTAAATTTACAGCTATAAAATCTGCCTTCATGTAAAGGAGATCTGACATGTCTTTGTGATAGTATTGTCTCACAGTTTCCACTGCAATTCAGAAGCTGTTGACACTATCTCACAGATTTACAGAACACATTGGTTTGGAAGTCATCTTGTCCAGCCCCCTTGCAGTCACCAGGGACACCTCCAAATAGATCAGGCTGCTCAGGGCCAAATTGAGTCAGAATTTGAATGTCTTCAGGGACAGTGCCTCAACCAACTGATATTTCATACATACGAGTTCTTATGCTGGTCACTTTGACATTTTGCTATAGGGAAAAATGATGCAGCTGAAATGTATTTGAGAGATGGCACAAACTGAAGTAAACTGAAATCCAAATCTTAAAGCAAGTGTCAAAGCTTTCACCCAGTACCCATGTACCACTGAGTATACTCTGGGACTTCCCCAGTGTCTGCCCCACAGCATCAGTGGTGATAGTGATGTAATTGCCATCAGGGTGGGAGGGAGGTGTATATTGGTTTTGTATACATTTCATTGAAGTTAAATGTTAGTTTTCTTTTCCAGCCCCCAAGTCTCTCTCCCTTATATCCCGTTCTCTTTGCTTTTGGGAAAGTTGAGCATCTGTCAGTTGTTTAGTAGCCAGACCAGTTCTAACCCTTGACATACATTACAAAATAATTTTTCTTTCTTATTTTTACTTTCCTGTTTTTCTTTTATTGTTTATTCATTTATGGGAACTTTGTAGTCCTTTCTTCAAGAGATCAGCAGCTTTGGAATCACCTAATTCAAACTTCATTTGACTGACAGATCCCCTAAACATGAAATAGCTCAGTGTTAGTTCCTATGAGGTTTGCAATATACTTCATTCAAAAAGCTATATTTGAAGGTTTTAAAACTTAATATTTGTTTTTACAAAGAAACTAATATCCCTACCTTTATTCATGCAGTATTAGTCATAATCAATGGAAATTCATATACAGGAAACAAAATTATTTGAGGAAGAACAGACTCAATGCATAGTCAAAACTGTAAAAGCCCAAAGTGGACATATTTCTGCACATATTAAATTTAAGCTGTGGAGCTGTACTGTGAAAGTTATGTACCATCTATTTCTCCAGCATAGACTTCACCAAACATCATCCAGTAAGGTTGAAATACAATGTCTCGTGCCAGAGTCCAAGAAGGAGGCTCTTCTGGTGAAAGGATTGCCTTTCGTGACACTCCAAAACTCAACAGCACTATGGCCATCATGACCACAATGTAGAACATGTTTGCCGTCTGGGAAAAAAGCATGAAAGAATTAGCTGTGTTAAATGTATGTAAAGGAGACAATTTTAGGGAAGGGTATCAATCACTGCTTTTACAAATCAGAATATAAACCCAAGGCTAATAATGGAATATACTGGAGGAAATAAAAATACGTTATTTCTGTGATCTGGACTACCGAAGTATTTTATAGTGGTTAAGGTTATCCTGGACTGAAAAGGCCACAAGACCTACTTTCCTCCCCAGTCCCTCTTAAAATCTTAAGCAAGATTTGAAAAATCCAAAGATCTAGTGATGGTGCTTTTCCTCAGTGGCAGTTCTTCCAAACCGAGAGCAAGGAATAACAGTGAAAATTATTTTGCCTTCTAACACTAAATTGGACTTATTATGCAGGATAGACTATAAAAGTATTAATAAGGTAGCTTCCAAAACTGAGGGAAATTACAGTGGGAATCTGCAGGTATCCCTCAAGACCAGGCAGCAGTTCTTACACCAAAAGAAATGTAAAACAACAACAACAACAACAAAAACCACGCAACTTTGATCTGAGAGAATTTTTGCCTGCTAAAATGAGATACAATTACTTGAATCAAAATGTAAAATAATGAGACCGTTTCCAAGAGCTAGGGGAACTATCTATAGTAGTAAACCTATTTTCAAGAAACTGATTTTTTTGATGTGTCATTAAGCTGGATCAGACCCTTAAATGCAAACTTGCTCTAAGTAATGAAGTAATATGGCTTTTGTGAATACATTCAAGTAATCAATAAATCAGAGAGAACTGAAATCTGATTATGGTCAACTCAAAACCAGAAAAGCACATGATGTTTTCAGGTAATACATTCACTACAAATTATTAAGTGGCCTTTCCTTTGTCTTTAATTCTCATCTCTCACTACTGACCTTTACATGATGTCTTAACTACAAAAATAATGTTCAAAGCATAATACTTACCATTTTCCCAATCATTGTTAGGTATGGGCCAGCATGCTGATTCACAGCAAAAAGATCAAGGAGCCGAGCGTACCAAAATATTATATCCAAGCAGTAAAGTAGCCTCCCTGTGGTTTGAACCGGGGGGTCAGACCAGCGCAAGCCAAAACCAATCATAAACAGGATGATAGCTATAGAATCAGTAAAATTCCAGTACTCATAAATCCACACCTTCACTTTTTGGTGGAATTTTCCAGGTTCTGATATAAATACCTGAGTAGAATACAAAACAAAAAACAACAACAACCAACCAACAACAAAACAACAACAACAACAAAACGACAGTGGAACTCCATTTAAGTCACAGATTAATTCTTTAATCTTTTCTGCCTGAATCATTTTGTGATATTTGGGAATATTTTTTTTCTGTCCTTTTTTCCTTTTTTTTCCCTAGGCCTGTACAGTATGTTGCCCTTCACTGTTAATTGAGATTTGTACTTAATCTATGGTATCATACTGCTCAAGTGTGCTACACAAAATAGGATAGTTCTTTCTAAGGAGAAATGTATTCTGAGCCTGAACCTGTTCACTAAAGAGCACGTTCCTCAGTGGAAAAATCAGCCAGTACACAACTCCTATGCATATGCATCATTATAAATTAACAAGCATTTTCTAGAGGAATGGTCACGATCTGCAACAGCCCTTTCAAAAGCCTCTAAGTCATGGAAAGTACCAGCCTAACCTTGGTGATGGGAAAATAACTAATGCCTTTTATTTCAGACTGAAATTATAAAGAAAGATCCTGGTATTCCACCAAGGACATGCTAAAAAAAGGTGTACTGGCATGTAGCAAGGTAAGGAATGAAATGTTGATCCTTGAACTGCGAGGTTTCCCAGAGGCATTTTAAGCATCACTGAGCAAATGTGTGAAGTGGAATCTTTGGGAGGCCATAAATAAAACCTTTACATGTTGCACACATGAGGGTAATTATGTAGTGGTATGTAAGGTCACACTGGTAAGTACCAAGCAAAGGAGAGATTTTGAAATGTTATGCCCTGATCCTGCAAGAATTTACACATGTGAACACAAGCCCTATGAGGAGAGGCTGAGGGAGCTGGGGTTGTCTAGCCTGGAGAAGAGGAGGCTCAGGGGAGACCTCATTGCTGTCTACAACTACCTGAAGGGTGCTTGTAGCCAGGTGAGGGTTGGTCTCTTCTCCCAGGCAACCAGCACCAGAATGAGGGGACACAGTCTCAAGTTGTGCCAGGGGAGGTATAGGCTGGATATTAGGAAGAAGTTTTTCACAGAATGAGTGATTTGCCATTAGAATGGGCTTCCCAGGGAGGTGGTGGAGTCACCGTCCTTGGAGATCTTCAACAAAAGACTGGATGAGGCACTTAGTGCTATGGTCTAGTTCATTGGATAGGGCTGGGTGAGATAGGTTGGACTGGATGATCTTGGAAGTCTCTTCCAACCTAGCTGATTTTATGATTCTATGATTAATGTAAACAAGTGATCCTGATCAGTTCAGCTGAACTAACTCACATGAGGAAGTAGCTGCAGGATAGGGGCCTAAAGCTTTGTCACTTGATAAAATCTAGGGGAGCAGAGATTTTGCAGTTACAAATAAAAAGGCCCTCAACAGTTAATTAGCTGCACAAGTAAGACACGATGTCCCACAAAGTTTTTCTCACCACACCAGAACTAGTACATGGACAAAGAAAATCAAGTAGAAGATGTGAATTTGACGATAATGCTAGAAAGAAGAGCTGATGTTTCTATTGTCTCATCATCAACATGATGCAACAGCACAACAGTGATTTCCAAAGTGCTTGCAATTAGGTAATCCTTGGGTACATTTTCCTTTTCAACTTTGTCTCATGCAGCCACATAACATTTTTTTTATCCAAGCTTCAATACATTCCAAGCACTTCTGCTGCCCCATGAAATCCTTTGCCTCTTTTGTACAGTCTTCTATCAAGGAGCTCTTGAAGGCACAGGAACTGGCAGTTCCCATGTGCCGAAAAATGAGCCGGCGGGGAAGGCGACCGGCCTGGATGAGCAAGCAGCTCCTGGAGGATTTAAGGGAAAAAAAGAGGCTGTATCACCTTTGGAAAGAGGGAAGGCTTCTTGTGGTATGTTTAAAGAAGTTGTTAAATTATGTAGGAAAAAATTAGAGATGCAAAGGCCCAGTTAGAACTAAAGCTGGACACCTCTGTAAAAGATATTAAAAAGCATTTTTACAAATATATTAACACTAAAAAGAAGGGCAAGGACCTCCATTCCTTATTGGACCTGGAGGGGAACACTGTGGCTGAAGACAAGGAAAAGGCTGAGGTCCTTAACACTTTCATTGCCTCAATTTTTAACAGCAAGGCAGGAAGAATTCAGGAAGAGTGGCCTCCTGAGCTGGGTGATGGGGTCAAGGAGCAGTATAATGCCCCAGAAATCCATGAGGAGTTAGTTCGGGACCTGCTGAGCCACTCAGACACTCACAAGTCCATGGGACTGGATGGGATCCATCCTAGGGTGCTGAGAGAGCTGGCAGATGAACTGGCCAAGCCACTCTCCATCATTTTCCTCCAGTCCTGGCTCACTGGAGAGGCCCCAGGTGACTGGAAACTGGCCAATGTGATCCCCATCCACAAGATGGAGGAACCTGGAAACTCCAGGCCTGTCAGCCTGACCTCAGTACCAGGGAAAATTATGCAGCAGATTATCTTGGCGGCAGTAACTGCGCACCTGAAGGATGGCCAAGGGCTCAGGTCCAGCCAATGTGGATTTAGGAAGGGCAGGTCCTGCCTCTCCAACCTGATCTCCTTCTATGATCAGGTGACCCCTCTGGTGGATATGGGGAGGCCTGTGGATGTGGTCTACCTGGACTTCAGCAAGGCCTTTGACACCATCCCCCACAGCAAACTGCTGTCTAAGCTGTCAGATCATGGCTTGGGCAGCAACACTCTGTGCTGGGTTAGGAACTGGCAGGAGGGCTAAGCCCAGAGAGTGGTGGTGAATGGTGCCACATCCAGCTGGCGGCCAGTCACCAGTGGCATCCCCCAGGGATCGGTGCTGGGCCCCATCCTCTTTAATATCTTCATTGATGATCTGGATGAGGAGGTTGAGTCAGTCATCAGCAAATTTGCAGATGACACCAAGTTGGGAGCAGATGTTGATCAGTCAGAGGGCAGAAGGACTCTGCAGAGGGACCTCAACCGACTGGACAGATGGGCAGAGTCCAATAGGATGGCATTCAACAAATCCAAGTGCTGGGTGCTATGCTTTGGCCACAGCAATCCCATGCAGAGCCACAGGCTGGGGTCAGAGTGGCTGGAGAGCTCCCAAACAGAGAGGGACCTGGGGGTGCTGATTGACAGCTGCCTAAACATGAGCCAGCAGTGTGCCCAGGTGGCCAAGAGGGCCAATGGCATCCTGGCCTGCATTAGGAATAGTGTGGCCAGCAGGAGCAGGGAAGTCATTATTCCCCTGTACTCTGCATTGGTTAGGCTGCACCTTGAGTACTGTGTCCACTTCTGGGCCCCTCAGTTTAGGATCGACATTGAGACACTTGAACGTGTCCAGAGAAGGGCAACAAGGCTGGTGAGAGGCCTTGAGCACAAGCCCTATGAGGAAAGGCTGAGGGAGCTGGGGTTGTTTAGCCTGGAGAAGACGAGGCTCAGGGGTGACCTCATTGCTCTCTACAACTACCTGAAAGGTGGTTGTAGCCAGGAAGGGGTTGGTCTCTTCTCTCTAGCAACCAGCACCAGAACAAGAGGACACAGTCTCAACCTGCACCAGGGGAAGTTTAGGCTCGAGGTGAGGAGAAAGTACTTCACTGAGCGAGTCGTTCATCATTGGAATGAGCTGCCCAGAGAGGTGGTGGAGTCACCGTCTATGGAGGTGTTCAAGAGGGGATTGGATGTGGCACTTGGTGCCATGGTCTAGTCATGAGGTCTGTGGTGACAGGTTGGACTTGATGATCTTTGAGGTCTCTTCCAACCTTGGTGATACTGTGATAACAGCATCCTTCACTGTGATAGTTTAGGATGTGCCTTTAAAAAAAAATCTGAGCAAATCTACACTTGGGTGTAAAAAGGAAAACAAAGTTTATTCTAAACGAATTTCATTGGTCAGATGTGCAATGTACCATAGCAATATCTCTCACATTCTTTCCTCTCAATCTCACTCCATCTCTTTCTGCTGGCATGCATACTGTCCTGGACAGAGAGAGACCGCTTATCAGTAAAACTTGAGATAAGCATTACTGACTCACTAACAATGCTTTTGAGCTAACTGAAATTCCCCTAACATCCTTCCTTTCCTCTTCTAATCAACCAGAGGAAAAAGGGATGGGAGAGGCTGTGGGGAGGTGAGGTGGAATCCTCCTGCCCAAGGAGGATTTCTGTGCTGTTTGGTTTTTGTAAATATCTATATAATATTGTAAATACTGTATATTTTGTACATATTAGTTGCATTCCATTATTGCTTGTAAAATACAGCTTCATTTGCTTCCCAGATTGTGCTCAGCCAACCTTTATTTGATGTGTGTGGGTTAAACCATCTCATTCACTCATGACTCATTTTTAGCGGTTTTATTCCTCTAAAAGTACAGCATATCAAATGTGATACAAAAGACAGGTCACACTACTATTGTTCATGTGCTGATTCTGCAGTGAAGATATGCCCAATCAGGTACAACAATTTAGGAAACATATAGTACTTGTCCCCAACCTCAGGGTTGGAATGCAAATTGTGTGCAGAAGATTGGATCTAATAATTGCTCTTAATTTCAACTGGAACATCATTTTTCCAGGCTCAATCCTCCACTCAAAAAAGTTAAGAAAGAGGTGCCTACATTGAGGCTTCATATCTCAACAATCACTCTAAAGCAACCTGCACATTACCAATGGCTTTACATAGAAACATAAGATATTTAAGGACAAACATTTAAGATGTATTTTCAAAGCCCAAGTACCGGTCCTCAAATAAAATACTCCTCCTATGTAAACGCCCTGTGTACTTCTTTTCTCTTCTAAAGTCTGTACTGAAAGAACACAGAATTTGGCATTCCTCAGTTTATCACATTCTCTGCTTTATAATATATCCTCTATGGACAAGAAGTGTGAATGAGAAAACTTACCTCCCTGATTTTTTCAATAGCAGTGCTGAAAATATAAATTATAACAAGCCACTCCTGCACACTTGGGCTTGGTTCCATCTTCACCAACACGGTGTAAGTGAAAAGCATGAGAAATGCCATGTATGCCATCTACAAAACACAAAGTATATAACCTACATGTACAAAAATCTTTGCACATTTCTGCATGTGATTAGTCTGATAGTATGTATTCAAACTACATCAGATTTTTGAGACCAAAATTTTCCTTCCTTATACATTATCAGGAAACTAGTGCTTTAGCACTGAAAAAAATGGGAACAGAAAATGAACTATAGCACATAGTGCATGTTTCCTGGGCCACAAATCCATGTATAAGATCACACCACTTTATATGCACAGTGTTTCTTGAATTTAAAGGCAATGCTTTGCTTTTATCCTAACCTTCTGTAGGAGCAAGTAACCATTTTCAAAGCTACAAGAATCACTGCAGTTTAATCAGTTCCTTACAAAACACATGAAGAGCAGTATCAGGTAGAAAGCACATATTTTAAAGGTACCAAAACTTACTATAAATAGATATACATGGAATATATATTAACATACTATAAAGCAGTTAACCATACCATGTTAACATTTATGTACCTATGCATGATCTGACACAGCCTAAGCTCTACTGACACAGGGTTTGTTGCTAACATTGATTGAATAAAGGGATATTTCTCTACAGTACATTCACACTTTCAGAAATAGTTTCTTAAGAAAGGAACACAAGTATCTGTGAGGTATTTAAGGTGTTTAAGTCCAACTTCAAATCTGCTTCTACATATGATATTAACCACTGTTAAAAGCTGTGCCTGAATTTTTCTTTAGTTCCTCATCACCATTCTTTTTGTTTTGTTGGATTTTTCTAATGAAGCTGCATGACTTTAGTGGTAAAACTTTTCACTCGAGTGTGAGAATAATCAAACATCTTCCCACCCACTCCCACCATTAAGTGTCTACAAATCCATACTAGACAAACTAAAAGCAGTATCAAGTTGTATTTGAAGGAAAAGAGGAGGGTTTGGTAATTGAAGTTCTAGTGTAATGACCAACCGTATGAAAGCAAAACTTGACAATTGGTGCATTGTAGAACTCATAGATTTTCCTAGTGACAGGCAGGTTTCCATGTCCACCATCTACTTGGCTTTCCTCAGACGTCTGAGCAACCTTCTCCACATCATAATCCTTCTTTAAAAGGAAACAGCATTTTAAAATAAAGAAAACATGGTCTATAATTGCAAAGTCCGTGGCATATTAAAGGGAAGACAGGCACAGATTTTAAGTTTTGTCCTTAATACACAAAACACTACTATAGCTTTCTTTCATCTGGTTATAAACATCTCATTTGCAATAATTAACATGCACACTTTAAAAATTTGCTTTTATGACTACATGCAGTGGACTGAATGTCAGCTGAATGTAAATCCCCTCCTGTTTCTGCTGCACATTTCTGTAAATCTGTAAGCAAAATCACTTAAATACTCTCTGTCTCACTTTTCTCATCTCTGAAATACAGATAAATCACAACTCCCAGTATGACATAACTGTGTTAGCTAGAACTCTACTGACAACTGAGGCACATTCCGACATAAGACAATAATTTCTGCATTTCCACTTGCATCTACAGTTGCACAGAAAATGTCAAAACAGTAAAATTTAATTTAATTTAAATGCTATTTTTTCATGTATTGTATGCCTAATGAGAAGATGAGGATGAAACCAGTTAAGTTCTTACAACAAGGCCAAGTGCAGGGTCCTACATGTTGGCCACAATAACCCCAAACAGAACTACAGTGGCTGGAGAGCAGCCTGGCTGAGAGGGACCTGAAGTGCTGGCTGACAGCTGGCTGAACATGAGCCAGCAGTGTGCCCAGGTGGCCAAGAAGGCAAATCTAATCCTGGCCTGTATCAGCAGGACTGGGGATGTAACTCTGCCCCTGTACACAGCACTGGTGAGGCCTCGCTTCAAGTACTCTGTGCAGTTCTGGGCCTCACACTTTGGGAAAGATATTGAGGTACTGGAGTGGGTCCAGAGGAGAGCAAGAAAACTGGTGAGGGGGCTGGAGGGAAAGTCTTATGAGAAGAGGCTGAGGGAGCTGGAGTTGTTTAGCCTGGAGAAGAGGAGACTCAGGGGGGACCTTATCACATTCTACAACTACGTGAAGGGAAATTGTAGTAAGGTGGTGGTAAGGTTCTTCTCCCAAGCAACAGGGCATGGCCTGAAGCTGTGCCGGGGCAGACTGAGGTTGGATGTTAGGAAGCACTTCCCCACAGAAAGGGTAATTAGACACTGGAATGGGCTGCCCAGAGAGGTGGTGGAGCTGCTGTCCCTGGAGGTGTTTAAGGAAAGACTGGATGTGGCACTTAGTGACATGGTCTAGTAGATGTGGAGGTGTTAGGTCATAGGCTGGACTTGATGATCTCAGAGGTCTATTCCAGACTCAATAATTATCTGATTCTGTGAAGATCCGCCTACAAAAATTACAGGTAACATGCTTGATTCTCTGTTCAGAGTTTGACATCTGTCTGAGTACCCCGCTAAAAGTATGAACACCTGATTACTACTGAAACTGAAGATGAGCTGCAGATACACAACAGTGAGCAACCTACAGAGGATCAGAAGGTGATGAGAATAATTTTCAGAGATTAAGGATAGAGGTCTGGGGAATCTATACAGAGCTCATAGCTAGGCAAGGCTGAGGGAACCAAACTGCTACTAGTTACTGCTACTAGACATCTGCAGTATAGCACTTTTTATGTGACATTTATCCCCACTACACAAAATTTCCTTGGGTCATCACAGTAAAGTGCTAAACCAGAGAATGCAATGCACAGAATAATCCTGATGTGTTAACACCAGATCCTTAAAGGTGAAGAAGATAATTTGTTCCATGAAAAAGTGCAATTTACAGCTATAGCAGGTCATTGGAATTTATGGCTGTGTGCAAAAGATGCTTTATATGGCACATGTATACTGTTGAAATTTTCTGTTTATTTTCCTACACTATTACATATCTATATTTAAGAAAAAGCTTTTTGCTTTAAACAACACCATGTTAGACAAAATCAAAAGTTAAACTTATTGCTAACAAAGAAAGGAAGCAGCCCTGTCTAGAGGCAGGTCAGAAGAGTTCTTCTTCACATTGCTGTGTTGCCTCCTACCAGATTGCTGGGGTGGTCCTACTGCAAATAATTACAGCTGGCTTCTGCACTGTATCACAGTGGTTGCCTAACACCATAAAAAACATTTTTGAACTGATTATATTAGGCACTGCAGAAAATGGTAGCTTTGAGCACTTTTCTGCATCAGAGGGAGAAAACACAAGCATGACATCAACAGGCCTGCCATGCTGCTGCAAAATCTCTCTACAATAATTCACTCTTTCTTTGTACACAAACTGGAAGTTAACTGTGAAGGTCCCAAGCAGTATACAGTGCTTACCTACTCTAAGATAAGCAGAATACAATGAAAAAATATTTCCTTACAACTCTCACTTGATAATGCTATTTTCATTGGTTAGTGCCTGACCAACATTTACCCTTTTGGATGGAAATTCTTTGCACCTGCTGGCTACCTCAGACTGAAAACTTTAGGAAATTTTCTGTTCAAGAAATGCTTTGTGGAGAAGGAAGGACAGGCAGTTCTATTTAGCAGAGGTCTGTTGGCAATTCGGATCCTAAAAGGTAAAGACTTATTCTGGAAACTTCCCACAGGCAAGCCTAAAAGGACATTTGCGCAATCACAGGTCCCTACAGAGTGTTTCAGGACTCAGTTCAGGTCAGTAAGCCAAAAGCACAGTGCTTCTCTTGTGCTTTAAATAGCATCTCTACTAGGCTTAAGTGACAGAAAACTGAGTCACCCTGTTTTTCTACAAGGAGGGCAGGAGCTAGACCTCTGGAAGGACTGTGATCCAATTTGGGTAACAAAATCTCAAGGAGAGACTGAGAGTGAAAGATGGCCCTGGAGAGGGGGTGAGGCTGTGGCTGAGATGTGGGGCAGAATCCGCAAGCCAGGTAGAGGGGGAGGAAGGAGTGAATTAGAGAGGATGGGACCTGGACTGCCTCAGTTCCGCTGTTTCCTGCTTTGGACAGCTTGACTAGAAACCTGAACTGGGTTTTATGAAAGTGATTTTTCATGCAATATGAAACTATTCTTGGATTACTTGGTATACAAGTTGTCCTGCAACTTGTATATCTGCAGCTTGAACAAGCCTTGTACCCTAAAATAATGGACAGATAATTATAATCTCGTTAGAATTCTGCAAAGTACAGAATTGACATCGAGGATGAATGAAGTAACTTGTCCAAGGTTACTTCAGTCTGTATCCAAATCAGGGATCAAACCCCTGCTTTTTGAGAACTGGGCCCCAACGCTTCCAGCTCACCACCTTCTCTTCATTCATCAGGATTATACTGTGATAAACACACAAAGCCTGACACACAAATGACAGATTACCACAGACTAACCAGAGACAAGGCATCTTTAGAGCTAGCTGGACTCTGATCCCCATGATACCATGTGAACTGGTGGCAGTCTTGAGACTGAGGCACATGAGACATTTCATCTTTGCTTTTAAACTCCAGCATCAAGATGGTGGGAGGCAGGAGAATACTCATAATGACCTAAAACAGAGACATAATTAAAGTGGCAAAAAAATAATTCAGAAGTGATAGCATAGACCCGAGGTCCTAGTCAGGGATGCATGATGCCACCACAAACCCAGGGCAGGGAATCTCTGTCATACTCCTAGAGCCTATGAATAAGCTTTTGACTGTTTTGTGGCTTTGATCAGTGTCATGGTATCTGGGAATACTTTAAATACTACTCCTTAAGTCTGGAAGGCATTCCTCCCATCAGTAGCTCAGAGAAGCTGAAGGCAGGGAGAGCAGAGGGGGTAAGACTGAAGAGTGGTGAGAGAATGAGAAAAGCAAAAAAAAACAAACAACCAACTCACAAAATGCAATGTCATCCCACAGCTGCTTTTGCAAAGAAGTAAATAAGAAACAAGTATTGTCTTTCCTCCCCACCCTCCTTTCTCTCCCAGATGTGCATATTCCAATCCACGCTTAATTACATCTGTCTGAAGCTGCATCAAACACTTTCACAACTGTAAAGATACATCTAAAGCATCCAAACAGCATCTAAATGCTCAGAAAAAGTGAGTGATGTTACCTTAAACCAGGTGTTCTTTCGCATCTTCAGACGTCCCATCCACATATCAGTCAGCAGCATCTGTGTACAAGTGTGTGATACGAAAGGCCGCAACCCCACAGACACTGCTAGTTTTAAGCAAGTTGAGTTGCTCCAGTTTTTCAGTTCATAGGTCAGCAACTTCATAGCCATCTGCTCATTATGTTTGAATGCTTTGTCCAGCACATCTAAGGCAAGTTGGCCAAATTCCCTAGAGTAAAAGGCAACTTATGGTTAACATAATAGACATCAGTCAAAACTCAAAATCTCCAAAGAGGCTGGTTTGAAAACTCCATTAACTAATAATATCACTATGTATGCTTTCTCCCCTTTTCCCCATTCTTTTGTCAATATATCTAATAGAAAATATTTTCAGAAGTAAATCTAACTATTTAGTCCTAATCCCTGTTTGCATATTTGTTTTGTTCTTAATCCAACAAAATGGACCCAATGAAGTTCTGTGTATTTTGTTCAGCAACTGACTACTCATCACCAGCGTGGGAAAGCATCACTGAGAAGAACCTGACTCCATTCCTTTCGCACTCACCCTTTACATACTCATAAATACTGATGAGGAGCTATACCTTTCTTTAACTTAAGGTTTGGAGCTGCATGCAATACAAGACAGCATGTTTTATTGTACTCTGAATTTGAGGCATGATTTCTACAAAGCATACATGTCATTAACAACACAAACTACCAGAAAACACTAACACGAAACTACAGACTTGAAGAAAATTCTTGGTCTTTTTCATTTCTCACTCACTCAGTTATTTCAGTGTGCATTTTTCTTTAGGCCTTACACAGAGCAGGATTTAAGCACTGCTTTCATTGTGTTCATTACCACATTACAGATTTGAAAAGTACAACACATACAACCTCTAAATTTACAAACTCTTCATAGATTTAAAAAATATATAACTATTCTAAGCACTGCAGAACTTCATTAAGAATTCATACTTAGAGTACTTCTTGAGTTCTTCTGAAGTATCATCCACCATGTTGCTCTGTTTAGCTTCACGTGCCATTGCCCTGTAGAGTTTACAAGCCACAACAGCCTTGACCATGGCTTCCTCTCCATGCTGCCAGAAAAACATTGCCAACTTCTGCCTTTTCATTAACACCGCCCAAACTAGGAGGTCATTATAGGGGTAGATGAAGCCAGATGACTCATAGTTCTCAGCAAAGTTTATATCTTCTTTTGATTTCTTCTTACACTTAGGGAAAGCAGTGGATTTTTCCTATAAATTTGTTTTTTTTTAAAAAAAGAAAATTTTGATGAGTGTTTTTAGTTCAGATTCATGACATTAAATTGCATGAAAATATGAATTATAGGGAGCAAACTACTTGATTATTTTAGACATTTAAGTCATAAACCACAGCTAGTGTCACATTCAGATTAACAATGCTAAGAAGCAGTGGTGGCAAAACACTCCTGTCTCTACCCATGCCATTTATAGCCTTCCATTTCATAGTGATACCAAGATCTTACTTTGACTTGATGGTCAGAAACTTGGTGATCCTACATTTCCTTGAACAAAAGCCTTTAGCAACAAATAGATGGAAGTTAAAAAAGGTCACAGAAGGAGCCTGAGCTTGATTTTAATATTATACTACAGGATTTGCACTTAGTGAACAGTAAAACATCAGTTCCACTGAAATTTAAGTAGATTTGTAACTAACAGCCTGAGCAACATATGTCAAAATCTGTCAATAAAATGATGACCAGACTATTATATCCTAAGCAAAGTCTAGAATAAACAGTTACCTTACCTTACATTTGTAAGGCTGTGCTGTTCTGAAGAACTGAGAATGCAAAGTACTTTCAGCAGATCCCATTCTGCTACCCGACTGATTACTCTGATGAAGGGAATGAGAGAGGCTCTGAGAAAAGCTGGAGAGCACTCTCTATATCCAAAGGCATACCACAAAACACAAGCAGAGAAAGGCAAATTAGAAATCAAATTTGTCTGCACATATCTCTGATTGCAATAGTGGTTGTAGAAACAGATGTTATTCAAAGACTAGTGAGTCAGCAATCACTATAACTGCCACTGAAGCTTATAAGGAATTTTTTTTTCCCCAACAAACTAAAAATAGCCTCTTTCACGCCTAATTAAATTTTTTTTTTTTTTAATCTCTGAATTCCAAATACTGATTTATATAGCATTCACCAATTACACCAGATTGGAATCACACAAACTGAAAGCTCTTTAAAATGTCTATCCTTCTAAGGAGTGTTATGAGGTCTTCAAAAGATTGAAGTTCTCTGAACTCTTTACTGAACCATTTCCTCTGCTAACATACTTGGGAATTCTGTTCAGTGTTGACTGAGAAGGAAGAATATTACCATCTGAATTGGTAACACTACTTCCTGCTATTCTTAGACATACAGTCACATGGTTTCACTCACCTCTGTTAAGGTCTCACTTCATGAGGATACAGTGAAGATCACTTCATGAGGATACAATGAAGAGTGCTACAACTGCTCAAGTATCTATTTTTAATCACTACAGGAAGCTCCAGCTCTGTGTTTCTACTCCAGTTAACATTTTTACATTATTTCTTCTCATTTCCCCTCACCATCCAAAGGTTCTATTAATTGTTGCATCAGTACAAGGGGTGAGAAGTTTTTTACTGCTTTTTAATATATGGAAGTGCTTCTACTTCAAAAACCAGGGAGAAATCTTATGCAGTATATCCACTCACTCTGTGATATTGGAAACAATATTTGGCTAATTTATTGAGAAATTAACACTATTTTCAAGTTAGTGATTTTGGAAAGTAAAGAGGATAAAAATCAGAGTCTTAGTAAATGTTTTCATGCTGTTCTGAGTCAGTTTGTTTGGGGGGTTGTTTGTAGAAGTTATGCTACTGATATGGAGGCAAGGCATAATGCTATGCTGTCCACTGAATGCCAGGTTGGAAAGGGACCACAAGGATCATGTGGCCCTATTTTTCAAGGTACTAGTATAGTTTAAACAAGACGAGCGGGAATCCTGTTAAGCTGAGTCTTAAAACTGACCATGTAAAAGAATCTGCTACTTCTTGCAATGTCTACTTGTTCTCATTGTGAAAATTTTTCTTCTGGAGTCCATTTGGAATCTCCCCAGGAGTAACTTGCACCCATTGCCCCTTGTATTTTCCGTGTAAAAAGGGAGACTCCATCTGCCTGGTAGCCACACTTTATGTACTGGCACACTCTAATAAGGTTTCCCCTAAGCCTTCTCATCTCAAGGCTGAAAAAAACCAGTTCTCTCAGCCTTTCTTCATACAGCAGGTCTTTCAGTCCTCTTGATCATTGCCTTGGCCCTTCTCTGGACACTTTCCATTTGTCTCTTCTGTTTTGTACAGTGAGGACCAAAGCTGCACACAGTACTCAAGGTGTGGCCTGACAAGCACTGAGTAGAGCGGGACAATGATTTCTTTACCTGTGCTGGTAACACCCTTGTTGATGAAATCCAGCATCCTGCAGCACATTCTTTACTCATGGCGAGCTTGCTATTCACCAAGTTCCCCAGCCAGGTGGATCCCAGCCTAAGCTGCACTCCTCGGTTATGTGTTCCCAGGTGCAAGACCTTGTATTTGTCCCCACTGAGCATCATAAGGTTCTTGCTATTCCACTCATTCAGCCTGTCCAGGTCTTCCTGGATTGTGACTGTCCCTTCTAGAGCATCAACCTCCCCACTCATTTTGGTGTAGAAGGTGCAGAACAGCATGCATATTCAAGCACAACTTCATGCATTCACAAAGCCACTGTACCCATAAGACTTTCCATGTGATGACCAGTGAGTCACAGAAACAGCTCTGCAAGGCAAACAGCTTAACATGGTGTGCTGGGTTTATCACAGAAGCTAGTATAGGGCTATGTTTTGGATTTGTGCTGAAAACAGTGTTGATAACAGAGACGGTTTTATTATTGCTGAGCAGTGCTTACACACATTCAAGGCTTTTTCTGTTCCTCACCCTGTCAGTGAGTAGGCTTGGGGTGCACAAGAAGTTGAGTGGAGACACAGCTGGGACAGCTGACTCCATCTGGCCAAAGGGATATTCTGTATCATATGATGTCACGCTCACCAAATAAAGCTGTAGGAAAAAGCAGCAATGGAGGAAAGTTCAGAGTGATGGTGTTTGTTTTCCCAAAACACTCATGATGGAGTCCTGGTTTCCTGGAGGTGGCTGAATGTCTGCCTGCAGATGGGAACTGCTTGAATGAATTCCTTGCTTTGCTTTGTTTACATGTGTGGCTTCTGTTTGCTCTATTAAACTGCCTTTAACTCAGCAAATGGATTTTCTTTTACCCTTCTAGTTCTCTCCTCCATCCTGACAGTGGGGAAGTAAGCAAGTGGCCTTACAGGGCCTAGTCGCGAGCTGCGGTTAAACCACAATACTTGGGCAGGAAGCACTGAGCTGCTTCTAAAGGGTAAAACATTTGCTCAAAACTTGGGTCAGGGATCTCCATATTGCTCATCACTGTGCCTTGCAGACATGCTCTTAGTCTAGTTAAATGCCTGTTGAATTCAGTATTTCTGAACTTGCAGTGCAAGTTGCAACAACAGAAACATGTAACAGTTTCACAAAACAGAAAATGGTAGTTGTTACAGCTGTGTCAATCTTTATCAATGGATGACAAAGCACACAACCCAGCTATCAGACTGAACTAATCACCAGTGATCTTGAGAAGAATAGTCTGTTCTATTTGCAACCTCTTCATGAGCAGTCATAGCCATTTCACATAAGTTACCTTATGTTTCCTGTAGAGATCATTGTAGACAATTCGAAAATGCTTTTGGGTGTAGCTGCTCCGATAAGCTCCACCAAGGAGGTACTCTATCACCAGCCCAATATCAATGAGTGATATCTTGTAATCCAAGGAAAGGGTATTCTGAAACACATATGGTCACAAGAATTTCATGATGCTATTAAATGTATCATTCAACCATATCAGAGCCCTACCATTATGAGATCAGTCTGGAAGAGTGAACTACTGAGAGCTCCTGCATCAGTCAGGAAAGTGTACACACTCATTAGTCATATCAAATTCCCCTGAGCAGGAGAACACAGGCACAGCCAACATTTTCAGCCTGAAATCTTGTGTTATCTACTGCACGCACAACTTGTAAGGACAAATATCACAATGTTCATAAGACCAGCTGCATTTAACTGTGAGGATAATGGTTCTTCAGGTTAATCACTGTCAGAGAGACCAATAAAAGTCGTCTTCTTCCCATAATAAGAGAAAACTATGGTATGATTTGCTCACTTAACTAATTCATGATGCTGGCCACAACAACCCCATGCAGTGCTACAGGCTGGGGTCAGAGTGGCTGGAGAGCTGCCAAATAGACGAGGTGGTGAAGTCACCTTCCTGGGAGGTGTTCAAGAGGGGATTGGACATGGCACTTGGTGCCATGGTCTAGTAGTCATGAGGGCTTGGGTGAAAGGTTGGACTTGATGATCTTTGAGGTCTTTTCCAACCCTGTTGATTCTATGGTTTTAAAAAATGAAGAAGTGAATGAAGCCAGTATTTAACAATGCAGAGCAATTTCTCAAGACTGGTAATTTCTTGCAGAGGCTTGAGACTGTCATGACAGCAGCGGAATGTGGATTAGCTGCACCTTCTGAGTCTTCCACCACTTGTGTTTAAATGTACCCATTTTCTACCTAAATTCTGCTATTCAAAGTGCCAAGAGCTTCCCTCTAGATCATAACTCAATTTTCCCAGTGTCCTGAGAGATAACCAGGCATTTAGAAGAGGAATTTAGAAGAGGGATCACACTAAGAAGCAAATCATTTCAGTATCAAAGAGAAAGACAAAATTCTCAATCTGGAAAAGTTTGATATATTTTCAACACTGAGTTCTTCCAGTTCTGTCATATAAATTAGATCTAAAATATGTCCATCATTGAGGGAAAACACAGAAAATAGCTTGCTATGGATAACAGAATACCCTATCCATAGAACCATTGATGGTACTCACATGAAATCACCCACAATAAGAAAATCACACCAGAATCCCACTACGTGAGACCAATACAAGTCCCACTGCAGTCAGACTTGTATTTTATTTTATCTTAGCATTCATACCCTGGAAAGAATTAGCCAATTAGTCTACCTTTGGATCTAGGCATTTCCTGCAGTGGAGACTAGATGCAGACAGAACTGCTCATTCCTTCCTAGCTAAGCAGGACTGTGAGGTACCAGAGATAAAAGAAACATGAAATAAATTAACTATGTAGCTAAATAACAAGGCTAACATTAAACTACTAACAGAGACAGTGCTCCATGCAGTAGTCATCCACTGCCACCTTCTGTTCTAGACAGCACAGCACATTAAAATCATATTGTATCTTGTCATAGTAACTCTTTTTTTTCCCACGGCTCAACCAAAAAAGTCTTTAGCTTGGGGGGGGGGGGAAGCTTAAAGCAGTGAGAATAAAATGAGAATAATTACTGCACTAATTCACTAAGCCTTTCATTCAACCACTTCATAATGTCACTTTAGTAACTTGAGAAAGAGAGTCTGATCTACATAAACTGCATGGCTTTGAAATTAAGGCACAGGACCCTCAGTGCACTCAGTACTAGTATGCTAATTAATTGCTCAGGGGAAGCAATGGGATAAATACAAAACCATTTACTAGAAATAGTAATGAACTCAACACTTCTACCCCTAAAATTCCCCTTTATTCATAAAATTATACAGTGGTTTGTGTTGGAAGGGACCTTAAAGGTCATGTAGTTACACCCCACCTGCAATGAGAAGGGACACACTCCACTAGATCAGGTTGCTCACTCCATCCATTACAGCCTTGAACACTTCCAGGGATAGGGTATCTACAACCTCTCTGGGCAACCTGCATTAATGGCAGTGTGCCAGTAGACATTAACTTCTAGGCTACCAATTTTGCTTTCCCAACTTTATCTGTTACCTGTTTCACATCTTGGACTAGGTGATGCAGAAGTAGATTTGATGGTCCTTGTTTCTATGGTGTGAAAAGAAAAGACAACAAACATGTCAGCCTACATTAGAAAATCCATACAGTACAAGAAAGCAGCTAGAAGATCTTCAGGACAAGGTACCATGATTCAAACTCTTCCCATTTAGTTTTCACTGCAAACTTCTTAAAAAAAATTTCAACACCAATCTGCAACACCTCTACTACCTTAAATCTTGTCATATTTTAGAATGAGCTTGGTATCACTTTGGTTAAATGACACATGATTTTCAGCAAGATAAGCGTGTATCACATACCAGATTAAAATCAGAACATATTTCTCATGAGTTTCAGGTGAGTACAAGTGCAGTTCATGTCACTGAATCAAGAATAAAAAAACCTACGACATCAATTCAAAAATCCATCATTACAATCAAAAATTATCAAAATCAATCTTCAAATAAAATTGTGACCTAATTATTAAATCTCCTAAACAAAACAGTATTCTTTCTAAACATTCTCATCTGAACTGGGATTTCAAATACGCACTGTATTGTAGAGTTCTTCCAAACGAGATATGGTAAGGAAACGGTGAATGTTCACTCCATGCTCTATTAAGAGTTTCACAAAATCTACACGATCCATCACTAAAGCATTCAGCATTGCCTGTTCCAAGGCTCCAACCTGTGGGAAGATGTTGTTTTCGGATAGCTTTAGAAGACTATAGGGAAGATTTGCCTTTGCTTGAATTACAGAAAGCTATGTTTTGTCTTCGAATCTGAGAGTAATGTAAATACCTTGTAACTGAAGGAGAGAAACTGGGCAGAATTTGGTTGGATGTGTTAAAATATTGTTTCGTTATTTTGGCCTATTGTATGCCTTAATTACACATATGCCAGTAGAAAATGACCAATTGAGATGTGACATATGTGCCTTCTGATAAGACTACATAACTTTGCTGTATAATAAATGTCTTTGCCTGCTTACATCTGGTCCTGAAAGCACTGCTCAAGGTAATTAAAACATCTATACTACAACAAATGGTGACCCCAACGTGCACTTGGAGCAACTACTCATTACGACTCCAACTTGCACCATCAAGAAGAAATTTCACTTTTAAGGATTGTGGAGATGCTTGTGTTCATCAGCGTCACTAATGGTGGCTATTAGGTTAGTCTCTGTGAGATTCATCTATTTGCTTTTATGCCGGTGATGTTTCCTGATTTGCCTGGACGTCCAAGATAAGGTGATGCATGCCTGATAACAAGCTAATTATGTTTGCATTTATGGATGCAATATACATCCAAGATAAGGCGATATATGCCTGATAACAAGGAACTAATTATATTTGAGTTTATGGACGGATATATGTCCAAGATAAGGCAAGGTATGCCTGATAATGAGGAGCTACAACACCAACCTCCAGACAGAGATGAAGGAAAAGCTTAGAAAAATATTGTCTTTTGGAAAAAAAAAAACCATCCCTGACCAGCTAGAGGTCACTTTATCACAATGACTTGTCTCTATATATACTTAAAGTGCACAGTACAAAAGGAACAAATATGCTGGAGGAGGCACCTGTTTAAAAAATTCAACAGACACTGGAGTCTCCATACACTCAACATCTATAGAGACTTCTACAAATCTACCTTTATAACCAGACTGGTAATACATTCTCTACTCTTTAATTCACTTCAGAAGCTAATGTATGATAATGCAGGGAGTGGAAGGAAGCCTTTCTTTTTTTGACATATGACACAAGCAATTTCAAGGTACTGTATTTCAAGAACTTTTTATAGAACTTGAAGTTCTTTAAAGCAGACTTCTTTTCAAATATGAGAGAGAATCTGTGTTAGGATAAACTCTCTCAAAGACACCACACAAAGCAGAGCTCTACCTACAAGTGTCAAAAGAGTGACAGCACTGTAGTTATGGCACTTGGACAGAGTTCAGCAGGATTTCTACGTGCAAAGTAGCAATGGAGTTGGACATATGAGGTCTATATAAATCCATATAAAGAATGTTTACAGAATGTATATGCACAAAACATGCAATGGGTTGAACAGAAGGAGGACAGTGGCACATAACTGGGGCAGGAGCTAGTGCTAACTCGGCCAGTTAAGTCAGTCCTTTCCATGTACACATTTGTTGCAGCCACTATGCTGCAAACAAGAGTTGGGATGCATGAAGAGTACACGGGATTGTGAAATACTTTCTGGCTGACCAGTAAAGTTACAGAATTGTCACATGTGAAAAGAATCTTGTGTACTGTTCCTAATGATTGACACTTCTTCCAGAAATATCTCAGTGATCATTTCTGTATTAAATTTCCTCAAGCAGTCATTCCTTGCCCTGGTACTGTACCTAAAGAGGCTTAGATGCTCTCTGGTAACTATTAGAAATACATTCTTCAATTGTAAAGTCCATTTGAAACTGAATTTAAGCAGAAACATAGCTACAGCTGGTTACAATCTTTAGCTTCTGAACTTCAAGCAGCAGAGTTCTAAAAAGAAATGGCCACAAACTGTGTATACTTGCACACATTTCCCTAAAACATTTCAATAGACAATTAAATACTGAGACTGCATGGACAATTACCAAAAACCTGCTGTTTAAATACCTAATTTGAAATTCAAACACAACCACAATTACAATGCACAAACTGTAGACCCTGACTATTGCACATCTGACAGACCCTGACAGAGAGGTACTTCTCTTAAGAAAGAAACCAAGTCAAAAGCAAACTCTAAAGTTATGCTTGTGCAGTTTTCAAATATTTTTTAACTCTTTGCAATGCATGAAGAAAATATTGCTATTTATTTTTTCCACTTAGTTAAAATACAAATTGTCAGGAACACAAGTCACACAATCACAGGACATTAGGGTTTGGAAGAGACCTCTGGAGATCACTGAGTCCAATGCCCCTGCCAGAGCAGGACACACAGGAACACATCCAGATGGCTCTTGAAGGTCTCCAGAGTTGGAGACTCCACAACCACTCTGGGGAGCCTGTTGCAATGCTCTGTGACCCTTGCAGTATGGAAGTTTTCCCTCATGTTGAGGTGGAACTTCCTGTGCTGTAGTTTACATCCATTGCCCCTTGTTCTATCACAGGGCACAAGTGAGAAGAGGCTGTTCCTTCCTTGTAGACACCCAGCCCCCAGATATTTATAAACATTTATTGGATCCCCTCTCAGTCTTCTCCAGACTAAAAAGCCCCAGGTCTCTCAGCCTCTCCTCATAAGGCACATGTTCCAGTCCCTTAATCATCCTTGTAGCCCTCCATTGGATTCCTTCAAGTAGACCCCTGCCTCTCCAAAACTGGGGAGCCCAGAACTGGATGCAATATTCCCGGTGAGTACTCACTAGGGCAGAGTAGAAGGGGAAGAGAACCTCTCTCGATATGCTGGATACACTCTTCTTAATGCACCCCAGGATACCATTGGCCTTCTTGGCCACAAGGGCACTTTGCTGTGCCATGCATAACTTCTTGGACACCAGGACTCCCAGATTCTTCTCCACAGAGCTGCTCTCCAGCAGATCACCTCCCAGAACGTACTGGTGCAATTTATTATTCCTTCCCAGGTGTAGGACTCTGCACTTATCCTTGTTAAACCTCATTAGGTTCCCCTTTGCTCAGCTCTTGAGTCTGTCCAAGTCTCACTGAATGGCCACACAGACTTCAGATATCATCCTATTATTTTTCTTTAAATTTCCACGAGAGATGTAAGGCTTGTTTATTACAAGCTTTTACATTCTACTTGGAGAGAATATACTCATTATCTGACAATTACTTTTCATTCAAAATGGTGCTAAACAATTGCACTGAAATTGATATGCATGGTACATAGATATTTTTCAAACATACCAGAAGCAAAGGAGTAGAGCAATTGCCAGTGAGCATGTAAGCCCAGAGGATGATCAAGGTATAAAAGAAACACAAAAAGAGACAAGGCTATTGCAGAAAGGATAAATTAATTCGTTGCCTCACTGCTCTCTACAGAATGTGTTAAGAAAGGTTCTACATCAAAGCTTTTCTTCATGTCAGACAAATCTAAGGAACTGTGTCAAATTGAAGTGTCAGTAGAAAAGATTACAGAAATCATCCTTAATGTGACAGCAAATTGTCAGGACCAGGAGGCATTCATCCAAGAGTTCCAGGGAATTGAATTGTAGCTGAAATCATCCCCTGTAACAGGAGAATGGAAGATAGTAGAGAATATACCAGTTACTGAAAATGCCAAAGGGCTGTACAAGTTGACATATCAATACAGCTAGAACTTTGTAAGGGAAAATATAATGAGCAAAATATGGAGCAAAAATAATAGTGACATGGGTAAATACAGTCAAGAGGAAGCAAGGCAGGTTTTTTACAGAATGAAAACAGAACTCTACCAGAATTTTGTCAGTGCCAGTGACAGCAAGCTGTCCAGTCAATGCAGTACATGTGTAACTCCACAAAAGCTTTTGATGATGGCTTTCTTGAAGGACTTCTAAAGGGAGTAAGATGTCACAAGCCAAAATGTCCTCCATTGATTAAATGGCAGGGGAAAATTTATAGTGATAGGAGGCCAAGGAAATCCCACATACTGAATACTTGCTTAGCAATACTATCTGATGATACAAAAAAACCCCACCAAATGCATTATAATAAAACTACTTGGGAAGAGGTGCAGAAAACTATCACAGTACAGGCTAACCAGGAAAAAAAAAAAAAAAACAACACCACAACACTTATCAGGTCAAATTGGTAAATGTGTAATAACATTTGGGAAACAGCCCTACCCTACTCAGAAAAAAAATGTTAGTAGACATATCTCCTGAAAGCCTGAATGGAAGTTGCCTATAATTTGGAAACAAATAAAAAAGGCAAACAGAATACTAGGATTTATACTTAGATGACCACAAAATACCCTATTAATACTAGTATTTTACTAAATATATCAATGGAGGAGGACTCCATGTCTTGAATACTGGGCACAGTTCTGGTCTGCCTGTCCCAAAAGATGACTTTAAGACCTGAAAAAAAAAAAAAAAACATTTAGAACTTAGACTGGCCACTTCTGTGAAGGACAATAAAAAATATTTTTATATTCATGGCAAAAGGAGAGGCAAGGATAACCTCCACTCCTTAGTGGACATGGAGGGAAATGTAATAACAAAGGATGAGGAAAAGGCACAGGTACTTAACACCTTCTTTGCATCAAATTTCAATAGCAGGATAGGTTGTCTTCTGGAAAACTGGTCCTCCTGAGCTGGCAGATGGAGGCAGGGAGCAGTATAGCTCCCTGTAATCCAGGAGGAAGCTGTAAGAGACCAGCTGAGCTGCCTGGATCCTCATGGGTCTATGGGACCAGATGGGATCCGTCCTAGGGTGCTGAGAGAGCTGGCAGATAAGCTGGCCAAGCCACTCTACATGATTTTTCTACAGTCCTGGCTCACTGGTGAGGTCCCAGATGACTCGAAGATATCCAACGTGATGCCCATCCACAGGAAGGGGCAGATGAAGGAGCCAGGGAATTCCAGGCCTGTCAGCCTGACCTCAGTGCCAGGCAAGATTATGGAACAGGTCATCTTGAGTGCAATCACACAGCAGTACAGGATGGCCAAGGGATCAGGCCCAGCCAGCATGGATTTAGGAAGGGCAGCGTGATGGTTTAACCCACCCTCATCAAACAAAAGCTGGACAGACTCAGTCAGAGAAGCAAATGAAGGTGCTGTATTTTACAAGCAATAATGGAATGCAATGAATATATACAAAAATATACAGTATTTACAATATCATACAAATATTTACAAAAAGAAAAGACCATAGAAATTCCCCTTGGGCAGGAGGACACTGCACTGCTCCCCCCAGCCTCTCCCATCCCTTTTCCCTCTGGTTAATTAGAAGAAAGGAGAAAAAGAGAGATGTTAGGGGAATTTCAGTTAGTTCAAAGTCGTTGTTAGAAAGCTAATAATGCTTATCACAAGTTTGTTAGATGACAGGCGGTCTCTCTGTCCAGAACAGCATGCATGCCAGCAGAAAGAGATGGAGTGAGAATGAGATAAGAATGTAAGATCGTAAAACTACATCCCACTCATCTGACCAATGAAATTAGTTTAGAATTATCTCTCTTGTTTTCCTTTTTACACCCAACTATTCAGCTAGAGAATTTGCAGCTATCTTTCTTAAAGGCACAGCCTCAACTCTCACAATAATTAGCTTCCAGATGTGGGGCAAGATTTGCTTGATTAATTTCTGCTCAGATCAGGGGAGTGAACATGAAGGTGGTTTGGATTCTTCAGCATCTGATCTTTCTGCTTTAAGTGTTATTGTTTACAAGTATGTTGTCAGATTCCTGTGTGATAAATTAGGGAGATATCCGATGTATAAATTGTACCTTTGGTTTAAGCATAAAATTCTGATTCTCTAATCAATTTTTGGGATTCTTTTGGCTTAAGAAATATGGGAATGTGACTGCCACAACATTGCCTATTGAAATACATGAGTTCAAAATCCCAGTAGGTGAAAGGGTCATTCTTAGTGATGGCTAGGATCCAGAAGTAATTTATTTGGTGTGTGTAATCCTACTGTCAGTAATGTGTTGTTAGTAGCTCTGCTATGTGAAAGGCGGGTATCCAAGACCTGTTTCATCTTTAAATGCAGACCTAGACGTAGGAGAAGTAGTTCTAACTTGAATCCAGAGATTTCTAGTGATGAGGAGATAAGAGAATCAGAAACAGTGAAACATAGAAAGGGAGAAGCTATTGGTAAGGCGTCTCTGAATGGAGCTATCGGTAATTCTGGTTATCAACCAGGAGCAGCAGCAGCTCCTAAGATGGCGGCTGCAATGTCCTCGGCAGCCGTTAGAGAGGCAAAATAATTTCCTTCTTCATTGGCAGGACCAGAGGTGGCCTCTGCAGCAGCTGCTTTGTCTCAAAACCTGTCAGCTTCTGTTAAGCCTGCTGTAAATCTAAATGCAGCCCCAATTAAGCAAGTAGCAGCTTTAGATAGGAGAGGTAGGAGAAAGGTAGGTGCAGCAGCTGATGGGGGAGAGCAGGAAGATTCCTCTGCTGGTGAGGGAACTTCTGTTAATAAAGATCCTGCTGAGGAGGAAGAGAAGGTTTGTCTTAAAGACATAGCTGAGTTATTGAGACCATCAATGGATACTGGAGATGCAGGACAGGGTACAGGTTCTGGTAAGACAGCAGCTAATGGAGGTGCTTCTGAGCTTAAAGAGATCCTTAAGAGCGTAGCAGCAGAAGCATGGGGACAGCAACTCCAGGAAGATGACACAGATGACGAGGAGGATGACATGCAGACCACCAGTGGCCCCAGGCAGGAAACAATGCATGTGAGGAAGGATTACATCAGAGCAGAGAATGAGCCAAGTCTAACTTGGTTTGCTAGGTATTTTGATACAGGTGCATCAACTCCAATAGTGGGAGACAAGTCAGCATCTCAGCTAGGCACCCTCTCCAAGGACAGTGGAATAGATAGGTCTTGCTAAAAAGCTCATCAAACATGCTCCTCCTAATTATGCTACTATTCTGGAAGGCAGAATTGTGGCAAGAAATTATACTGGAGCTCCTCCTATGGTTGGCCATTTCACTGATCAAATGAGACAATTGGAGGATAGTCTCACACATGTTTCGTTGGTTTCAGCTGAAACTGAAACTCTGATGAGATAAAGAATTGTATGAAAGAACTGAAGGAGGAATTTAAAAATTCCATCTCTAAACTGACACAAGGAGATAATTTCAATTCTTCCTCCAGATGGATACAAGTTTCAGCTGTTTGAAACAGACATCATCCAGGGAGCTCATTCCAAAACAGGTCAAACCAAAACAAACAACAGAGGCAATAACATGGGAGTATTTGGATAACTCTGCATGGTCAGTTTGGTGAGAACATGAACAGATGGGATGGTCAACCAACTTCTGATCTTTTCAGGAGACTAAGGGAACTGCCGAGTGGCAGAACCCAAGGTAGCAATACCAGAAGGGTAGCTGTTACTTCTTCAGTTTCCCAGAACAACGCTAATAGCTCCAACAGTGATCACAATTCTAACACTGGACACTCTGCTAACTGCACATGTGGACATATTCCCCATAATTAGGGGTGCCCTGCCTCCCACCATGGGGAGGAGAGGGATAATGGAGATAACAGAATCTATTGGGATGTGTACATCCAGTGGCCTGGCACTTCACAATTTCAGAAGTACAGGGTCTTGGTTGACACAGGAGCTCAGTGCACCACAATGCCATCAAATTATCAGGAATCAGAGCCTATAACTATTTTAGGAGTCACTGGTGGATCTCAAGACAATACAGAACCAACTGTGACTCTTGGTTGCCCATTCAGAATCTGATTTGTCATTTGGAAAGTCAGAATGTTATCAGCAAAACTCTTCCACCTTTCAACAGTCCAGTGTGGCCTGTGCGAAAGCAGAATGGAGACTGGTGTCTGACAGTTGACTTCTGTGCTCTGAACAAAGTAACTCCACCTGTGAGTGCAGCAGTACCAGACATGACGGAACTCCAGTATGAGCTACCATAGACATTGCTAATGCTTTCTTCTCTATTCCCACATGTGGTCGTTTGAGGCTGTGCCTTTAAGAACAAACACTGCTGGAACACACTGGCTAATGTTTTCGGTACTGGAACCAAACCATTCTGATATTCTAAACGAATTTCATTGGTTGATAAACAAAAATGCAGCTTTAGATTGTGAAGCAGTTGGAATTTTTTTTTTTCCTCAATTCAGTTCGATTTGGGAGTTGGGGGAGTTGGAGGTTTCAGCCTGTTCTCCCTGTTCTCTCTTCTGCGAACTGCTGGAGTTGGCCTTCAGATAAGCAAACACTAATCCTGCATGGGCTTTTGAAGCTTACTAACAACTCTTTTCCTTAGTAACTTGCCTTTCTCTCTCTCTCTAACCCCTTTTTGGGGAAAAAGGGAGGTAGGGGGGGAGAGAGGGGGTTCCAAGGAGAGGATCCCTCCCTCAGGGAGGGATTTTTGTTGTGTTATTTCTCTTTGCTGTGTATTTCTGTGTATATATTGTAAATACCTGTATATATTGTGTTATATATAACCTGCTTTCCATATATGCTTGTAAATATATAGCTTTTGCTCTTCGACTGAGTTAGCTGTGGTTTCTTACTCTGTGGAGGAGAGAGAGCTAAGCCCTCTCTCAACCTACCACACCACAGCAGAGGAATGCAGGCCTCAGTTTTTTGTCCAGTGGGTGCTGTGGCCAGGGACAAGCATGGTTGTAACTCACAGCAAAAACTCCTTAAAAAAGTCAGTGTTGACCCAGACTGAGGTAGAACACAAGCAGGTAGCTGTCCAGGTATCTGGCTGTAGAGAGTGCTGGAGCCTGGCACTTGAGATGCAGAGTAGCAGGGGCAACTCTTGCATAAGGTGTGAGCAGATTGACTATCTGCTTAATCTGGTGGCCAGACTGAAGGATGAGGTTGCTAGCCTTAAAAATGTAAGGGAATGTAGGAAAGATGAACCAGAGGAGGAAAGAGATGAACCAGAGGAGGAAAGAGATGAACCAGAGTAAGCAGGCTCTGCAGGCTCCCACAGCAGAGGCTGGTTACCCAAAAAGCAGAGGGGAATGGACACTGGTTCCTCTCAAAAGACACAAGGTTAAACCTCCTTGCCTTCCCACACCTTCCCCGCTGCTCTTGAAAAACAGGTATGGGGCACTGGAGATCGAGGGTGAGGTGGTCCTGATGCCAGAAGACACACCATCTGGGGTTCTCCCTGAGGCTAAAGAGCCTAAGGTTAAACAACCTAAGGTTAAACAGCCTAAGGCAAAGCAGCCTAAGGTTAAAAAACCCTCCCCTGGCATCAGGACCTGCTCCCTCAAAAAAAAGAGGAGGGTAATTGTTATTGGTGATTCCCTTCTGAGGGGAAAGGAGGGCCCCATATGTCGGCCAGACCCATCTCACAGGGAACTCTGTTGTCTCCCTGGAGCCCAAGTTAATGATGTTACCAGAAGGCTGCCCAGACTGGTACAGCCCTCTGACTATTATCCTTTACTATTTATGCAGATAGGGAATGATGATGTTGTAACCAGAACTCCCAGGGCTATCAAAAATGACTTCAGGGCCCTGGGAGAGCTGGTCGAGGGGTCAGGTGCTCAAGTAATTTTTTCATCAATACCCTTAGTTGCAGGAGTGAATACCATAAGGAACAGGACAGCAGCCATAGTCAACAAGTGGCTTAGAGGCTGGTGCAGCCAAAAGAATTTTGGGTTTTTTAATCTTGGTAAACTTTCTACTGCACTAGGCCAGCTGGCAACAGATGGAGTACATTTGTCCCAGAGGAGGGGAAAGGTCACAGTATATGAGAATGGCCTGTCCCCTAAAGGGAAAAAGATTCTGGGGAGGGAATTGGCAGGTCTCATCGACAGGGCTTTAAACCAGTTTCGAAGGGGGAAGGCGCTGAAACTAGTCCCCTCAGGCAAGAGTCTGGGGGCAATAAGCTAGAGTCAGAGGTGAAACCAGCAGCCCAGCTGCACTGCATGTACACTAATGCATGAAGCATGGGTAACAAACAAGAGGAGCTGGAACCCTTGTTGCAGCAGGACAGTTATGATGTTGTTGCCATCACAGAGACATGGTGGGACAACTCACATGACTGGAGCGCTGCAATTGACAGCTACAGGCTCTTCAGGAGAGACAGGCAAGGAAGAAGGGGTGGAGGGGTAGCCCTGTACATCAGGGAGGCACTAGATGCCACTGAGATGGAGATTAGGGATGATCAGGTTGAATGCTTGTGGGTAAGAATTAGAGGGAAGACCGGCAGGGCAGACATCCTGGTTGGAGTCTGTTATAGACCACCCAACCAGGAAGAAGATGTTGATGAAGCATTCTATAGACAGCTTAAGGCTGTCTCAAGATCTCCTGACCTTGTCCTCATGGGCGACTTCAACCTGCCTGATATCTGCTGGGATCGCAACACAGCAGAGAGGAGGCAGTCTAGGAGGTTCTTGGAGTGCATGGAGGACAGCTTCTTATCCCAGGTGCTGCATGAGCCTACCAGGGGCAAGGCTATGCCAACATGGATTTAGGAAGGGCAGGTCCTGCCTCTCCAACCTGATCTGCTTCTATGATCAGGTGACCCGTCTGGTGGGTGTGGGGAGGCCTGTGGATGTAGTCTATCTGGACTTCAGCAAGGCCTTTGACACCGTCCCCCACAGTAAACTGCTGGCTAAGCTGTCAGCTCGTGGTTTGGACCACAACACTCTGTGCTGGGTTAGGAACTGGCTGGAGGGCCGAGCCCAGAGAGTGGTGGTGAATGGTGCCACATCCGGCTGGCGGCCAGTCACCAGTGGCGTCCCCCAGGGATCAGTGCTGGGCCCCATCCTCTTTAACATCTTCATTGATGATCTGGATGAGGGGGTTGAGTCAGTCATCAGCAAGTTTGCAGATGACACCAAGTTGGGAACAGATGTTAGTCAGTTAGAGGGTAGAAAGGCTCTGCAGAGGGACCTTGACCGACTGGACAGATGGGCAGAGTCCAATGGGATGGCATTTAATAAGTCCAAGTGCCGGGTGCTGCACTTTGGCCACGGCAACCCCATGCAGAGCTACAGGCTGGGGTCAGAGTGGCTGGAGAGCTGCCAAACGGAGAGGGACCTGGGGGTGCTGATTGACACCCGCCTAAACATGAGCCAGCAGTGTGCCCAGGTGGCCAAGAAGGCCAATGGCATCCTGGCCTGTATTAGGAATAATGTGGCCAGCAGGAGCAGGGAGGTCATTGTGCCCCTGTACTCTGCATTGGTTAGGCCACACCTTGAGTACTGTGTCCAGTTCTGGGCCCCTCAGTTTAGGAAGGACATCGAGACACTTGAATGTGTCCAGAGAAGGGCAACAAGGCTGGTGAGAGGCCTTGAGCACAAGCCCTATGAGGAGAGGCTGAGGGAGCTGGGATTGTTTAGCCTGGAGAAGAGAAGGATCAGAGGCGACCTCATTGCCCTCTACAACTACCTGAAAGGTGGTTGTAGACAGGAGGGGGTTGGTCTCTTCTCCCAGGCAACCAGCACCAGAACAAGGGGACACAGTCTCAAGTTGTGTCAGGGGAGGTTTAGACTCGAGGTGAGGAAAAAGTTCTTCACTGAGCGAGTCATTCGTCATTGGAATGGGCTGCCCAGGGAGGTGGTGGAGTCGCCGTCCCTGGAGGTGTTCAAGGGGAGATTGGACGTGGCACTTGGTGCTATGATCTAGTTGTGAGGTCTGTTGGAACAGGTTGGACTTGATGATCCTTGGGGTCTCTTCCAACCTTAGTTACTGTGATACTGTGTGATACTGTGTGACCTCCTCTTCACCAACAGGGAAGGGCTGGTGGGTGATGTGGTGGTCAGAGGGTGTTTAGGGGCCAGGGAACACGAGATAATTGAATTTTCGGTATTTGGCCAAACTAAGAGGGGCAGCAAGAAGACCTCCATTCTGGACTTCCAGAGGGCAGACTTCAGGTTGCTCAAGGAAATAATTCAGAGGGTTCCTTGGGAAAAAGCCCTTAAAAATAAAGGGGTCCAGGAGGGCTGGACCTGCTTCAAGGAAGAACTGATGAAGGCGCAGGAACAGGCTGTGCCAATGTGCCGAAGATGAGCTGCCAGGGCAGACGGCCAGGCTGGTTGGGTAATGAACTTTTAATAGAACTAAGGGAAAAAAAGAAGGTGTATCATCTTTGGAAGAAAGCTGAGGCAACCCACGGAATGTTTAAGGATGTAGCCAAATCATGCAGGAAGAAAATTAGGGAGGCAAAAGCACATTTGGAGCTTAAACTGGCCTCTGCTGTGAAAGACAACAAAAAGTCCCTCTATAAATACATTAATAACAAAAGGAGGGGTAGGGACAACCTCCACTCCTTGGTTGACATGGAGGGAAATGTTGTATCAAAGGATGAGGAAAAGGCAGAGGTACTTAACACCTTCTTTGCCTCAATTTTTACTAGCAGGACAGAACGTCTTCCTGACAGCTGGCCTGCAGAGCTGGCAGAAGGAGCCAGGGAGCTGCATAGTTTCCCTATGTTCCATGAGCAGGTACTTGGAGCTCTCCTTAGCTGCTTGGATCCCCACAAGTCCATGAGACCAGATGGGATCCATCCTAGGGTGCTGAGAGAGCTGGCAGATGAGCTGGCCAAGCCACTCTACATGATTTTTCAGCAGTCCTGGCTCACTGGAGAGGTCCCAGATGACTGGAAGCTGCCCAATGTGGTACCCATCCACAAGAAGGGCCGGTTGGATGAGCCAGGGAATTACAGGCCTATCAGCCTGACCTCAGTGCCAGGAAAGATTATGGAACAGGTCATCTTGAGTGCAATCACACAGCACTTACAGGATGGCCAAGGGATCAGACCCAGCCAGCATGCATTTAGGAAGGGCAGGTCCTGCCTAAACAACCTGATCTCCTTCTATGATCAGGTGACCCGCCTGGTGGATGCGGGGCAGGCTGTGGATGTAGTCTACCTGGACTTCAGCAAGGCCTTTGACACTGTTCCCCATAGCAAACTCCTGGCCAAGCTGGCAGCCCATGGCTTGGACGGGAGCACATTGTGTTGGGTTAGGAAGTGGCTGGAGGGCCGAGCCCAGAGAGTGGTGGTGAATGGTGCCACATCCAGCTGGCAGCCAGTCACTAGTGGTGTGCCCCAGGGATCAGTGCTGGGCCCCATGCTCTTTAACATCTTTATTGATGATCTGGATGAGGGCATTGAGTCTATCATCAGTAAATTTGCTGACGACACCAAGCTGGGGGCAGGAGTTGATCTGCTGGAGGGTAGAGAGGCTCTGCAGAGGGACCTCGACAGGCTGGACAGGGACCTGGTGGTGCTGGTCGATGGTAGGCTGAACATGAGCCTGCAGTGTGCCCAGGCAGCCAGGAGTGCCAATGGCATCAGGAACAGTGTGGCCAGCAGGAGCAGGGAGGTCATTCTGCCCCTGTACACTGCACTGGTTAGGCCGCACCTTGAGTCCTGTGTCCAGTTCTGGGCTCCTCAGTTTAGGAAGGATGTTGACTTGCTGGAACGAGTCCAGAGAAGAGCAACAAAGTTGGTGAGGGGCTTGGAACACAAGCCCTATGAGGAGAGACTGAGGGAGCTGGGATTGCTTAGCCTGGAGAAGAGGAGACTCAGGGGTGACCTTATTACTCTCTACAACTACCTGAAGGGAGTCTGTGGACAGACGGATGTTGGTCTCTTCTCCCAGGCAGCCAGTTCCAGGGGAGCCAGGGGAGGCTTAGGTTGGATGTTCGGAAAAAGTTCTACACAGAGAGAGTGATTGCCCATTGGAATGGGCTGCCGGGGGAGGTGGTGGAGTCACTGTCATTGGAGGTTTTCAGGAGAAGACTTGATGGGCTGCTTGGTGCCATGGTTTAGTTGTTTAAGTGGGTTGGATTGGTTGATGGGTTGGATGTGATGATCTTGAAGGTCTCTTCCAACCTGGTTTATTCTATGTACGTATTCTATGTAGTTTGCTTTCACCTGGAGAGGAATCCAGTACACTTTCAACTGATTGCCAATGGGCTGAATCCACAGCTCAAGCATCTGTAATGCAGTGATCCGTGATGCTCTGGAGAAAGGTGGTGCTCCAGAACACATCCAGTTCATTGATGACATCATCATCTGGGGTAAAACTGCTGAAGAAGTCTTCAAGAAAGGTAACAAAATCATTGACATTCTTTTAACAGCTGGTTTCGCCATTAAGTGAGACAAGGTGAAAGGACCTGCCAGAGAGATCCAGTTTCTGGGAGTGCAGTGGCAGGATGGATGCTGACACATTCCAGTGGATGTGGTAAACAGAGTTGTGATCGTGTGCCTTTAAGACAAAACAGTGCTGGGACACTCTGGCTGAATGTTTTCGGTACTAGAACAAAAACATTCTGATATTCTAAATTAATTTCATTGGTGGATGGATAAAATGCAACTTTAGATTGTGGAGCAGTTGTAATTTTTTTTTTTCAGTTCAGTTTGGTTTGGGAGTTGGGGGAGTGTGGGTTTCAGCCTGTTCTCCCTGCCTGTTTCTCTGCGAACTGCTGGAGTTGGCCTTCAGATAAGCAAAAACTAATCCTGCATGGGCTTTTGAAAGTTTTATAATGATTCTTTTCCTTAATAACATGCCTTTCTTTCTCTCTAACCCCTTTTTGGGAAAAAAGGGCGGTAGAGGGGGAGAGAGGGGGTTACAGGGAGGGGATCCCTCCTGGGGGAGGGATTTTTGTTGTGTTATTTCTCTTTGCTGTATATTTCTGTGTATATATTGTCAATACCTGTATATATTGTGTTATATATAACCTGCTTTCCATATATGCTTGTAAATATATAGCTTTGCTCCTCCGACTGGGTTAGCTGTGGTTTCTTACTCTGTGGAGGAGGGAGAGCTAAGACCTCTCTCAACCTACCACAAGAGTCTCTACCATGGCAAATCCCATGAACAAGAAAGAAACTCTACGTTTTTGGAGACTACACATTCCTGGATACAGTCAGATTGTGAAACCTCTGTATGATGTGATTTAAAAGATAAACAATTTCCAGTGGCGACCTGAACAACAAGCAGCCTTTGACCAGATAAAGCAAGAAGTATTCCAAGCAATGGGTCTGGGCTTGGATAGCAGCACTCTGCACTGAGTCAGAAACTGGCTGAAGGGCTGAGCTCAGAGAGTGGTGGTGAATGGTGCCACATCCAGCTGGCAACCAGTCACTAGTGGTGTCCCCCAGGGATCAGGGTTGGGCCCCATCCTGTTCAGTATCTTTACTGACGATCTGGATGAGGGGATTGAGTCCGTCATCAGCAAAATTGCAGAAGACTCCAAGTTGGGAGCGGGTGTTGATCTGTTAGAGGGTAGAAGAGCTCTGCAGAGGGACCTCAACAGGCTGGACAGATGGGCAGAGTCCAATGGCATGAGATTTAACACATCTAAGTTCTACACATTGGCCACAACAACTCCATGAAGAGCTACAGGCTAGGGCCAGAGTGGCTGGAGAGCAGCCAGGCAGAAAGGGACCTGGGGGTACTGGTTGACAGCCAGCTGAATATGAGCCAGCAGTGTGCCCAGGTGGCCAAGAAGGCCAATGGCATCCTGGCTTACATCAGGAATCGTGTGGCCTGCAGGAGCAGAGAAGTTCTTCTGCCCCTGTACTCTGCACTGGTTAGGCCACACCTTGAGTCCTGTATCCAGTTCTGGGCTCCTCAATTCAAGAAAGATGTTGAGTTGCTGGAATGTGTCCAGAGAAGAGCAAAAAGCTGGTGAGGGGTCTGGAACACAAGCCCTGTGAGGAGCAGATGAGGAAGCTGGGGTTGTTCAGCCTGGAGAAGAGGAGGCTCAGGGGAGGCCTTATTGCCATCTACAACTACCTGAAGGGTGCTTGTAGCCAGGAGAGGGTTGGTCTCTTCTGCTAGGCAACCAGCAACAGAACAAGAGGACAGAGTCTCAAGCTGTGCAGGAGGAAGTTTAGGCTTGATCTTAGAAAGAAGTTCTTCACAGAAAGAGTGATTGGCCATTGGAATGGGCTGCCCAGGGAGGTGGTGGAGTAAATGTCCCTGGAGGTGTTTAAGAAAAGACCGGTTGAGGCTCTTAGTGCCACGGTTTAGTTGATTAGTTAGGGTTGGGTGATCAGTTGGAGTTGATAATCTTGGAGGTCTCTTCCAACCTGGCTGACTCTATGATTATGTGATGATTCTATTATTGTATCATTTATACTAATTCACCAGCCAAAGCAAATTTCACTTGCCACATTTCTCATGCAATTGCAAAGAAATGATAGTGAAGGAAAACTTCTAAAGTACTTCTGGGAGGCATAATTTATTGAAAAAAAAAAATCTTATATCAAATGAGAATGGCATGTGTTGAGGCACATACAATTTTATATTTATCATCAATAAAAATTACATTTTCCACATAAAAACTGACTTAAGAAGGGTTATACTTAAATACTAGGACTGATTCAACTGCTACCATATGTTATTTCACACACAGGTAGGTCTAAAACATGGCGTGCTTTGATTTCAGCTCTTCCTAAAAGACAATGTCTGAAATATGTGGTAACATCATAAAAGACTGTTATTTCTGTATTTCCCTATATACCTAGCAAAATAGAAGCAATAATCCTTTGGAGTTTATTCCTTTGCAAAATAAAGTACTCTAGCTACAATGAAATATCCTTGACCACCAGTAACTCTCAATACAGGCTTGAGAAATACCTATCTGGATGGACCACAGAAACTATTTTTAAAAGCTAGCAGTGAAAACTACAGGAATTTTAGATATCACTTCTTCTCTGGACTAAGAAATGTGTTTTGATTTCTCATCTGATGCACTGTGCAGTTGAATACTTCACAGTTTTACGAATAACACCTCTGCAAAATGGAAGACAATAACGTCAGAACACTGACTACAAGCGTAAAAGTATTCTTTAATTAGAGCTTGAAAAGTGTGAATCATGGGAAATTAGTCATCATCATAAAGTGTAAAGCCACTGCGAAATATAAAAAGTCATAATACCTTCCAGTGCTGTCCATAAACAAGTACTTGTTTCTTGGCAATATCTAGCTGGTTCCAGGCCAATGCTAAATCTAGTTGATCTGAAGCAGACATATTTGTACCTAGGAAACATGTAAAATACCAAGAAGTTGTCACATATTGATGTTATTCTTTTGCTTTGAAAAGGTAAGCCAATGGGACTTATGTCAGATGAAAACAGATTCATAATTTTAGATAGGTACCTTTCAAGAGTGCAGTGAGAATTGCCAAATCAGAATCCTGCTGATCTTCTGACTCTGCATCAAATATGGTTATCTGTTAGAATTACAGAAATATACTATTTTGAGATAAGGCATAGAAGTGTGCAGTTATTACTTCTTGGTAAGGGCCATGGCAAATTAAATCACATACATTTCAGCACAATGTCAAAGGGCCAGACAAAGGTTCGTTATTCAAGACACAAACTGTAGAGTTTTGATTTTTAATGCAATGGCATCCTGGGTTAACTAGGATCACCCTACTCCATAATCATACAGATCTATTTCCTCTTCATTAGACTTCAAATCTAAGAAATGTTGAAATGGTCTGTGAATATGGTTGACATCTACTCAGCTTTCTACTAGAAAACAAACACTCAAAGAAAAATAATAAAAGATGCTGGGTAGTTTACATTTTAATGATCATTGCTACAAATGTCATCACTGCTGTGACAAATATTTGGTACTCCATCATATCACGGCAGACTGATGAAGTTTCCAGTGACTGGGAAAGAGGAAATACAACCCTCATTTTTAACAAAAAGCTCACTACTGTGCTCAGTAAGATCTTAGAGCAGATATGCTGGGAACCATACTAAGACACATGGCGCAGAGAGAGGTGGCTGGTGACAAGCAGCTTGGCTTGACCCAGGGTAAATTGTGCCTGACAAACTTGGTAGCCTTCTTACAACAGAGTTACAGCATTGGTAGATAAAGGAACAGCGAATGATGTTCTCTCTTCGAGGTCTTTTCCAACTAAAACAATTCTATGATTCTGTCTGAACTTGCACAAATCATTTGATACTGTCCCTTACATCTGTGAAAGATAATAAAAAGCACTTTTACAAATATATTAACACTAAAAAGCAGGGCAAGAAGAACTTGCACTCCTTATTGGACCTGGAGGGGAACACTCTGACTGAAGATGAGGAAAAGGCTGAGGTCCTGAGCACCTTCTTTGCCTCAATTTTTAACAGCAAGGCAGGAGGAGTTCAGGATGAGTGGCCTCCTGAGCTGGGTGATGGGGTCAGGGAGCAGTATAATGCCCCGGAAATCCATGAGGAATTAGTTCGGGACCTGCTGAGCCACTCAGACACTCACAAGTCCATGGGACTGGATGGGAGTCATCCTAGCCTGCTGAGAGAGCTGGCAGATGAGCTGGCCAAGCCACTCTCCATCATTTTCCTCCAGTCCTGGCTCACCGGTGAGGTCCCAGATGACTGGAAACTGGCCAATGTGGACCCCATCCACTAGAAGGGATGGATGGAGGAACCCAGAAACTGCAGGCCAGTCAGCCTGGCCTCAGTGCCATGGCAAATTATGGAGCAGATTATCTTGGCGGCAATAACTGCGCACCTGAAGGATGGCCAAGTGCTCAGGTCCAGCCAACATGGATTTAGGAAGGGCAGGTCCTGCCTCTCCAACCTGATCTCCTTCTATGATCAGGTGACCCGCCTGGTGGATGTGGTCTACCTGGACTTCAGCAAGGCCTTTGACACTGTCCCCCACAGCAAACTGCTGGCTAAGATGTCAGATTGTGGCTTGGACAGCAACACTCTGTGCTGGGTTAGGAACTGGCTGGAGGGCTGAGCCCAGAGAGGAAGCTCTTCACTGAAAGAGTCATTTGCCATTGGAATGGGCTGCCCAGAGAGGTGGTGGAGTCACCGTCCCTGGAGGTGTTCAAAAGGGGATTGGATGTGGCACTTGGTGCCATGGTTTAGTCATGAGGTCTGTGGTGATGGGTTGGACTCGATGATCTTTGAGGTCTCTTCCAATCTTGATGATACTGTGATACTGTAACATCCTTGTATCTAAATTGGAGAGATAGGTGAACCATGCAGTGATTAAGGAATACGCTCTACGGTCACACTCAAAGAGCTGTAGTCAATAGCTTGATGTTCATGTGGAAACCAATGAGTGATGTGCTTCAGAGGTGCATATTGAGATCTGGATTATTCAGCATCCTCACCAGGGAATGGACAGTGGAACTGAGTGCACACTCAGCAAGTCTGCAGATGAAATCAAGCCGAACAGTGTGGTTGATACTCAAGAGGGAAGGGATGCCATCCAGAGGGACCTCAATAAAGAAGACAGTTGGACTCGCACAACCATCGTGAAGTTCAACATGGTCAAGAATAAGGTCCTGCACCTGAGCTGGGGCAACCCCAAGCACAAATAAAGGCTACATGATAAGCAGATTGAGAGCAGCCCTGAGGAGAAAGACTTGGGGGTACTAGTGGATGAAAAGCTGGCCATAAGCAAGAAACGTTCACTTGCTGCTCAGAAAGTCAGTTGCATACTGGGCTGCATCAAAAGAAGTGTGTCCAGCAGATCAAGAGAGGTGACTCTGTCACTGTACTCCATTCTGGTGAGGCCTCACCTGGAGTACAGTGTCCAGCTCTGGAGTCCAGCACAAGGAACACATGGACCTGCTCAAGCAGCCCATGAAGATGATCAGGGGGATGAAGCAGCAACCATGTTAGGACAGGCTGAGTTTGGGTTGTTCATTTTGGAAAAGAGAAAGATCCTGGGAGACCATCCAGTACTTAAAGGGGCTTATAGGAAGGACAGTAAAGACCTGGGGAGTGTACTGACAGGATGAGGGATAATGGTTTTAAATGTAAAGTGAGTGGATTTATTTTAGATATTAGGAAGAAATTCTTTACTATGAATGTGGTAAGGCACTAGAACAGGATGCCTAAAGAAACGGTACCCCATCATTGGAAGTGTTCAAGGCCACACTGGCAACCAAGCCTAATGGAACGTGACTTTGCCTGTAACAGGCAGGTTGGAACTAAACGATCTTTAAGACCACTTCCAAACCAAGCCATTCTATGATTCAACTCACAAATCAGCACTTGAGCCTCTAAACATGCCAGTACATTTGAAAAGTACATTTTAATAGTCAGGGACAGTTTCTTGCACTATTCTAAGTAAAAGAAAAGATGAAAATATTTCTGAATTACAAGTAAGACACTACCAGAGCAAGAACCAAACAAACCAACAAACAACAACAAAAAAACCACCTATTTAATCTTTCCTGTGAAAGCAAAGATGTCTGGCCTTTTACTAAAATCAGAAAGGCTGTCATTTCCTAAGCAACCACTTGAGACTTGAGAAGTTAACTGAAGAGACTTTGTGGATCTACTCGATATATAAACTAGCCCAGACACTTTTGTATTATTCTTATATTACAGATAACACCATTACATCTATGACTGTTGTGCCCACACCAGCCCAGTACTGTGAAGATGATCACAGTAAATGAGGATATATTAAACTCAAGAGCATGAACTCCACTCACAGACTCTCTGTGCTCCATGCATTCCATCAAAATATGAAATAGATGGCTGGACTGTTTCTGTCCCAAGCTAAAAGTGTTTTGCATCATCACTAATATTTCCTCTTTCACCTGAGGGCGCAGCTCCCTGAAAAGAGATAAACAAGCAAGAATACATATATACTTAGTTTCCAACCGAAATGACACTTCAAAAAATTCCAAAACTTTTGCAAAGCAAAGACATATGAGAATCTCTTCTACTTCTCTGTTGACCTATCCCTGCCTTCCTTCCACAAAACAAAGCAAAGGCATTCCACAATAATAATTCACACAGAATTAATTCTGACCATGCATATATAGTGTTGGAAATAGAATAAATGAAAAATGTAATTTTCAAAGGATTGTCTCTGAATATAAAGATGAAAGTCACTAAAAGTTTAGCAAACTTATTTTTGTTAAAAGATCAAAGATACGGAAAAAAAACCAAATGAAGAAAAAAAATTCTGCAGAATAGTTCTTTAAGCTCTAGTATGAGGCAAGGCAGGAAGAAATTCTGCTCTAACTTCACTGAAGTAAAAGCCAGCAAAAAGACTACAGTGAAGTAATTGCTACAATCATCAGAAATTGTCTCAGTGGTTTTGAAGAGGTGTTTTCAGGTCCTTCCCAGTACAACAGACCAAGATGGAGAAGCATTATGTCACTACTCACCCTGTATCATCCATGTGTTTGTGGGTAAAAGCCAGAATATCTGCAGCTCTGCCAGTGCCCTCATAGACCACCACAGGGACAGTTGGGTTGGCCCTTACATATTCCGACACAATTAGGATCACGTTTGGGCCTCCTTCCACCACCAGACCAACTATGGGTACACCTTGGCCCATTCCTGTTTCAAAACACAGTTACAAACAGGTCTCAGTCACATACAAAAATATCACAACATCTGGCAAATAAATGCTCATGAAGAATTCTCATATATGATTCAATGAAGAGAAAATCATGGCTTCACCAACTCTAATTTGACTTACACATTTGAAGACTGTCACAGAACTTCAGAAACCAGATCAAAGAGACCATGAACACCGCCTCATAAAATTTTCAGCTACCCTAGCTTTGAAAGCTAGAAACATCTTTCAAAATATCCCTCTGTTCTTTAAGAAAACTCTTACACACACAGATATTGACAGTGCATGAAAACTGGTCAGTGTCCATTTGTTTATCTATAGACAGACAAGAGTAATCACACACTTCTTTGCAGACATTCTAAAATTTCACAGCAGCAGAATTGGGTTTTTTTTATAATCATAAATAAAATTTTGAACAATATGAAACAGAAAAGCAACACAAAATGTGACTTGTACACTTCGCAGCAAGAAAAGCCTAAGGAAAAAGCTCTAAATATGAACACATTAAAAACTCTGTAAGTTATGAAGTCCGTAAATACTATCATGTGAGGATGTAAAGGAAACAAGGATTCAACATCATAACCCTGTAATGTCTTCTTAACATATCTTATGATTAAAATCTCTAGGTTAAAAGTAAATTTCCACACATAATTTATACAATCTAGTGTAAAAAAATAAATACTTGCCTGTGTAATAAATATTTCATTCATGATTTCTACATCATAACCCTTTAACTCTATGGATGAGCAATGGAAGTTCTGTCATCTGACAAAGAAACATTGACTGAACATACTCCTTTCACAACCAGTCTGTTTCCTGTACCCAAGGACATCATAGGCTTGCAATATAAAGACTGATAAGAATAAAAGCAGTGAATGGGGGAAGAACCTAGCAAAATGCTGGGAAACTAACTAGTGCCGATAGAGGCTGTACAAAATTGCAAAGTGAGCAAATACTCAATACTTACCAAATAATCTGAGTGATTTAGGTGTCTACAACTGAGAAACCTAAACTCAAGTTAGCCCAAATGCAATAATAACTTACAAAAATGTAGTCCTTTTCACTTTCCTGGTATTCAGAGTTTAAAACACCTGCAATTAATAACTTTCAACCTCAGTGAGATCTATGGCTAATGAAGATGTACAACATGTAACATGAAATGTGAAGTACCTCCACAACTTTCAGGATAGGTTTTTATGTCATAAAGCTGACTACAGCAGCACTCACTTGTGTGTATTTTTTGAAGTGATATGTACTTCTCCAAATTCCTTCTGAGCATCATTTCATTCCCATACTTGCCTACTGTCCCATCATCTACCATTAGAAAATGAGAATGCATGCTGTTGAGGGTACTTAGCTTGCTGAGTGGATTACCAAGAGTCTGGTACAGGCAAACTACCTAAAGAAAAAAAAAAAAAGAAAAAGAAAATAAATAATAATAACAAAAATTTATGTTGCCTTGTTCATATGTATTTCTTCATCATATTGTTATCTTTTGAAAGTCTCTACCATACTTTTTTGCTGAACCATTCAAACACAGGTTTTCCCTTGATTCTTAAAACAAAAACCACAATTAATATCACAGCAAGTATTTCTGATTAGGCTTGCAGTCCTTAGTCATAGCCACTGCCTTATCTTTCTATGCAACAGTTGATCCACGATGGCAAATTTGTCCTGGGTGTATTCTCATTAAAAACATGTGAGCTATCATTTATTTGGGATGATAAACAGTTGGCAAGTGATTTTAGACAGTTATGCAGATTGTGCCCTTACACTGGCACTCACATAAAGTTATGAGTAAAAATCACTCATACTAATAAACTTTTAATGTACACCATTAATCTGATTGCTTATTCTGAACCACATGAATATAGAAACAAATCATTGACAATCACAAGAGAATTGCCTAAAAAAATTTCAGTATTTCAACAAGTAATGACAATTTCTTGTAATAGAAGATATATTTTAGAAGTTCTAATTTATGTACAAATAGCAAAATGCAGATCCTCAATGTGCCACAGAATTTTACTGCTGAGCAAAATGTAAGCTTCTATTACTGAGAAAAAATATCAAACCAGAAAAATTAAGTGAGCAGAAAATAAAGTCTGCAAGAAAGCTGTAACATCCTCTGAACATGAAGGCTTTTATTATTAACGTATCTTCAACTCACATCTTTTCCAATGAGATCCCTTTGGTTCTCAATGACACCCCATGGATGAATCCCAACAGCACAGATCTTTCTCAGGTGTGGTGAGGCATAGCCTTTCAGTGCATCTCCCACATGCCTGGACACTCCTGAAAAGATAATCAAATCATAATTTTTCTTCTACATTTGGAGACCTGCTACAGGACACCAATGCAAGGGTTTCTCATAACTAATTTTATTCAATGGTTATGTTTTAACCAGAAACACTGCGAGAACTGTAAGGCTGTCACAATGCACTGATGCTTCAAACTCAATACGTATTTCTAATTAATAACACTTACATATGTTGCCAAAAGTGTTTTCTACCTCCATAAAACTTCATTATTTACATAAATGCAAGTGACAATTCTCCTGTAAAGTCATCAGACTGAATAAAAGCTAAGGAAGTAAAACTGTTTCATTCTGTAGCTTACTGACTCCCTGTTTTCGACAGCAGTCTACACAGCACTTCAGATACTACTAATAGGCTAGTTAATGGATTATCCAAATTAAAAATTGTATTAAAAACTTTATTATAAAACACAAATTGAATTTTGATTTGAAAACTGCTTCAAAACCACCAATAACAGTCCTGAGAACTGAAATATTTTAATGAAGCAGGTAAAATTGACTGCAAAGAGATTCTGCTTATCTACTATCTTCTTATTACATGCAGAATAATCTGCTCTTTAATGGAAAAAATAATTAAAATATTGAGAATGCCTGTCAGCAGCAAAAGAACATGATGTCACTCTTCAAATTATGCATTGTTTCTTTTAAAAAACATTTTGTGTTAAAATATCATAAACTATCAAAAAAAAATCATTATATTGCCCCGTATGTATATGCTCATGTGCAGAGAAAGAACAGAGGAAGACAGAAACAAAGAATAGTTACACTACCACTGTTGATGCCTTCTGTAATTATCCATGCTCCTGTAGTCTCAGCAGCCTTCACCAATCCTTTGCTGAAAACCTTCTTGACCTTTGATGGAAGCTTGAAATTTTGAATGCCTCCATGAACAGAGATCACTAGCTTTGGCAACTCCATCTGCCATTCTTTAACCATCAGGTGCAACAGTTGATCCAAACTGCTATCATAAGAGAGTCTAATATACTGTAAGAAATAATAATGAATAAAACAAAGATGCTTTAAATACTCCAAGAGGAAAAAAAATGCAGTATCTTATAAAGTTCTTAGCATTACTATCTTAAAGCTTTTGTGCAAGATTAGAACTTTCACAATACAGCTAACATGATAGTACAAGAATACATCAGTGAGCAATACAGGCAGCAAGAAAGACTATACCCAATCACTGTAAAGTTTAGCGTAAAAATACAGTATAACCTGACTTACATTCAGATTCCCCTGCCTTCTTAAGACAATCTGATATTCATCCAGAACTACTTTTTGCTTTTCTTACACTGAAATGATAATTAAAGTCAGATATGTAAATGCAGCATCTATTACCTTGGCATGGTAAATGTGATCTCCATCTTGAAAATTGATTGTACCATATGCATCTGTTGGACTCGTCTTCGTGTGCGTTTGCACAGACCATTCTTCACCATCTCTCTGTGGAGCAACCTGATAAGCAGGCCAGCTACAGTCTATTCCTGGGTGGTCTCCAATCAATCGTCCACAGCAACATCTCACATTAAAAACAAAGAAATTATTTTATATCAAACTGTAGTGGTTTCAGGCCCAGCTGCAGCCAAGCCTCAAGTGGCCATTCACACAACTGACCCCCACCCACCTTAGGTGGGTGAGCAAATTTTGAGCAAAATGCAAAACCACGTGAGCTGAGACAAGGAGAGTTTAACAGAACAGTACAAAGAATGAACAAGTGGAATAACAGCCATAGTAAAAATAAGTAATACATAAAATCAGTAACATAATATGCAGCATATGCCAGAACCCACTGCCAGGCAATCATCATCACCCCCAGCACCAGCCCCCACCCCCTCTAGCCCTTATAAAGCAGGTACTGTTATGGTATGGAATACCCCACAGACTGGCTCAGCAGGCTGTCCTGGGTGTAGCCCCTCTCAGCTTCCTGGGAAGAAAATTAATCTATTCTAACCAAACCCAGGACATTGCCCAGTTCTGGATATGGAAATATCCATTGCCCAGCAGATGTATTTAACAATTAACATTACAAAATTTAATTCACTGTCTGTTCACACTCTAAATTAGATTGTCCTGTGGTACACAGCAGACCTCTCCATACTTCTGCATTACCCAAGAGCAGCACCCAGGTCCTAGGGCAAAAACAATCCTGTGGATGGGTTTGCCTGTGCCTGAAGCAGGACTAACAGAGTCTTCCCTAATACATTCTTCACATGCACTACAGTGACTTTATTTTCTTCTAAGGTATGTGGAAGTTTTGATTTGGCAGGGACAGCTCAACTGGCAGATCCTCTGGTGTTAATTAAGCAGGTGACTTCTGCTAAGATTGTACCAATTTTTAAGGGCCCCACCCCCCATAGCTTTCAGTGTAGTTTTTACCAGTCTTCCAATGTAGCATTTGATTTTCCTGGCAGCTGGTGCATGATAGGGTCTCTAGTACATCCACTCAATGCCATGCTGCTTGGTCCAGGTGTCTATGAGGCTGTTTCAGAAATAATTCCCATTGTCTGACTCAGTTCTTGCTGGGGTGCCATGTCACCATAAGACTTGCTTTTCAAGGCCCACAATGCTCCACGGGGTAGCATGGTGCAAAAGGTACATTTCCAACCATGTGGCAGTTGATTCCACCATTGACACTTGCCTTGGCAGGTTTGTGGGAGTGCAACATAGTCAGTCTGTCAGGCCTCTCCATATTTATATTTTAATCATCATCCTCCATCCTCCAGAGGCATTAACCACCTGGTTTGCTTCACTGCAGCATGTTTCATGCTCATGAATAACTTGCACAATAATGTCCATGGTTACATCCACCCCCTGATCTCAGGACCATCTATAGTTTGCATCCCTTCCTGGATGACCTGAGATGTCATGGACCCACTAAGCTACAAATAATTCACCCTTACATCCAACTGAGCCACTTCAGTCCTATCAGCCTGAACTACTCACTGGCTGTTTTGATGTTCTTCAGTGGCCTAACTCCTGAGTACATGTGCATCCACATGACATACTTTCACTATTAGGTTCTCCACCCCAAGCAGCAATAACTTTCTGTAATTCAGCAGCCCAGATGGATTTACCTCTGCACTGCCAACTGGTTTTCAACCGTTGCTGTAGCTACCCAAACAGGTGGCTACATCTCTATACCATCCATGAGTTGGTACAGAGATAGAGCACTGGCCACCTGTCCTTACACAGCCTGCTCTCACAAGTCCTCCCTCTCCCCACACAAATGGGAGGGAAAGTAACACAAACAAAACCCTGGATTGAGATGAGGGATTTACTGAGAAAATACAGCACACAAAATGAAAAAAGCAGCAGCAGAAGCCAGCAATGAAACAGCTCCCTCATCCAAGCACACAGCCCAGTTGAAAAGGCCAGCACCCAAAAGAGCAGAAGCAGAAACAGGAAACAGGGAGCCTCTCATGTTAGAATCTGAATTTCAAGCCCCACGATATTTTGCTTCAGCCAGCAATTCCATTCTGAAGCTGGTATAACAGTGGCAACCATCAAGCCTTAGAGTGGTATTGGAAAAAATTTGCATAACCCTGATTAAGACCTGGGACACATTCAGGACACACAGCAACGAGAGAATGTTGGCTTGGACATCCCAAGGATATTCAACATTTCTTAAAAGCTGAGAAATACTTCTTCCTGTCTTGCCCACAAAATGGGTGAGATTATATGGCCATGACACATAGAAATACCAGCTTAACCCCATGCCCAGTGCTTTAATCACATCACACACTGACAATATCCTGTACAGCAACATTACAGGCTTGATCCATTTCCCTGAGATAACAAACATTATCAAAGGATTTGTATAATACCACCATGCAAACAGATGGACCCACAATGTGAACATGGACTATTTAACTAATAACAAAAATTGCATGTCAGAAATTGTTTTAACAGGCTTTAGTCAATGTTTTGTTATCTCAATCCTTCATGCCCACCACACTGGGTGCAAAAAAAAGGACAGTTATGGTTTTAAGCCCAGAAAAAGCCAAACCCCACATCAAAGCTAAGCCACATACAGTCACTCACACAAGTGCCCCCCTACCATTTTCTCCGCATGGTAGGATGGGAAGGAAAAAAATGGAAGCAAAACATAAATCCCTAAGGGTTGAGATAAGGAGAGTTTAAAAGAACAACACAAAGAATGAATAAACAGTAACAACAACAGTAGATTAAATTATATTTAAAATGAGCAATACAAAATGCAATGTATTCACCCAACACAGCCTATATTTTGCTGACCGTGCCAAAACTCACCACCAGACATCTACCGCTGCTATTCATGAAAGCCTCCCTTCTCCTTTATATAGCAGGCATGACATTCCAGTATTGAATGCCCCATTGGCTGGTTCAGCTGGCTATTCTCAGTATGGCCCCTCTCAGTGTCTTGTGAAGAAAATTAACCCTATCCTAGCCAAACCCAGGACACAAACACAGTTGTGACCAACTCTAGGATCTAGGATCATAATAGCACAAATCGTTTTGTGATATTGTAGCTGACAAAGAATATAATAAAAATAGCTTAAAAAAATCTCAACAATGGCAGAATGAGATTTAATTAAATCATAAACATATTTTGTTGGATACAAATTTGTTCTCTACCTGAGGAACACTAATAACAGCTGAGGAGTTGGACAACCCAAACCATACTATGGTTCTATATGATTCTGTAAGTTTGAGAGTCCCATATAGCAACTCTGACCTAAGTAACACAGCTTAGATTTACTGGTCTCATGTGTAACATTTCAGAGGACCATCTCAGGACATCAGGTTTGCTCTGGGTATCACCACATATTATTCTAGGTACTGAAGAAAGATCTAGGAGTTACTATCATTAATCAGGAAGAAAGAAGCAATCATCAGTCTAGAGAGAAATTCAGGGTGATCTCTGAACCCTGGACATCAGCAAAGTGAATATACAAAATAAACAGACTGAAGTGCAATATAAAGAGAAGTTAGCAGAAGCTTAGTTAGCATTAAAAGTTTGCAATTGGATGAATAACCCTGATTCCAAATTCAGTCAGTATTACTGTAATACAAGTTTCAACAGGCTCCAGTCTCTTCTGCAGGATTAACTTCAGTATAATTTTTTGTGACATCTGACAGTCTAGCTTTACTTCAGACATTTCAGGAGTTACCAGATCCTGGGAAATGGATATAAATTCTACCTTTTTTGCTCTTTTAAGATAGCAAACAGCCTTCAACAACCCAAATTCAATGACTGCTTTGGGACTCAGATGTGTTACTTGGGCATTACTTGTGGATTTAGGGACAAGTTAGATGTAAACATCTGCAAAATCCTGCAGAGGCAACACTCCTAGATATTATGTTTGCACTTCAATTTTCCAACACAGGCAAATAACACTTGACCGATTCAATGCTCTGCAAAAGCAGACTGGAGAAGGAAGCCTCCCAGTCTCTTGGGGAATTAATAAGTCAATTAAATTACCTTACATAGTGGAGAGTTGCAGAAGCCTAGCACTGACCAAAAGACTTGAGCTCTATTGTTTCATGTATAATGGTTAGCTAGAAGTCAGAAAGCAAAATACCCACATTTTTGTCAAGACAATTCAATATGAATTAGATAAACTATATTCCCTACACCTTTTCCTTCATGGAGACAAATAGGTTACCACAGAAAACCAAGAACTTGACAGAAAGAAGTTAGGAATGTGCTCACAACTGAATCCTGGAAAAAGGAAGAGGGAACAATCTAGATGGGGAAAAGCCTCACACAGGGGGTTTTATTGAAAGCTAATCTAATCAGAAGTATTGTCCAGTGTGGCAATTTTGATTGACTTGAAAAGCAAAACGCCATTGTAATTTTGGCTTCTCATAGACAAACCAAGACAAGCAGGTCAACGCCCATGAAATAAACAAAAAGTATCCAAACTGGAACTTAAAAGAATCACACTAAGTCACACTATTGTATATCTGTAAGCGACTTAGTCACACTAAGTTGTTTACAGATATACAATTAAATTACTATTTCAGAAGAATGGGCAGGATCAGCAAGGGTGGAAGGTAATTTCTGATACTGTGTCACCAAATAACATGTAGACTCAGAATCTACACTCAAGAGTCATTACAGAGCCATAACTAAAAGTGTTTCAGAACAATGTAGTTTCAAAGCAGATAGCACAAGGGAGGCAGGTTTGGATAAAATCCGTTCAGAAAGAGCAGATACTTGATTTTGACTCTGAATAACTCGAAAGAAGGAACAGAAGTGAGAGAGAGATTTGATGTTGTTAATTGGTCTTTAGAGGAAAAATTTCTCTATGGATGAGTTGTTAGCATCCTTGCTCCATTTTTTTTCTGTGACAGCAAATGTTGAGAAAAAAATTCATCTTTAGATGAAAGATGAGAAAAAAAAACACATAGATGCCCTGTTGTCCTTTAGTCCTGAAAATACCTTGTAGTCACTCTACTGCTCCTGCAGTGTTCTTTCATCCAGAAGCTGTTTCAAAAGATAGAGAACCAAAAGCAATCCCAACTAAATTCTACGATACCTTGCATTATTCACTTAGATACCATGCCGCAGTATGAGTCTGACTTGCAAGTAACAGTGCTTGGAAGGACAGCTCTGAAGAGCAATCAGGCTCATCATCATTGGATTATATTTTCTAAAATCTGAATTAATTTCAGTCCACCATCAAAATACTAGCACAGAATAACTGTCTATTTCATATATTACTGTTTCACAGAAGGCCATGTCAGCACTCCCTCCTAGAGCCACCAAGAGGCAGAGCAACCTAGCTTTTCAGAGCAGAGATCCTGTGGAAAGGAAACTAACAATCTGACAAGACAAATCAGTGCAATAACTTTGAAACTGAGATGCCAAATGAACACTGAACCTCTGTTAATTTTAGTAATTAACATCATTTACACTACATGTTTAACGTTTACCTCATGCTCTGCTTCAAGCTGGCATTCTTTCTCTCTCTGGCCATCTAGCATGAAGAGATAAGGTGTTAAGCACTCCTGAGCTATCTAGGTCAAAAGCCAAGACTAAGAGGATTTCAGAAAAAAAGGCTGAGGGAACCAAAGCAGAACATTACATACAGAAGTTTAAGGGGTTTTTTTATGTAAAGTTGTGTGCTGTGTGCAAGGTGACAGGGCTCAAGGAGGAGATAAACTATCAGCCAGGAATGATGACTTATTGCTTGGGAGCATCTGACCAACATATGTCCCTGAGATCTGCCTGGCTGTACCCCAAGGTGCTGAAAAAGATGGTCAATGTCCTTGTGCAGCTGCTCTCCACCAGCTCTCAAAGGTCATGGAGATCAAGGAGGTACCCAACCACTGTAGATAGGCAAATACCATACTGGCCTTCAAAAAGGGCAAAAGCAAACCTGGAGAGCAGCAGGTTGGCTGTCCTAACAGGCCCAGGTAAAATCAAGAAGCAAGTCCTCCTGCAACCCACTTCTGGGCACAGCAGGAAGAAAACAGTGACAAGGAGCAGTCAGCAAGGATTTACCAAGGTTAATCATGCCTGACCTTCCTGACCGCCTTCTGTGACAAAACTGTGGGGGCAAGAGCAGCAGATGCCACCTTCCTCTGCTATGACAGTCTTTTGACACTGTCTCCCCCAGTATTCTTGTATATGGACTGTGACATTACAGTCTGGGAGGCAAGACACATTGGCAGGTGAGGACTTAGATGGGTGTTGAGCTCACGGGGTAGCGGTTTGGTGGGGGGGTGGCGCCTGAAGGCCAGAAGTCCTGATCCATTCAGCATCTCCACCAGTGACCACGATGAGGGAATGGAAGGCATGTGAAGCCCTGGACAGAGGGCAGTTCTGAGGCCTGACCCCAGACACTGATGGGCAGCAAGCTGAACCAGGGCCACTGATGTGCAACACAGCAACATGGGCCAGAGATGCCTGAGGTTGTGCAAGCAGGACATGACTCTGACAACCAGGAGGGGACAGGGACTGTCCCCTCTGCTTGGTGCTTGTCAGACCCTGTCTGGATACTGTCTCTAGTCTGGGCCCCCAGCACAGAAGAGACCAGCAAATCAGGACTTCAGGGAAGACTGACCATCCTGGTTACAGGTGGTGGGGCTGGAGCCCTTGTCCTCTGAGAGAAGGCAGCAGGACCAGGGATGATTCAGCTGTAAGAAGGGGTGGTTTCAGAGACATCCAACAGCATCTTCAGCAGTGACGGAAGGAGCATGGCAGGAGGGCAAAATGTAAGAGCTGAAACACAAGAAGCTTGAGGATGGAGATAAGGAGAAGCCCTTTGCCCATGAGGACACTCCAGTGGTGGAGTGGGGCTCTGGAGGATGTGGGCTCCTCTGGCCTTGGTGGTGTCACTCTCCAAATGAGTGAAATCCTGAGAAGCCCTGGCCGACCCTCAGCTGAGCCTGCTCTAAGCAGAGGCTGGGACTGGAGACCTCCCCAGGTCCCTGCTAGCCTAAGTTATCTGTGATCCTATTAATATGTTATATGGATTGATTCAAAGAATCTTTGCAATGACTTCTTTACCTCAAAAGCTCACTAAGCTACTATCAAAGGAGGGAGCAATGCCAGTAAAACAAAAGCAACCTCTGAGTACGTTACACTTTGAGCAACAAGGTGAAATATGGAAGGTTGTCACTGAGGTAAAAGTAAGTGCAGTAGCTAGATTACAAAAATCTGGTGCCCTAGTAGGCTGTACTTTAGAGACTGTGTCCACAAAATAAGTCTAAAAGGTCAGATATAGAGACAGTCTGTGGGAACATCTCAGATGTGAAAGGATGCAGAATTTTGGCACCACATTCCCAAATATTCATGCAGTGAGATTGGTCTAGGTGTTCTCTGGGGTGCGTCTGTGAGCACTGTACTGAAGAGCAGATAAATGCCATTTCAACACACCAGGGAAAAATGGACAAAGATGACAGTACTCAAATTTAATTAGCAACTACTAAATGGAGTTATTCTACTTAGAAGTAGCAAATAGTTGCATAACCTGCTTATAAACTGTTTGCAAACCTTGGAAGTTCCCTGCAAGTAAGAAATCATTAACAGATTCAATTTGCCTACAATATTAGGTCAAATTATAGTAGGCATCGAGTACATTCACATGACTTTTGGACTGTTGTGGAAAATTACAGATCTCAGGAGGCCCAAAACTGGTTTCATTGCTGATCTAATATATACAACTGTACACCCATATGAAAATCATTTCCCCTTCTTAGGAACACAAAAATCCTCCTAGAACAAAGTTCTGTGTACACAAGAGGACAAGAACAGTTAATGTTCAGGAAGATGTTGCAAGATAATGGCTGACTGAAATGAGCACCTACATACATTCTGCATATGACAGACCAATAAATAGGATTCACATTAATTTAAGCAGCATGAAAATACTGGACAAAAAGTGAAAGAACAATTACCAGAAAGAAACAAACCTACCCTGTGGGGTGTACATTCCCAGCTTCTTTTCCTCTCCACTGTAGTCACATTTATGCAGCTAAACTGTGTTTGATTATGAGGCTGATAACCCTGGAAAACTAATCTTGGTTTGGTTTTCCACAACCTCAGGTTAATTTTCATACCAGTGACCTTCCCAGCTCAAACAACAACACAGTCACTCTGAGATGTGTGTGGGAGATCTGCAGGACTGTTTTAATCTCAATTCACCTGGGATTAAACCACTATATTTTGAACCATAAATTAACTTCAATTTAGATACCTACTTGGCTATCTGCAGGTTAGCAGAAAGCATTAAAATCCTCCTTGACATTCTACTTCCAGAATACCTGCAAAAATCTTTGAGTCTCTCTTTTTCTGCTCTAAAAGAAAATATACCCAGGACCATTCCCTCAGAGAAAACTGACCTTTTCTAAGCAGAATGTCATGCAGATCATTTGCCTTACAAGGCTAACACCATTCTGTATACCAGCTCTTTACAGTGATCTGATTCTAAGAAGTCACTTGGCTCCTAGTAAAATGAAAAAGCAAATAATCATGCTCACGCAGGTGACAGGACTATTTTGCACCATCTTGCTAGTCCTTAGCTATCAGAAATTCTTTGTTTTCCGTTCTTTCAGCCTTCAGAGGCTTTTTCCACAAAATAAATGTCAATGGAAGTTAAAGTTTTGTTCCAACAATTGGTAATTTATTATCATGAACATACAGTATTGAAGCCTGTTTGGGAACGCCAGCTGAACAATAAATGTCTGATTGAAAAAAACAAACAAAATACCAACCAACCAAAACCAAACCACTAATTAATTCAAGCCACAAAATAATGTCTGAAACACCCACATGAGTTAAAAAACACCAACGAGCTGTAATTGTTGTTCCTTGCCTTCCCAAAAGCAAGGACTCAAAACACCTATTAGATAGAAGCTACAAAAATACTCAGAAAACAGGAATGTTTGTATTATCCTCTTTCGTAGAATTATACAGTCACAAATGAAACTTAAGTGCCCAATCTAGACATTTTTTAAATACATACAGAGATGGCCGGTCAAACCATTTCCATGCGCAGCCTGTTTCAATGCTTTTGGTAAAGAAATTTTCCCCAATCTCCAACCTAAACCTTCCCAGTGCAATTTGAGGCTGTTTCCTCTCATCCTACCACTTGTTCCTTGCGAGAAGAGACCAACACTGAACTCTCTTACAACCTCCTTCCAGGTAATTGCAAGGAGCAATAAGGTCTCTCTCAGTCTCCTTTTCTTGCATTGACCAACACTCCCAGATCCTTTCCTGTTAGGCAGCTTTCCAGCCACTCTTCCCCAAGCCCGCAGTATTTCATGGGATTGTTGTGATCCAAGCGCAGGGCATGGCATTTAGCTTTGTTGAATATCATACCATTTGCCTCAGCCCCTTGGTTCAGCCTGCCCAGATTGCTCTGTAAAACCTGCTTACACTCAAGCATATCCAACTCTGCTGCCCAGCTTGCTGTCATCTTCAAACTTACTGAGGGTACACTCAATCCCCCACCCCAGATAACTGAGAAAAGTGTTATACAGAACTTGCCCTTATACAGAGCCTTAGAGAACACCACTTGTGGTGTTCTGTGGACTGAACTCCATTCATCACAACTTTGGCCCAGCCATCCACCAGACTTTACCCACTGAAGAGGATACCTGTCCAAGCCATCAGCAGCCAATTTCCCCAGGAGAATGCTGTAGGAAATGCTATCAAAGGCGTTGATAAATTACAGACAAATGACATCTATAGCCTTTCCCTCATCCACAAGCATGTCACCTTGTCAAAGAAGGACACTGGCATGCTGCCCCCAGGCTTATCTCCAGTGAGCCTGGTTTTATCCCTTTCTTCAAATCTAGTTTACTGCTCATTCAATGAGCCCTGCTAACTCCTATACAAAAACCATTTTACCCTTTTGGGACTCCACCTATTGTCAGCAGGCCTAATATTATTCAAACTGATCCTTGATCAAAAAACCTGAAGTCCTGACAGAGACATGAGACTCACAGCCAGGTACTGATCTGCTGGCTCTTCATGTTTTTTCAACGGGAAGAAGAGAGGAGAACACTAGTGCTCCTGATCCCTCAACCAGTCATCCCAAGGCCAAGTCTCTCTTGATTGTCCTCAAATTCTTTTTACAACTTCATTTCTGCCTACCTGAAAAGTTAATATGGATAGTAATCTGAGGGCTGTACTAGGGTAGGAAGCTTTCTCTTCTTTAACCTGGGCTCCAGTGAGACAGCAGACTTCCAAAAAAAGTGGCTCCACTTTGCATATTGTATATTAGGCCTCTCTTCCCTTCAGGAGAGTCTCCTGCTGCAATGCCTTGTCCTTTTAGATTTAAGAAAGCAGTTTTTATGAAGAGTATAGTTGGGCTTAACCTCAGAAATATATCAGAAACCATTGTCCTTTATTATTGCTCAGTTCCACTTGCAGAACCTTATACCTGTTATGCATGGGTCATCACAGAGGAGACAGGACTGCTATGATGGGCAGGAACTTGCTGCCATTGTCCCCTGTCTTTTAAATCACTGTGTTCAGCTAAATGGAGAGAGGACAGGATAGAGAATCCTCTGTGTCATGCATCCTGTCTGCCTGTTGGGTGTGTCCAAGAGAAGGCAGGATAAAATTTCAGTACTCTCTCTCTTTTTGCATGCCTGACACTTCTCAGGTTAGTGACCTCCTCCAGGAGCCCTGTTGCTGAGCACAGGACTTCCTCTATCTGTGCACACCACCCACAGATGTGCTAATGCTGCTGGCCTGTACTGGTGTAGGAACAGGGCACACCCTGCACCCTGACACCTGGAGCCATTCCAGTTTCTGTTACACCATGTTTAAATCTGCCATTGCTCCTGCCCCTGCCCAGGTTCCAACAGTTGCTGTGATATGAGATGCTGGCTCCTGGCAGCTCTCTAGGCTTCCCCAAGGTTCCTTTGCTTCAGAAATCAACGTTGTGCACCACACTGGTGTACTCTGCTGCAGATCATGCTAGCATCAGAGCTGTTTGCCTCAGGGACCGAGTGCTTGTTTCAGTTACATTGCATTATTCATCTTTTATTTTGTTCTTCCTCTTTCCATAGTAGGCACTGTTCACCATTGATTTCATCTCACTCTCCTTCAGATGACCTGTGATATAACTGGAATTGTCTCCCACCTAAAGGCACATTTCTGCCTTTTTTTTCTCAGGAGATTAAGATAAATACATCCATACAAAGTATTTGGACAAAATTTTCTATTGCAAATGAATTAAAGTTTATCATATAATTTATTTTACACAGATTTATGCTAAACATTCTCCAGCACAGCCCTAGAAATGCTGCTTTGATAATACTGGAGGAAAGATATTTTTGTAGTCATTACTTCCTTGACTAGGAATGCCTATCTCTAACATAAAAATTATAGATAAATATTTATGCATTCTTACCTTATTAAATTCTGGCACACCTGACATCCTGCAGGACATCTGCGATAAAACATGGTAAATTAATACATGCTTGTACAAGAGAAAAAATCTCTAATGCTATTCATAACGTATCATTTCACCTGTGAAAAATTCTCATCAACAGCATTAAAGGCTGTGCAGTTCTGCAGTCACCCCTGGAAGATGTAACTTCCGGGTAATTTAAGTCATTGGTTTGGTATTTTACATCTGACTATCCGTAAGATCATTGCATTTTATAGATGAATTATTTTTCTTACCTCTTCTACCCTATCCATGTTTTCAATACAATATGATCAAAATTACTAGTCTACACTATCAGAATATGATCTCATTGAGTTTACCTAGGCAACATCATCTGTGAGACACACAATCTGAAATGCCAAATTATGTTTGCTTCTCAAGTCCTAAAACATAGGTTGAGGATTTGATTTTTTTCCTTATTCCTTTCATGCTCTACACCAGCCAAAGCCTCTATCTTAAAAGACTGTGATCAGCAGTGGGCATAATTTGGAGGAAGGAAGAAAATGGTGGTGCAGGATTAGGAATTCCCATGTAGCAGTAACTTCAAGTAACTCAATCTCTCAGCTGTATGACGTACCACAGTTTTGGTAATTGGACTGAGAACAACACAGCTGGGAAACCTAGGAATGTCAGTTGTGCCAATTTCTAATTAAAATTCACAGCCTGGTGATACCACCTATGAAAACTCGCAACTACCACCAGTCACCAACTGACATGCTGCAAAATTGAAAAGAACTTAATTCAAGCCATGTACAACATCCATTAAAAATTATTATGATTCTTTCCAAATGTAACAAAAAGAAAGTGAACTCCATTATTTTACCTGTGAGGTTCTTTTGAACTGGGAATGATGTGTGCACATTCTCTTTTACTGAAGACTTCTTCGATCCAAGATTTGGAAGACTGAAAGGACATTTCAAACACAACTGTATTCCTGAACTTAAGAACATAATGCTAAAAGTTGCACTACAACTTCTACATGGCTGTATACACATAACATAAATCAGAAATACCCTCATCACAGGGTGAGATGAAACCAGAAGCAAGCTGAAGCTACATCTTTTTAAAATTGTAGCCATTCATGTCAAAGCTTTAGACAGATCCAGAGAAAGATCAGTAATTAAATTAGAATAGAATAGAATAGACCAGGTTGGAAAAGACTTTGAGATCATCAAGTCCAACCTATCATCCAACACTCTCGAATCAACTAAATCAAGCACCCCATCCATTCTCTTCCTAAACACTTCTAGGGATGGAGACTCCACCACCTCCCTGGGCAGCACATTCCAATGGCAAATCACTCTTTCTGTGAATAACTTCTTCCTAACATCCAGCCTAAACCTCCCCTGGCACAGCTTGAGACTGTGTCCCCTTGTTCTGGTGCTGGTTGCCTGGGAGAAGAGACCAACACCCACCTGGATACAACCTCCCTTCAGGTAGTTGTAGAGAGCAATAAGGACTCCCCTGAGCCTCCTCTTCTCCAGGCTAAGCAGCCCCAGCTCCCTCAGTCTCTCCTCATAGGGCTTGTGTTCCAAACCCCTCACCAACTTTGTTGCCCTTCTCTGGACTCATTCCAGCAAGTCAACATCCTTCCTAAACTGAGGGGCACAGAACTGGACACAGGACTCAAGGTGTGGCCTAACCAGTGCTGAGTACAGGGGCACAATGACCTCCCTGCTCCTGCTGGCCACATTATTCCTGATACAGGCCAGGATGCCATTGGCCTTCTTGGCCACCTGGGCACACTGCTGGCTCATATTCAGCCTACTATCAACCAGTACCCCTAGGTCCCTTTGTGCCTGGCTGCTCTCCAGCCACTCTGACCCCAGCCTGTAGCTCTGCATGGGGTTGTTGTGGCCAAAGTGTAGAACCCAGCACTTAAATGAGTTAAATCTCATGCCATTGGACTCTGCCCATCTGTCCAGCCTGTTGAGGTCCCTCTGCAGAGCTCTTCTACCCTCTAACAGATCAACACCTGCCACCAGCTTGTGTCATCTGCAAATTTACTGATGATGGACTCAATGCCCTCATCCAGATCATCAGTAAAGATATTGAACAAGATGGGGCCCAACCCTGATCCCTGGGGGACACCACTAGTGACTGGCTGCCAGCTGGATGTGGCACCATTCACCATCACTCTCTGGGCTCGGCCCTCCAGCCAGTTCCTAACCCAGTGCAGAGTGCTGCTGTTCAAGCCATGAGCTGACAGCTTGGCCAGGAGTTTGCTGTGGGGGACAGTATCAAAGGCCTTGCTGAAGTAGACTACATCCACAGCCCTCCCCACATCCACCAGGCAGGTCACCTGATCATAGAAGGAGATCAGGTTGGTCAGGCAGGACCTGTCCTTCCTACCCATGCTGGCTGGGCCTGATCTTATTCACATCCTTCACTAATAAACATGAAAACAACTTAGAGGATCTGTAAAACACAGGTACAATAGAGGAAGTGGTAAAGATGAGTCACAGAATCACAGAATCACAGAATCATCAAGGTTGGAAGAGACCTCAAAGATCATCAAGTCCAACCTGTCACCACAGACCTCATGACTAAACCATGGCACCAAGTGCCACGTCAAATGCCCTCTTGAACACCTCCAGGGATGGAGACTCCACCACCTCCCTGGCCAGCCCATTCCAATGGCTAACGACTCTCTCAGTGAAGAGCTTTCTCCTCACCTTGAAATGTACTTCCATTCTGACAGAAGACTGGCAAACATTGCCAAATCTTACTAAAGCTGCATCAAAACCAGTAAGGTTTTCTTTTTACCTGACAGTTCATTCCTTCTTCTATTATTCCTAACAGAGCTAAGAATAATTAAACCTGGTTATATGTTTGCTGACCTAGGACTACAGAGAAATGCAAGAGCAGGGACCAACGGATAGTTCTATCACTTACAGCATGTATTACATGTGTCTTTCCCACTCATCTCCTGGGACACTGTGAAAACTGTCTTTTGAAGCTGTTTACTGTGGCAGACAGATTTTTTTCAAATAATGTCACTGGGAGTCTTTGAACCTTTTTCTCTTCAAGCCTATCAGAATCAACTTCCTTGATGACAGATTTTGATGAAGAACTTTGACACGTCTGATACTGAATTTAGTACATACTAGAACAAACTATTTATTTTTTTTCTGTTATCAAAGGGAACTACACCCACAGTGAGACAGCCAATGGACAGGTATCAGAAAGAGTAAATACAAGTATACTGACCATTTTTTTCTCATGTGCATCCAATGCTCTCTTTGTTTGCTGCCTTATAGAAAGACAGCAAGCACTTTAGGCACAGTACAGTACTGGGCACAGCATAGTCCTCATTTCTGACTAGGCATACAAGGCAAACAGTAATCAAGTAATAAAACATTTTTCATATGCGTAAAAACAATTGTTACTCTGCAAAATGCCTACCCTGTAAAAATACTTAGAGTAAGTACTTGTCCCTGACTTGTAAGTAAAATGTCCTTCATCTAATGACTTGGAAAAGAAGGCAATTTATGAGAATGTCAATAACTTAATAATGGTACTGCTGGAAGCATTTTACAGATGTTCTTCAATAACTCGTATAAAAGAGTTTTCTCCTGAACAGTATTATGAGCCTTAACAAAGCAGGTCCATTTGATTTTATCTTTCTTTTTTTCTACCTATCTACACGCTACCACACAATATCCCAGGTAGTCAGGCAGTTATCAAGTGAGTAAACTACTGGCTGGTCTGGAGGTGGGGACCTAACTTCCAGCAAATCTAATGGGAGTCCTACCTTTGGCTTTAACGTACACTGAAACAGACCCCCACTGACAAAGATGAAAGATATCATTAAAAGCAGTTTGATGGCATTGGTACGCAGGTGTACTGTTCTGGTATTGGTATGCGTATGATTTCTTCTGTGAGCAACAAATTGAATTGTGTCTGGTTGAGCTCAAATGAAGAATGGGATGAAATATTATCAGGACTGAATGGAGCATGGGTATGACAAAAAATTAATTATCTTAGAAAGAGACCTGGTGAAGACAAATTGCAAAAATTAAATCCAGAGAAAAATCTTGGAAACGGGGAAGCTAAATTCATTACCTGAGGGCAAGCACACACTACTTTCAAAACCTTCTTGGTAGCATTCTTGTTAGTAATCAATATTTTTTTATGCTTCCTAAACCACTTTATTCTAAGTTTTTTGAGCTACACAGCAAAACAGGGAAAAGTTTCTAATAGTACAACACCCTGAGACTCTAATTTTTCACAAATCCATTACTATTTCTGTTAATTGGTTTTCAATCAGAACCAGAGAGCAAAAAATCTTCTTATGTTATGGGATGCCTTGGATAAGAATGAACTTTCCTAAACTTTTCATTAACAGAAAAAGGTGTTACATAAAAGTCAAGTGGCTGACAAGCCCTACAGTATTTGCTGAGGCAATGTGCTCAGCCATGTGAGAGAAAAACATCAAACTGCTGTCACTTTAATTTAGTAAATTAAACAATAGTTCAAATTAATTTTGAGCAATCTGCTGGCATCACACAGTCTCAGGTAGCTTCCCTTGAGCTCAGTGATGATACACTGCAGGAGCTGAAGTTACAACATCAAATACAGGAGATGAAAAACTAAAATACATGACTGTATTTAATCTTGAAAAGTACACATTTCAAAACTGAAACACTGTGAGATGTAACACATTTACCATTAATCTTGGTGAAATCTTCAGTCGGTATGTACAATTTACACCATAACAATATTGTTCATTTCTTGATTGAAAGCTTTACTTAGCTTTCTAAACTAATTGTACAAACAGGGAAAGATGTTTAAATCTCCCTGCTCTTTACAGGCATCCATGACTTCAGGGTTGGGCAAGTGAAAGTGAAAAGTGGTATCTGAACCATTGTTTGTATACGCTTGTATATTCTCAGCCTTGTAAAAGAAAAGACCTCTGTAACATCTGTATCTCCTTTCATAAAACTCTGGCTAGCATTTTAAAGCTGTTATCAATTAATTAAACTTCAACACCAAATTAACATTTCTTCCATCACTACATCATTTCATATACTTCCTACCGTCAAACCCTAAAGGATACAAAAATACATCTACATGTTCCTTTTGACTGGCAAATTTCTGTTCTGATATAAAGAAGACTTAAAGCCAATTTTATACTGCATTTTTCATTCAAATTTTCCTTCCAGTAATGTCCTGAGACTTTTGTTTGGGAGTTTTGCCTTCTCGTTTCTCACCAGTCTGAGGATTAGGATTGCTGCTCATACTTCCCTGACACCAAAAAGGCTTTAGAGATTTCTAGACTGATTTAGTCAATGAACTGGCAAGAGTTTGGCTCTGCACCAAATAAATACTGATAGGTAGGGGCTAATGTGCATTTGTTCTGCTCTGGAATTAGCTTTACTAAACCAAGACCTGCAAGAAATATTCAGCCCCTTCAAGACCAGACAGTAAGCACTGTTCATTGGCTGAGAACCTCAGGAAAACTAGGTTACACTGCCGACATGAAACAATAATTTTGTAGTACTATTAGCCATACTTATGTTCCCTTTGGTGTGAAAGGCACAGATACACACACTTTCTAATGAAACAGCATGCTGCTCCAGACACTGCTTAGTTCCCTGAAACAGGAAATTAAAAGGCACACAACTCTATGTGAGAATAATTTCATCCATTATTGAAATACAACCATTTACTGGACAAAAGAGAAGCAAATGCCTTTAATGACACACCGTAGATCCAGACAGGGGAGATAATGAGATATCATACAATGACTACCCAGTTTAAGTAACTGATTACTTCATTTAAGCAAAGTACAGTTGTGGTGGAAACTAGCCAGAACAATTAAGCTGCAAGTTGCTTACAGAAACTGCAATAAATTTACATTTATAAGAGGGCAATAATTCTATCTGGTGTCTTAGCCAAAACATTACTTCAAGAGCAGGAAAGTGCTGCCAAGCACTATACCTCAGCTCAGCTCATGCTATGTGTAGCGAATCCACTACATATCTCTATGTAACTGCTCAAGAATTTGGGTTTTTCTGAATATATTAACTATTAGAGACAATATTTTTGCATTGTTGAGCAGGGTCAGCAGAATAGTAGCCAAAACCAAACCAAACCAAAACCAACCAACCAAAAAAACCCAAACCCCAACCAACCAACCAAAAAAACCCAAACCCCAACCAACCAAAAAACCAAACAACAAAACCCAACAACCAAGCATATAGTTATAGATCATATAACTCTTTTCCAGTTAAGAAATTTTTTGTTATCCTCAAAATGAGCAGATAAAAGCAAGTATTCATTACCAACAGGTAAGTCTAGTACTAAAGGATTTGCAGAAGGACTCCAGTATACAGTACCTGTAAAAAGCTTTTACTGCTGATGGCAATGATAAGAAATACCCAAAAGACGCAGAACTGATTTTCTGTGCCTGGGAAGGAGGGAGACACCATTTTTAGCTAAAAGCATACCTACGAGAAGTCAGTATAGTGCAGCATGTGACCAGTTCCTATTTAAATACACAAATGGAGGGAAAGAAGATATTCCACTTATTACAGCCACTGCAAGAATACAGGCTCAGGGTCCTAAAGTATCTTAAACCCTTTTAAAAATTAACTACACATAGAGCAAGTCACTTGCAAGAACATTACTTGAAATGCAGCCAACAGCCCTGCAAGTGAGCACTCAAGACTATTTCACAAGAGCTCAGCATATAAGCACAACGGTATCTCTTGAACTCTTACCCCTGGAAACTCTTCTGAGCTATAAAAGCTAACATGGATTTGCAGGTGTCATAATTTCATCCATAATTCTTAAATGAAAAACAAGACCTCAGCAGTATTTCTGCATCCCATGGCAACAGGTAAATTACTGCCAGCATTAAAGAGATTTCCAACTTAACTGGCTGTCTTACATAAGCTTTTTAGGGCAGGAACTTTCTGGTTCAGAATCAATTACATGCATGTTTATGGTATGAAGTAATATAACAACTGATTGTAACACCACTTCAGATCCACATAGGGTAGAAGTGCATTGTAAAACACCAGGGTCATGTACAATAAAATATGAACCCAGTGTGAGATTTCCGACATGCTCTCTGGTCTTCTAGAATCTCCTTGTGTTCAGGCCACCCTGTCAGAGGACAACAGCCTAGCTTTCTAACACAGCATGCTGTGGTTTCCCTTATCACTACAATACATCTGTTACTAACCAGCATCTTTCTTACTTACTCCTTTGCCCAAGTTCTCAGGACTCAGTACTTCCATGGAAATATTGCATTATAATAAGTAATTGATTTTGCAAGATTTTCATCACCACATTTCCAAAACACTTACAAAAGTATTGTGCAAATAATTTCATTTGAATGCTTCCACTGCTGTTTACATTCCAAATGATGTAAGACAATTACCATTTTGCCTTTGTAGACAAGAGTGTAGATTCAACAGCACTGAAAAGTTTCTCTATTTTGCCATTTTAAAGGTAACATACCATTTCAGGTCACAGAAGAATTTCTGATTATTCCCTAGTAATTAATTCAAACTGCAAACACCCACCCCCCCAATTTCCCCCAATCTACACTAACAGAAATCACCTGTGTTAGCAGGGCAACTGCAGAATCAAGTCAGAGCAGATGATAGAATTTGTAAAAAACTATTCAATCATACTAAAGAGAGATTTTAGATTCTTTTTCTTAGCAAAAATGGCGCATTTCAGCTTTTCAGAAATATATAGTCCATTTTCAAGCAACAGCATATGACATTTACTTTCACATTTCATCAACTGCCCTTAAAAGCTAAGTATGTAAGCCTCAGTGCTTTTGCAGGTTGGGGGCACACATCAAAGGTTCATAAAAATGTTTCCAGTATTTTTATTCCAAACTTAAGTCAATAAACAAATTCCTTTTTGAATTTAATGGTCTTTCCAACATTTTGCTTCTGATTTCAAAGTGGACCATGCAACACAATTGGAAGAATACTTCTGAATGCAAATAGCAGTGGCGTCATGACAACAAAGCACAGGAAATACTAAAAATAAATTCCTCTCCTTATAAATATGCTCAAACTTAAGCCCTGGAGCACAGAGCCATCTTAGTTCAGTCTATAATTGTAGCTCAGTTTATTAATTTATTCATTTAATAATAATTAAGCCTTTCTGCTGTCCCTGAATATGTAGTATTTTGGACAAAGACATCAAACACCTCTATCCCAAGGGTGTGCCCAGGTCAGGGTACAGGTGCTCATGGAGTGTCTTAGTATCAGCTAGAGGGTCCAAACAGCCTCTTCTGTCCTCCTGCACAGCCATGGCACTAGACCAGAGTGGGAAGGCAAAATATGTCCCTCACCACAACATTTCTGCCAACAGTCCAGGCTTTTGCTAATGAGCTAATGGGAAGAAATCTCAACACTTTCCTCAGCCCTATCCTTGAAAAAGACCTAAAAAAATGTTGCTGAAAAAAAATATTTGTGTAGTAGAAATCTGCAAACTACCTGGTTCTTTACCCAAATGGAAACAACAAAAACTCTCCATGTCATGAAACATAAATCTGCCTTTTATCTAAAACAGGCCACTCCAAACCCCACTGCTCTAGAAGTATGGCAATTGTTGAGAAAGTTTGGATCTGGCTGTTTCATAACAGTGGCCCACACAGGCAATTAAAAAAAAAAAATCAAATTAAAAAAAAAAATCTGTGCTTAGAGCTGATGGCCGCTACCTTGCTAAAGCTGACATTTGTCTTAAATTACCAGGGGAAAAAAATATATATATAAAATACTGTGTATCACCTCATCTTATAAAGCAAATTCAATGATCCACATAGAATGTTGATTACTGAACAAGTTACTCATATATAGAGATGCAGAAAGATGTTTTCTAAACATTTTAATTGGTAGAAACCAGCCCAAAATTCAGAATAAATTATAAAAGACACAAAACTTGGGGCAAACAAGTGCAGGAACCTGTAATAGAGCAAGGAATAGTAAATTATTTCAAAGTGTATTTACAAATTATTATAAATTATTACATACAAGAATAGCCTGGTTTTACTGTGCCTCTTCACAGGGTTTCCTTAGTGAACATTTCTGCTTGTCTCATTGGCAGTATTTTGGAAGTCAGTAGTACTACTTATGCCCCAAAGAAAATCAAGCATTTGGCCTTCTTTTATTAGCCAATGCCCTTTGAAATTATCTTATTGCAAATAATTTTAAAGTGAAAATCCATAAGCAAGCCATAAGAAAATGATGCTTCAGGTGTGTTATTCAGAGTGTCAACACAATACGTCCAGTGACATCCAGACTTCCATTTTGGGATCAGTAGAATTCAGTGTTGCTTCTTTGTTCAGTCCTTCATGTTAGTAAAAATCTAATCACCTGGCTTTTTTTGAAATTGGGTTTCACCTACCTAGCACTGAATGATAACAGTGGTCAACCACCCACTTCTGTTACAAACCACTCTAGCAGAGGGTTGGACTAAACGATCTTTCAAGGTCCCTTCCAAACCCTAATATTCTGTGAAATGCATTTCTTCATCAAAGGATTCAAGATTATACAGCACAAAGCTCTTCCCAGTTTGAACCAAGAGGAGGAAGACGAGAAGAAAATTACCTGCTAGTAAATTCAGAGCTTTCTTTTGATTGTTTTAAATTTTCAAAACACAGGGATTAACACTGACTAGAGATGTATCTGAAGAGAGGATATACCCAAAACATCCCAGGTGAAAAACAAATGCAGTTTGTGAAATTCACCTGGAGAAAGCAGGAAGTGCCCCACCAAGTCACAGCCTTTCCAAAATGTTGATAAACCAGTGATTGGTGGGAGAGATGTATTTCATAAGCACTGAGGATATACTAACAGAAGTTCTTCTAATCCTCTATGGGGTCAAACTGTGCCTATTGCTCTCTACAACTACCTGAAGGGAGGTTGTAGTGAGGCAGAGGTTGGTCTCTTCTCCCAGACAACCAGTACCAGAACACGAGGACACAGTCTCAGGCTGCATCAGGGGAGGTTTAGGCTGGAGGTTAGGAGGAAGTTTTACACAGAAAGAGTGATTGCCCATTGGAATGGGCTGCCCGAGGAGGAGGAGGTGGTGGGGTCGCCGTCGCTGGGGGTGTTCAGGGCGAGGCTTGACAGGATGCTTGGTTGCATGGTTTAGTTGATTGGGTGGTGCTGGATGATAGGTTGGACATGATGATCTTGAAGGTCTCTTCCAACCTGGTTTATTCTATTCTATTCTAAATACTACATAAACAAATGCAGTGGTTTACAGCAGTAGGAATGTCATTGATGGGATTAAAAGTAATTAGTGCCTTTACGAAGGGATAGTTGTTTGAAGGAGGTAGGTAGAGGAAGGGGGGAAACAGACAGTTCTCCTTATCTATGTGCATAAACAACAAAGGGGCATCTGCAAAATACCCTTGTCTCACAAATCACAGTAAATCAGCAGGAGTCTGTCAGAGGCTGACGAGTCGCTGAACACAGCCTAAACTCTTGAACTTTCAGACCAGAGCACAGGCTTAATAGACTACTAAATATTAACTTCTCCACCCAGAGTCGTGAAGAACCTAATTTAAATGAACATACGATATATGTAGGAGGGCGGTTGAATGTGAAGTGGGACAGGTAGTAGGCGTTTTGCGAAAGACTGTAAATCCTGAGTACCTTAGCCTATTGGGAAAAAGAGAGGGAAATTTGCGGCAGGGAATTTAGGATAAAAGGGGAGCTGTCTCTCCCAGGAATTTGAAAGACCCCCATCACGAATTGTCCTGCTGACTCTCCCTTTATTCAAATAAAGCCTTACTGAACTCCTCTGTCACCATTGTGAACAGGAACTTCTAAGCAGAGAGAATTTTTCCTCACATGATCAAACTAAAATTTATGAATTTAGAAAAAAAATCTATCGGCAGTCCAGATTCAGCAATGCAACCTAACCCAACTGACACTAGCCACAAAACGCTACCAACCCTTAAGAGATGTGACTGAGTCCCTCATCACCTCTGTGTAATCCCTAGCACTACACAACAGCTAGGAAACTGCTTTTATAATGTAAATATGCTGTGTTTTTTTTACACTCTAGGGCTGGCACCAAGACACAACCATGGCTGTTGCCAAGTTCCAGACCATTACACCTGAAACCACCAAAGGCTAGGAAGAAGGCATCTGCCCTGTCACAGTTCCTGTGCAGACTTCCATCGTTACTGACAACACTGAACTCAATTCTCATTACTGAGTCCTAATAATTAGGAAAAACAGATGCACTTATTACATCACCAACCCAAGAACATTTGATCCAGAAACAGTGACAAGATGTCACACCACCACCAGTAGTTTGTTTTTTTAAAAAAAAAACATCCTTTCTGGTTTGCATTTTTAAACACTGCACAAGTGTTCAGCTTCTGTCATGGTGAAAAGAACAGCAAGAAAACGGTTTTTAGATGCCTCCTTCTGTTCCCATACAATGGACAGAGGGAACTGGACAACTCAGAACAGTGTGTACCAGAACTGCACTATGGCACAGACACAAAACAATGCCAGCCTCAAAGAAAGGAAGAAAAGTGCTTCATAAATTCTGCCTTTCTTGAGGCTTAAGCTCTTTACTCAGAGCTATAGGCTCTCAAAGGGGCCTCTTTTCTTTCAGGACTGGCAGAAGGTGGTGTAACCAGCTCTCAGAAACTGAGGTGAAATCTTAGAAATGAGAATGTAAAGCAAAAGAACAGGTAATTCCAAGAATAGAGAGTGGTCCACGGGGTTCACCCAGTATGTGTGTTACACAGTATGTGTGTTTACATATTACAAGAACCAGGGAAGTTTTACACAATAGTTGACAGAGCCAGTTTGAACACAGCACTTGCTAGCTCACAGCCATCTCGGCTTTTCATTGTGATGTGAAATGCCTCAAGAGTCATTACAGCAATTCTCAAAAAAAAATGTATTCTTCAGCTTTCACCACCTTCCCAGATAGCACCCAAAAGCCTAAAGATTGGCTTGCTGTGGGAATACATGTGAGGGAACCCACTTCTTCAGATGACTTAGTGCTACTGAGTGAAAAATAAATTTAACTGAACCATGAAAACACATGATGAAGGAGTGAACTATTTAGTAGAAGAATCAGAAAGAGTATTGCACATAGTTTAAGATTTTCCTCCTAGGAAGGTTTCCTTTAGATTCAGAAGATGTAGCCAAATTAGATATACACTGATGGACACTGTAGATGGGATACAGCAGTCCAGCTGGAACTGTGCCATCCTATTTGTAACACAGGAGGTTGTTTCAGACAGAGAAATAGCACAAAGTTCCACTGGTCTCTGAGGGAAATACACGCTCATGTGTCTCTACATTTTTGAAACTTGGGACCTAGAAACATAAATAATTCAATAATTTTGAAAACATTGCTTGCAGTCCAGAGTGTACATAATGCACAGTTGTGGGCATTTGTGGACAGAGATGTTTACTGAAACCTCATTTTTCTTCACAAGCTGTAGAAATTTCAAATTCATTTACCTTCTGCTCTTTTAAAGCTACTACATGACCTTTTGCCTTTCATTTAGGTAGTCAAAAATAGAAAGAAAGAAAAAAAAAAAGGAAAAAAAAGGGGGGAAAAAACCCAAATATATTTTCTGGTCCCTGCTCCTGTAACATAAAAAACAAACAAACAAAAACCACTTAAAGTGCATCTCAGACAGAAATGTCTCTCTGGTATGGTTCTTTACAATTTTTACATTTTCTTCCCAAAATGATTACAGGGATCACAATACTTCATCACATTCATCGTTGGGTTATTTCTGTGCCCCAACCTTGAAACAGCCAAGAAAGCTTCAGCATTTGTCCCTTCTAAAGCCACAAAATTGTTAAGGAAATGTGTTCATACATAGCCTAGCCCATTTGCTGCTTATCGTGGGTTTTAATAATACTAAATAAGCTTGCTACTACTTTAACAAGAGTTGTTATAATACAAACTTACCAAAGCCTGTAAACTGATTTCACAGCTTCAGAGCACAATGTAATTTAAATACCAATGATGCTGCTTCCTAAAACTCAGTTTAACCTCATACCAGTATAAGCTTAGTCTTACAGGTAACACTCCCTTCCTCCAGGAGGTCCAAAATACACTAAATCTGAAAACTGGCCACTCCTTTTTGGAACCAAGAAAATAAGTTTGAGGTTTAAAACACTTGCTAATTTTTTCTTAGCAGGTATTGCAAACAAGCAGATACTGAATATTTTCAAATAATTTCATAAACAGAAGCACTCACGAAGAATATTCCACTGTAAACATATCTCTTATACTAGCAACTGTATCAGAAAGGGATGCATGAGACACATTGCTCCAGCATAATGCTCTGTTAAATACCATGCAGTCTATTTTATCTATAGTAGCAGAATTCTGTTCTTAAAACCTCGGCATGTGAATCACACACATATAATCTTTATACTTTTTTTCCTGAAAAAGGCTTCAGTCAGCTTCATGGGGGAAAAAAGAATAAAAAATTACTGCAGCTAGAGGCATTTCTCTTACATGTCAAGTCTAACTATCACAAACCTCATGGATATCACAGAAACTGTGCGCTGTCCTGCACGTGGTGCAGGCAATATTTTTGTTGGAAGCCTCTAGAATACAAGCAGGTGTGTGCATATAAAATCACTCAAGTCCACATCTGCAGAACAACTGGGGATAAAGCGCCGACAACAGCTCACTGGCAAGAGTTCCGATGCAGCCTGAGGTTTCCCCCTTGCCGCAGTCCAACAGATCTGCTCTGCCCCCGAGCCGCCAGGACTTTCAGATGAAGTCTAATGCCATTTACCAAGTGCCAAACAGCACTCAGGAGATGGCAAGGGCAAGATACGCCGCTGGACAAAGCAGAGCTGCAGCCGGATGCTGCACTCCGATGAGCGGGCCGGCTTGTCACCCACTCACCGCGGAGATGCCTCTCTCAAGCGGAGGTCACTTTGGCCCGGATGAGGACAATGATGATTAGCCCAAACCTCTGGCCCTCCGGCAGCTGCCCTCAGCGGGGGACTTTTACAGAGCATTCCTGTGAAGAGAGCCGCCAGGCCCCCGCCCGCGCCACGTTCCCGCCTGTACCGCCCTCACCTCACCTGCGGGGACGCGGCTTCGCGGCCGCGCCGGCAGGGCCGGCATTCCGCCGAAACGCGTTGGCGGGGCGAGTGCCGCCAGCCGCCCGCGCGCCAGTCCCGGCCACTGCGGCAGACGGAATCCAGCTGCGAGAAGAGTACGTCCTGCCACGCCGCCATGCCCGCGGTAGCCCTTGTCCGCGGCGGCGGGGCGAGCAGGCGGCGCCTCCGCGGGGCGCGGCGGCTCCAGGGGCGTCGTCCTTGACCCCCGTCGGTTTCCTTGGTTGTTGTCTCGGCTGTTACCTTCGCTGGTGCCGAAGCTGCATGCTGCCGCACGGCAGCAAGCGAGGTTTTCCCCGTGTGAGAGTCTCTGGCTGCCGGCCTCCTGGGCACCCGACAGTTGGGTTGAGCGCCCGCTTCGCAGCCCTGCGGCCAGCAGCCTTTACATCGACCCTGACAGGTTCTTCATCGCAAACCGTTTCACATGTACCTCAAACTCCGCATACAGGGTTTGGCTTGAGTTTGTCGGCGCCTTAGCTACCTCCTCTAAAACCTGAGATTTTTGCTTTAGCCACTTTTTAGGGCGTTGTGGAAATAAATTAATGACGTCAGTTACAGTACTCATGATAAAGCTGAAGGGAAGGGCCAAGAAACCAACAATTCTCTCTTGAATTACGAAGATTTTACTCATGTGTAATCAACACACTTGGAAAACAAAGGTGAAAAAAAACAACCAGTAACATAGTGACAGCTCACAGTGATGACCAACTCATCCAGTGTACAAAAACAGGATTCTTCAGTAAGTGGTGAACTCTGGATATAAATGCAAACTTTCATATGCTTGGGTTCCTGATCTCCCTATTCTTGTTTTCATACCTTTTGTACCATTTTCTCCACACTAACAAAGAAACTTCCAAAAAGAAACTTCAGCAGCTCATCCTCAATTACTGTCTCTTTCAGGCTTGGAGCCCTTGAATGCAGCAAGGACTACAGCCATCAGAACAAATCAAGCACCTGCATCAGTTACAGCTGCTTGTAGCTAGTATTAACCAACAGCAGAGCCCTGTCTTCTGACCACACTGGTTCAACCACAGGAACCCAGGAGCAAAGCCTCCAGGAGTACCAGGGTCAAGATACTCTCAGTGAGGTACATTAAGAAGAGTCTGGGGTGCATTAAGAAGAGTGTGGCCAATAGATTGAGGGAAGTTCTCCTTTGCCCTGGTGAGGCCGTACCTAGACTATTGTGTGGAGACCTGGGCTCCCTAGTTCAAGACGGGGAACTACTGGAGAAAGTCCAATGGAAAGCTACTAGGATGATTAAGGGATTGAAACATCTCTGTTGCAAAGAGAGGCTGAGAGACCTGGGGGCTCTTTAGCCTGCAAAAGAGAATACTGAGAAGGAATCTTCTAAAAGCATATAAATATCTAAAGGGTGGCGGTCATGAGGTTGGGGCTGGGCTCTTTTCAGTTGTACCCCATAACAGGACAAGGAACACAGGAGGTTTAACTTGAATTTAAGCAGAAATTTCTTTACTTTGAGGGTGACAGAGCACTGGAACAGGCTGCCCAGAAAGCCTGTGGAGTCTCCTTCTCTGGAGGATTTCATCTCTACACCGACTCATGGATGGCAGCCAATGCTCTGTGGGGTTGACTACAGGACTGGAAAAAGAATGCTTGGCAGAGAAAAGGAAAACCTATTTGGGCAGCTGACCTGTGGCAGGACATTGCTGATCAAGTGGAGAGAATTCCAGTGAAGGTGAGACACATTGATGTTCACATTCCTAAGAGCAAAGCTACTGAGCAACAACAACACAACCACCAGGCAGATCTAGCTGCAAGAGTTTCTCAAGTAGGCATGGACTCTGATTTTGATCTTGACTGGAAACAGAGGTGAGATATTCTTAGCTCGGGGTCTCAGGATTCATCAGGACATTAAGGCAGAGATGCAACTTACCAGTGGGCTTGTGACAGATCCATAGACATTTCCATGGATGCTATCACACAAGTCATCCATGACTGTGACATTTGTGCTGCTATTAAGCAGGCAAAGCAAATTAAGCCCTTGTGGTACGGTGAGCGATAGTCTAAGTACAAGTATGGTGAAGTCTGGCAGATTGACTACATCAGTCTACCACATTCTCAATCTGGTAAGTAATATATGCTTGCTATGGTAGACGCAAACATTGGATAGTCGGAAACTTATGCAGTTCCACATGCAACTGCACGCAACACCATTCTCGGTCTGGAGAGACAAATCCTGTGGAGACACAGAACTCCAGAGAGGATTGAGTCAGACAACAGAACTCATTTCAAAAACAACCTTGTAAAGAACTGGGCCAAAGAGCATGGCATTGAGTGGATATTCCACATTCCCTACTATGCACCAGCTGCAGGGAAGACTGAACGCTACAACAGTTTGTTGAAGACCACTCTTAAAGCCATGGGGGTTGGATCTTTGAAAAACTGGGAAAAACATTTAGCACAAGCAACCTGGCTGGTGAATAGTAGAGGTTCAGTGAATCAAGCTGGACCTGCACACTCAGATATGCTACAGAAAGTAGGAGGTGATAGAGTTTCTGTTGTTAGAGAAAAGAATCTGTTAGGTAAAACTATTTGGGTATTTTCTCCCTCAGGAGAGGCTAAACCTGTCCGAGGGGTGGTTTCAGCTGAAGGTCCTGGTCACACTTATTGGGTAATGCAAGAGAATGGTGAAATTCAGTGTATTTCACAAGGAAATCTGACTTTAGCTGAGAGAGTTTAATTTCAGAGTGTTGTACAGATACATCACGCCCAAAGGAAGAATCCATGAGGAATCTACGGTGCACGAACCCTGAGAACCCTGAGTCAACTGAGAGTCCCTGTGTTCCTGTTTCCCTTTTCTTCGCTTCATCTGCAAAGAGACAAACTGTTTTCCATTTTCTTGTTTCCTGATTTTTTTTTACTTCTGAATCATCTACACCCTCCTAGACGTGTTCCTGTGCAACCTGATGTAGGTGTACCTGTGTTTGTAGAGGGGTTGGACAAGAGGTCCAGAGTTGCCTTCTAACCCCCTCCATTCTATGATTCTATGACTGTCAAGCATCCAGGTTCATCAGCACCCTGAAAACCAGAACAGAAAAATCTGCTTAGCCCCAGGGCATGCCTTTTGAAACTTCAGCTGTAAAACTTAGTAGTAGTTTCACATAAGCTTTTATTTCAAACACAAGAAAGATAAGAAAACTGCCTCCAGCATCATGCCAAATTCAAGCTTCAATTTTGTCTCTACATGTCTTACTCAGCAGGCCTTAAAAAAGCATTACAGATTCCAATAACAGAATGCATTGCTAGGAATTTTAGAAGGTGATGACAGCATGTTCATTCTTTTCCTAGCTACACCTTTTGAGATATTATTTTCAATTAAATTTTCTCCAAGTCATCCTGAAAATATAATCTCATTTTGCTAGTTCCTCTAATGTTTATAAATAATAAAAAAAAGCTCTTTTAATAGGACATACCAGTCACTGTTACTAGACCCACTCTCACATGAAATTGAACCCTCTATGAAACTTCAAACACATGTATTCCGGCACATGTAGATGCTCTGGACTTTGTAACCTGGCTAAGTGCAAATACCCCTCTGATTGCAAGCATTTTCTTAATTCCAATTTTCTGCTGTTTCCAAGTTGTGCATCTTATTTCAGACATGAGAAATTCTCAGTCTTACCAGAAATTGAGAACTGCCATTTGTAATACAACATGAATGCCTAAAAATCTACTCTGCAAAGCCACACAATTCCTATGCTGCAAATTCTCACACCCAGTTCCAGTGCACTTCACTGATAAGAAAACACAGGCAGTATGTTTCATAAAAGAGATGTTAGTAGTTCAAAGTTCACATAACTATCTTGTACTTTTTATGCTACTATCTCTAGAACCCAAAACTTCTGAGATGTTTTCTCCTGCAGTCCCCCTGCAGAATATCAATCCTTTTTCTACAAACTTACCTTAAGATCAGCAATGTCTTTCTTCTCCATCCTTTAGGCTTTCTTTTTCCACAAGTCCTATATTCCCAGTGTCTAAGCTGTCACTTCAATAGCAGTGCAGACAGCTCCATTCCTGGATGCCCATTAGGAACAATGCATGACACCACCTGCTTTTCATGTCCTAATTAAGTGGAATGCAGACATGTATGTCTGCATTAATTCACATGTAACCTCCCAATGTTTTCAAAGTCCGAAAATCTCCTACCAAAAGGCGATCTTAACGGAGGATAATACTCTTAACAAGAACTTCTACCAAAGCAGGAATGGCTTTGTTTCTGTTGCTTCCTTGGGGTGCCTGTAAAGGCATAAGCATCCAGATACCCACTGTGTTCACTATGTTCTGTTAGATCATGCTTCCTATCCTGCAAAAATATTAAAATGTTTTTTTCCACCAACTGTCTTTAATCAGGCAAGATCCACTAAAGGTGTATCCTTGTTTTGGAATTAAAAAGCCAAAACTAATCTACATTTTATGCACTAATACACTTTAGAGGAAACTCCCAGTTTCTTTGTTTCATCATCTCCAAACACACTGAAGACACTGTTTTGTAAGACCATCTACAAACTTTTACCTTTGCCTTACTGTCCTAGCAGGTCTTGAAGAGCTGAAGAAGCAGCAAAGAAAGGACCAAGGAATGAAACTGGTAAATACCACTTCTAGAGTTCTCCCCCTGTTCCATATCATCCTCAATAATTCAGCCTGCTACTAGGCTTATTTACCTTTATCTTCTAGCATGGTCTCTAAAGTTAGTTCAATACCCAAGGCTGGCAGAAGATACATTGAACACATGCTCATCAGGTGATTACTGTTTCACCTACTGATTTAGCAAGCTGTGGAAAGGCTCTGCAGCAGATTATTTTTCTTTACAGCACAAAACAAAACTATTTTTTCTACAATGCAGATTCTGGACTACAATATAACAGAATTTTCTGTCTTGGTCTCTGCTTCTTCAACTCTGTGCAGAGGCAACCTAGAGTGAGTTAAGTCGTGTTTTCTTGTTTATTTCACAGTATGAGAATATGCAATGATCATTTCAGGTCTGACTGTAGTAAATCTTCCCTCCTTCTGCCCACTACAAACTGGTGTTAGACACTGATCTGCCAACAAACCCTTCTCCAAGAAGGAGAACTGATGATTTCCATCATCACAAATACACTGATCATTTGATTAAAGTTGATTAAAGAACCCAGGCAGGCACATAAGTGTCCATCAGTTAGTAGTTCATGTGATAGGTATGCTTCAACAGGAGTCAAAAATTAGGATGGTCTTGAAAATTGAAATATAGACCAACAGGATGCCATGTGTTCTTTTGGTGTTTTTTAAACAGACAATTCATTGATTGCAACAAGTAGTAACTGTCATCTGAATGCAGCTTAAAATCCTTCAAGAGAGTTCAGCATTGTATAATAATGAAAAATCATCCAAAGTCAGCAGGACTGTCTACAGAGTTTATTCTGTGAGAAAAATAGGCTCTTAAAAAGTTTTCATTACAGTTTGTGAGTTGCCAGGAATGTAGAGGGGTAAGTTTTTTTCTGTTTCATGGTTACAGTTGTAAATATCCAACCTTTAATTCTCCTGCAATGCATTCTGTAAATACGTTTGAGGTCAATGAAGACCCAAAGAACAAAATATGACAGTACCATTTAATTTCATTACAATCATGAATACTTTCTGTGCTTCTAGTGACAGTCCCATGGAACCTAGCACACTGCTTCCTTAAGCAGCACATCACAGTCCAAGATGGAGAAACAATTTCAGATGGTGTCATTAGTCTCTGCAACTCTTGAACAGAGGCAGGAAATTGAGAGAAAGTGACTTGAAGAGGACTCAGTGTAGGAGTGTGTTTGGCAGCTTTAAGATGTAGTCTCCATCTCTTGAGATTAAATCCTTCACAGTGACAGGAAAGCACAATGCACTTTTGTAGGGTAACAATCATGGAGACAAACACAAGGAAGATGCAAAATTAAAGGATTATCACTTCAGTTGCTATTCTTACCTCAGTAAGAATCAGGTAATGCGGTGGATTGTGAACTGGTTGAAGGAAAGAAGTCAGAGTTGTGGTCAGTGGGATGGAGTCTAGTTGGAGGCCTGTATCCCTCAGGGTTCAGTGCTGGGACCAATAATATTCAATATATTCATCAATGACCTGTCAGCAAGTTTGCTGGTGACACAAAACTGGGTGGAGTGGCTGACACACCACAGGGTTGTGCTGCCATTCAATGGGACTTGGACAGGCTGAAGAGTTGGGTAGGGAGGCATTTAATGAAATTTAAAAGGGCAAGTGTAAAGTCTTGCACCTAGGAAAGAACAACCCCAGGTATCAGTATAGGTTGGGAACTGACCTGTTGGAGAACAGCAAAGGGGAAAAGGACCTGGGAGTCCTAGTAGATGGACAGTTGACCATGAGCCAGCAATGTGCTCTTGTGGCCAAGAAGTCCAATGGTGTTTGGTCAGTAGGTTGAGAGAGGTTCTCCTTCCCCTCTACTCTGCCCTGATGAGGCTGCATCTGGAATCTTGTCTCCAGTTCTGGGCCCCTCAGTTCAAGAAGGACAGGGAACTGTTTGAAAGAGTCCAGCACAGAGCCACAAAAACATTTAAGGGAGAGGAACATCTTCTTTACGAGGAGAGACTGAGGGAGCTCAGTCTCTTTAGCTTGAAGAAGAGTAAGTGGTGACCTCATTAAAGGGTGAGTGCCAAGAGAATGAAGCCAGGCTCTTCTTGGTGATGCCTGATAGCAGGACAAGGGGCAATGGGTGGAAGTTGAGGCATAGGAAGTTCCATGGAAAGATGAGGAAAACTTTTTTCCCTGTGAGGGTGACAGAACACTGAAACAGGCTGCCCAGGGAGGTTGTGGAGTCTCCCTCTCTGGTGATATTCAAGACTTGCCTGGATGGGTTCCTCTGTGACCTGGTATAGGTGATCCTGCTCTGGCAAGCGGGTTGGACTAGGTGATTATTCGTGCTTTCTTCTGGCCCCTGGCATTCTGTGATTCAGTATTGGCTCACTCCTCAGATAGTGAGGACCATGACCAAATGGGCAGATGAGGAAAGAGCAGTGGTGTCATATATCTTGACATCATTAAGGCTTCAGATACTGTTTCCCATAATATCCTCATAGAAAAGCTCAAGAAATGTGGCATAGACAGCTGGTCTGTGAGGTGGATTGAAAACTGACTCAACAACAGAGTTCAGAGAGTTGTCATCATTTGCCCAGAGTCAACTTGGAGGCCTGTGGCCAGTGGTGTTCCCCAGGGAACAGAACTGACTCCAATTTTGTTCAGTATCTTTATCAACAATCTGGATGAGGGGATTGAGAGTACCCTCAGCAAGGGGGTTGTGGTGGTTTGAAAGGAAAGGCTCTGCTTTCCCTCCCCCACTGAGAAAGAGACCACGGCTAAACCCAGTCGGAGAAATGAGATTATATTTTACAAGGAAACAGATTATATGTAACACAACAAATACAGGTATTTTACAATATATACAGGAATATACAGCAAATGAACTCAACCAGAAACCAGACCCCCCACAGAGGGGGCTTCCCCTGTGCCCCCTTCACCCCCCTACCTCCCTTCTCCCCCAAAAGAGGTAGAAAAGAGATGTGGACGGTTAACAGGGCAGGAGAGGAAGAAAGGCCTGGCACAGGAGTTAATATCTTATCTTAGTTGGCCAGAATCCCAGAAGCAGATCCAGCCGAGAGGGACAGCGAAGGAAGGAAGACTGAGAGAAAGTCCCAGCTACCCTGGGTCTAACCTCACCTCCCACAATCCTTGGCCAATGAAATTCGTTTAGAGTACCAAAATATTTTACAAACATTTAGCCAGTGTGCCCCTTCCTTAAAGGCACAGCGTCAAACGGCCACAGGGGTACTCGTTCTATAATTTCAAGTGATGGGTCCTGCATCTGGGGAAGAATAACAACATGCACCAGGACAGGTTAGGGGCTGCCTTGCTAGAAAGCAGCTCCATGGAGAAAGACCTTGGAGTGCTGGTGGACAGCAAGTTCTCCATGTAACAGCAATGTGCCCTTGTGGGCAAAAGAGCCAATGGTATCCTGGGGTGCATCAAGAAAAGTGTCCAGCAGGTCTAGGGAGGTTCTTCTACCCCTCTGCTCTGGTGACATCACACCTGGAATACTGTGTCCAGTTTTGGGGGCCCCAGTTCAAGAAAGACAGAGAACTGCTGGAGAGAATCCAACGGAGAGCCACGAGGATGATTAGGGGACTTGAGCATCTCCCCTATGAAGAGAGACTGAGATCCTGGGGCTGTTTCGTCTTGAGAAGACTAAGAGGGGATGTCATCAACATGTATAAATATCTGAGGGCTGGGTGTCAACTGGAGGGGGCCAAGCTCTTTTCCGTGGTGTGTGCTAATAAGACAAGGAACAACAGGTTCAAACCTGAATGTAGAAGATTTCACCTCAACATGAGGAGAAACTTCTTTACAGTGAGGGTGATGGAACACTGGCTGCCCAGAGAGGTTGTGGAGTCTCCTTCCCTGGAGACTTTCAAAAACCCACTAGGATGGATTCCTGTGCGGACTACTCTAAGTGATCCTGCTTTGGCAGAGGGGTTGAACCCTATGGTCTCTTGAGGTCCCTTCTAACCTCTAATGTGCTGTGATACTGTGATGGTGTGTATAACTACACAGTAACACCCTAAAAATCTTCTAAGTTTCTGGGAAGCCTTTCTTGAGCATTAAAGCAATATCTGCTTCTGAGAAGTCTTTGGGGGTTTGTAGGATAATCTCAGGGAAGGTTGCCTCTCTTCACTTTGTTTTGTCATTTCTTACATCCTTTAGCCTGCTTAATAGATTTTTCAAACTTGGCATATTTCAGAATACTTCTAGAAGAGGTGAACTCTGACTTGTAAGCTCCCTGACCTGGGTGAAATCACAGGCATACAAATCCTTCAGCAAGACTTTCTCCAGATGTGACCTCAGAGCTTTCAAATCCTTATTTTAAAAAATTTCAAATTCTGTTCTTTTCTTTCCCACCTTTTTCCATGCCAGGTGCAATATGTCTTTCTCACAGGGATTACAGAGAAGGTAGAGTTTGGAGGCTGGAGGTTTTTGAGGCCATTCACACTCACAGACATGCCAAAGTAAATGATTCAAGTTTTAGAGGAAAGGAGACAAAAAGCTTCCTGATTGAGACTGGAAAAAAAAAAGAAGATCTCTTCCTTTTGAAGTAACTTAAAACTGTTTACTTAAAAATTAGGAGTTCAACAGCAATGAATGTACAGGGTGCACAGTGCTTCACAAAGGAAGAAATTGGTCCTTTAGTGACCCATGACTGGAGGCAAGAGGATAACCTGATGACAGTCATTAGGGTTTAAGTACATTGAGTCCAAGTGATCTCCGTAGAATATGCCTGTGTAGAAGACTTAAGGTAACACCAGGTTATTTCATGTAAAAAGATGAGCTGATTCATGGAGCTTAGTATTGTTTCAGACCATTTTTCTAAAGACTGGGGACACCCACATCCCTGTCAGTTCCTGTGACATTATGCCCTTAAGATACAACTGCTGACTGCTCTGCAGGCAATCTGAAGACACTTGGCTGCTGGATTTCACAGATTGTCGTAGCAACTGTGGGGTTTAGGTAAGGGCTCACCCCATGGTAAGGCCATGGCACAAGAGGCAAGTGACCATATGGGTTCACTCCATGAGCTGGATTTGGTGTGCAGGGCATCACTTTGACCACTCTCCACTGAAAGCAGCTGGCAGTCAACTGCAGGCAGAAGTCCCACATAAAAATATTGAGATGCTAGTATCAGTCAAGCAGGGTGATGTTTTCATTATTATTGCTTTCAGGCTATGTTTTGAGGAATGATAGAAATATGTATTGTATGATAGAAATATGCCATATATACTGAATGATAGAAATATGCCATATCATGAACCTTCGAACGTACTAACTTGGCTGTTTGTTACTGGCTGCTTAATTTCACCTTTAGGTACCTAGATTTCTAAGAAGAAAGCAAGACAAATATAAACATACTTCTATTCAGTAAATTAAGAATCTGATTTTGGATTTCTTCTCTAAGCTGCTCATCCTTTTATAAAACCACTTTCTTTTGTTGTGACCCAGTGTCTTAGCCTTTATGTACTTTTTACATCAATGTGTTTGCTAATTGCTACATTCTGTAGTTAACGCCAGGGAAATCAGTATTGGCAACTGAAATAATTCTCTTAAATATGTACCTCATAATAAAACACCTCAAAAAATCAAATTCCACTTCTCTAACCTGTAGTAAAACAATACTATTGAAATACACGATCCCTCAAAATTGTATCTTTAAAAGGCAAAGAATTCTGTTTTTTTGTACTGAAAAAGAAAGTCCAATAACTGATACCAATGATAGGCATCGGCTATCACTGTATAATATGGTCTAAAGAATTAGTGTATCACAGTACATTAGAGGTTGGAAGGGACCTCCAGAGATCATCAGTTCCAACCCCCATGCCAAAGTACGAGTGTTTTGATTGCTGAACTCAAAATGGCTAATCATTTTAAACCAGCAATTCAGTCTCACAATAATTCAAGACCGTCCAATAAAGCTAAAACAGAAACAACTTGAGACTGGAATAGTTAGCACTGACAAATCCAGGATTTTCACAGATAAACTGCACAACATAAACAGGAAAGAAAAGAATGCATTAAATCCAGGTACCAGAATCTGTCTCACAGTTCAAAATAATGAGGAGGAAAGCTAATGGGGAGCCTATTCTAATGCTAATTGTTGGCATAAAACCAAGTAGGCAAGTAGCCACTTTTGGTGAGTCAGATTGACTCAAAGGGACTCCACTGATCAAGGGACATACTTAAAACACTTTGGACATATGTGCCTTGTATGTAAGGGGAAAAAAACCCAACATACTGGACATCAAAACCATCACAATTTCTCGCTGCAGCTTTGCTGTGTCACAGAAATGAAAGCACTTTGGTATTTACAGTCCAGGTTTGATAGTGCTATTCACATTCAAAGCATCAACATTTTTTGCTTGTTGGTCATACATTTTCCTCTCATACGTTTCACATCGTACTTCAGAATCACTTTTATAGGTTCAATCTAAAAGATTACTTTGGTATCTCTGTATTTGTACATTACACAGTTGGAAATACAGAGGTTTGCCTGAAGTAGATTTTCATCTTTTGAATCACAAGTTTCTCCTATTCTGGAAAGGTGAAAGCAGAAAAACTAACTAATACACAATAGACAGATGCTACCTTTTCTGAATATTTGATAAAAAAAAACCAAAACATTGTGGTTTATAACTGATAATCATGAAAATGGAGAATTACCTGGTTTACTTTATGCCCAAGGTAGTTCTTACATAAGAATTACTTTTAATGCAATCAGAAGCAAAATTAATTTTACAAAAAGCCAGGAACTAAAAAAATCCTGAAAGCAAATTTCATATTCTACAGGTTATAGCATCAAAAGGAAGTATCTACTATATAAGGAAGTATCTACTATACAGCATCAGGCTTCAGAGAAGGGGTATTTTACACTTAGGACAGATCCAATGGAATTATTGTGTGTTCCAATTTAACTAGAATAGCACTGTGCACTGCTCAAATGAAGCAAATTACAAAATTCACCTATGCAAGAGAACAGTGAATAGATGTAGCTCATTTACGTTCATAGCTCTGCATTAAGAAACTTTCCTCTGGCTTACGCTTCATTAAAGACAGTACAGTACCATTTTTGTTTATTTTTCTTAATTTCATACTCAGTAAGTCACTTATTTTATCCTGTTCCAATCCAAACATGAACCCTGGCTACTCATGTAAGGAAAAAAAAGTAAAAAAAAAAAAGTATTGTTTTAGCCAGTTCATATCCCATGTCTCAAAAATCCACTATTGAAGATAAAACAAAACCAGGAAAACTTGCATCCACCACAATCATTCTTAAAAGTAAAAGAAAATTACAAACAAAAATGACTTTGCTTCCCTCTTCCTTCCACAATTTTTTCCCCCTGGGAATTGAATGATAATACATCAGTAGCAAGAAAAGTATTTTTAACTTCCACAGCAAAAAGTTTTGATCTCTGTGGCTTTAAGGGAAGAGCAATGATTTTTAAGTCATTAGAAGTGACTAAGAAAAGCCATGAATACTGGGATTTTTTGACCAAGAGCATTTAGAACATACTTCTTAATGAGTTTACTTACAAATGAATTGTCAGTAATTAAAATATACAGTTTTCTGCATCAACATCAAATTCTCTAATAAGTTTTAAAAAGCAACCTTTTAATAAGAATACTTGAAATTACCTATTAAAAATTTCCTCATACATTTAAAACATATTGTTACCTATATACTAACATATAACTACTACTTTATTACTTGGTTTCACATGAATTAGCACTTACCTTTTCCTTCCTCATCTCAAGCAGCCTTCACCCATCAAGCAAGGTTTTTATCCAACATACAATCGCATAAAGCTTGATATCCAGTTGTTAACTACTGGGAACAGTGCTAACAAGCAGCTGGAACAAATTCCCATGTGTTAAATTGATAGCTTATTTTGGGGAGGGAAAGGGTAGGGTGGAGAGAGAACCATGAGATGACCTGTAAGCTTGTAACAAAACTTTTTTACTCCAGTTATGCTGAAGACCTTGTATCACCTTATAATCAGGAACTTGTGACTTGATCTGCCTTTATTTATGTATCATGGTAAGGAAATGATTAACAGTCATGATGTCACTGCTTGAATTTTCAGTAGCAGTTCAGAATAAAAGCATAACCAAAACTTTCTCCAGATATGCTATAGTTTACTGTGTATGTGCATTGCCACCTAGAGTGTCATGGTTATAACTGTAGGCATGGAAATAATTAAACAAGCCCAAGCACACTAGCTATTTTGAAATACTTCTTTAAGAGCTCTGCCATATCAAACAGTGCAATATAATACCTCTTACTGTGGCTGCCACCAGATGCTTTCACAAAAATACACAAGTTTCTCACGGTGAAAATACACAAGTTTCTCACAGTGAATCTGCCATAACCAGAACTAGCTGCCAAATGCTGGACAGTAATTGTTTTTGTTGCCACCTGGAAACATACATTTTCTAATTAAGAATCCTGTGGATTTTCCAAATACCTATATATATAAGCACATGGGGTTTTTTTAAGGCCATTGAATTCTTGGCCTTTACAACAGAAAGCAAGCATTAAGCAGTAACTGTCAAAACAGAGAGGAACCTAATAAATGTACTATTGACCACCATATTCAAATTATTGTAAATGTTGCTGTGCTGAAGATGGAGCCAATACTAAAAATATTACTTCTTGTCATTTGCTGCTCTGTTTTATCCTCATCACCTATCTTCCATTATCCCATTTTTCTTTCTACCAGAGTCTGTTCACTCAAGACATGGTCATCAATGCTATCTGCATTGCTGCTCTTTAAATTTCTCCTAGAGGCTTACAGTGCAGGCCTTCAATAGATACAAATTAGATCACATAAACCAGGCCTTGTAACAATAGGTCCAGCCAACATGAATTTAGGAAGGGCAGGTCCTGCCTCTCCAACCTGATCTCCTTCTATGATCAGGTGACCCATCTGGTGGACGTGGGGAGGCCTGTGGATGTGGTCTACCTGGACTTCAACAAGGCCTTTGACACCGTCCCCCACAGTAAACTGCTGGCTAAGCTGTCAGCTCGTGGCTTGGACCGCAACACTCTGTGCTGGGCTAGGAACTGGCTGGAGGGCCAAGCCCTGAGAGTGGTGGTGAATGGTGCCACATCCAGCTGGCGGCCAGTCACCAGTGGCGTCCCCCAGGGATCAGTGCTGGGCCCCATCCTCTTTAACATCTTCATTGATGGTCTGGATGAGGGGGTTGAGTCAGTCATCAGCAAGTTTGCAGATGACACCAAGTTAGGAACAGATGTTGGTCAATTAGAGGGTTGAAGGGTTCTGCAGAGGGACCTCGACCGACTGGACAGATGGGCAGAGTCTAATGGGATGGCATTTAACAAGTCCAAGTGCTGGGTGCTGCACTTTGGCCATGGCAACCCCATGCAGAGCTACAGGCTGGAGTCAGAGTAGCTGGAGAGCTCCCAAACAGAGAGGGACCTGGGGGTGATGACTGACAGCCAGCTGAACATGGACCAGCAGTGTGCCCAGGTGGCCAAGGAGGCTAATGGCATCCTGGCCTGTATTAGGAATAGTGTGGCCAGCAGGAGCAGGGAGGTCATTGTGCCCCTGTACTCTGCATTGGTTAGGCCACACCTTGAGTACTGTGTCCAGTTCTGGGCCCCTCAGATTAAGATGGACATCGAGACACTTGATTGTGTCCAGAGAAGGGCAACGAGGCTGGTGAGAGGCCTTAAGCACAAGCCCTGTGAGGAGAGGCTCAGGGAGCTGGGATTGTTTAGCCTGGAGAAGGCTCAGGGGTGACCTCATTGCCCTCCACAACTACCTGAAGGGTGGTTGTAGCCAGGAAGGGGTTGGTGTCTTCTCCCAGGCAACCAGCACCAGAACAAGGGGACACAGTCTCAAGCTGCATCAGGGGAGGTTTAGACTTGAAGTAAGGAGAAAGTTATTCACTGAGCGAGTCATTCATCATTGGAATGGGCTGCCCAGGGAGGTGGTGGAGTCACCATCCCTGGAGGTGTTCAAGAGGAGATTGGATGTGGCACTTGGTGCCATGGTCTAGTTATGAGGTCTGTGGAGACAGGTTGGACTCGATGATCCTTGGGGTCTCTTCCAACCTTAGTTATACTGTGATACTGTGAAGATGTACAAAAGCAGACATGGGGAAACATGTTTAACTCCAGAATTTTCTCTCTCATGAGTATGCCCATACCCATACTATACTTCCAAATGCAACTCTTACCAGCCTAGGTAATGTATAGATAATTTCTATGTTTACACTGCATTTTCTTACTCTCATGACACTGGTTCTTCCTTTTAGGGAAGAATGTTTTAGAGAAAGGCAAACTGAGCTAAAGAGAATTACTATTTTTTTGGAAGAACATACCAAATGAAGATTATCAGTTGGTAGGCTTTGTACTACTCCTAAGTTATATTGAATTTGTGCCAAGTGTGTTACTTCAAAAGACCATTTTCTTCTCACTGGATATGAATGCACAAGCAAATGAGAACATCTTTAGCCTCCTTGCATTTTATGTACAACCCTTGAACAAGAGCTGTTTAGAAAGGAGTTGGAAGTCAAGAGCAGTGTTTTGGCAACCTGCAGCAATACATGGTACCTGGAGACACCAGACGCTGATCAATGGCATGCCTTGAATGTAACTTTTGACAGCTCTAAGGCAAGGTTTATGTAAACTATTACCACTCCTGCCCTACTTTGCCCAGCCTTTTGTATAACCCAAATTCTCAGACTCATTTCAAAGTTTTCCAACGCTTTTAAATTTGCCTCTATTTGCAAACAGATGAATGGAAAAAAAAAAATTAATCAGCTCAACAAGTACACTTGAAAGCATCTGTAACATTCCAACCCATAACCCTGAGGCCATGACTGGAACAAGCTGAAAGGAAAACTGCTAGCCTACAGCACAATTGCAAATAAAATAAACATGGCCTACAACACAGTGCAAGCTTCATTTAACTTGTTTATTTATTTTGTTATTGAAGAGCTCAAAATTAAACGTTAAAGACAGTAAGATCTCCTGTCCTGTGAATGTTGCAAAGACAGATTTGAATACTAAAATGTGGTCTATCACCCAGACATAGCTACTATGTATGAAGTTTGAAGCGGAGTTTAAGTGATTGTTTCCAAAAATACAAGGTAATAATGCAAAACACAGGATCCTGGGAATACTGGATGATGGGAAAGAGAACACAAATATAGGAATACGTGTATTAACTGGGGTAAAAGAACCCCACCAACATAAAACCAACAACAAAACCCCAAAACAAACAGCTCAAAAAATTATTAAATCTATTTCCTCCTATTTTTTGTTAAACAGGAAATAGCAATTGAATTCTTGCCAGATAAGGAGTTTGGTTTTATTTTTAAGTACTTGAGACAAGTTATTTGGAGTTAAAAAAAATTAACTTAAAATGTGCAAGAAATATTGTTTAAAAATGTATCCAGCAAATCTCATAGCAGGCACAAGCATACCCAAACAAGCACCAGGAAATGCTTGGGTTAGTAAGCCACCTCCCTTCTTCTGTGGGTACTAAGAGACCCTCACCACCTAAATGAGCAAGCAATGAACAGACATACCCAACAGGACAAATAAATACTAAAGAAGTCTCCTTGTGTTTATGAAGAAGGCTGACAAGCTGACTATTTTAAGCAAAAAGACCTACTAAAATGATAAAGTTATTGAAGCAACTACATAAAGTCAGAAACTTGACAGAGTAATAGTCTGAGAGTTTTAAAATGCACACAGGTAAAACTTTATTAAATATCAATATGCAAATACGAAGAAATTTTACAAATTCACAAGTTGCCTTCTTCAGTGATTCCAGCAAAAATAGTGTTTGCTCTCCTTAAAGACAAATCACATTTTCAAAGTCTGACAGTCTTCCCATACAACTTCAATCTATTAGTGAAAACAAGTATTTCTAATTGTACTTTGACTAGTAAATAAATTACCAAAGACAAGCATTAAGTTTCACAGCAAAGCCCACTAAATCGATGAACTTCTGCAACAACTTTCTTGAAAGACCTACACTCTCTGCAAAAACTACACCTCACATAATTAAGTTTGAATGTGGTATATCGTCATTTTATACTGCATTAACTTTCTTGACACATCTGTGCATACTTGCCATTTCAACGCTACTAACTGGTTTAGAGCTAACATTCCAAATAGTTAAGAACAGCATTAACCTGAGAATGGACTAAAAAACAACAAGTTGGCTGCCCACTGTTTTAGATATTGTGAAAGTGAGGAGAAATAAATTTTTCACAAGAATGTAAAAAACTTTCAGAACAGTAGCAGCTTACAGAAAGTCCTTTTCCTTCACCCCTTCCTGCCACACTTGTTTTTGGTTTGCATAGAAAATGGAACGTTTTCTGTGGTTTTGGTAGGATGTTATTTTTTGGTTTAGCTATTACACAGAAGAAAAAAATCACATTAAAAATCACTGTAGTTTGTGTGCTTTGTGCTAAATTCACATGGTAAATATTTCACTTTCAGGTACCATAGTTGTATTTTTTTTTTCCAGGAACAGGCAAAATTATGTTCCTTTTGACATGTGACATCACACATTTCTTTTAATTGCATCCCAAAGTTCTAGTTTTCTGTACTCTTCTTTTAGCCTATCTTCATTTTCAAGCATTCTTGCTGGACGTCACAGCTTCCTTCACACTGCACACCTCCAGATATCTTAACAATAAGTACGTAACAGTGATTATTGCATCCACTCAGACAACTCAAGACTTGCTTTTGCAGACTGACATAACACTGTTTTTTTCAAGAAGGCAGAACCATGCTAATTTTTATCCCCAGTAGAAAAACCTGAATCCAGACAGAAACAAGTTTCCTGCAAATAGATGTACAACTACGAAATAACTGATCAGGTCTCCATTTCAGTCTCCATGGTATCAGTCCTTGAAGGAATTTTAGCTTCTGGTGGAGACTCTCCATCTAGGTTCTGAATATCAGACAAATCAACAGTGGGCAAAGGTGCTCTCCAGTACAGGAATGAATTATACTGACAGAATTCTTCCTTCTGCTTTGAAAAGAAACAGAAAAAAACGTAAATTCAACAGACTATTAATGTCCATTACAGCACTACATGATAATAGGAACTTTTATAAAAAAATATTGAATCAAGGGACAGTTATTCAGCTGTTCTGTATTCATGGTTCTTATAATTTTATACAGAAAATAAAAAGCTACTTCTAAGCAATACAGCATAGAAAATCTCCATCAAATCGTTACTTACTCTTTTCCAATATTCTTTCAAAGAACTACTGCACAACATCTGAGAGGTATTTCCACAAGTCCACCAATTTCTTCTACTTACAGTCTTTGAACAGAAAAATACCATAAACGTTGTGCAATTTTTGAACTTTGCACATTAAGTGTTCAGTACTCTTCCTTTTCATGACAATATATAAATTTCATGAGCATTTATAAGCTGGTGTTCAAAAGTACATATTTAGATAGTTTACATCAACTAAAAGGACAATTATTTGCAGTAAACACAAAGCATTTGGTAGCGTTTCTACCACACTCCATTTCCTGTTTTCTGTATCTACATTCTATATTCAAGTAGAGATGACAGTGATTAAAATCTCTTCTAGGGAAGAGAGGGTGAAGTTTAAGAACTGAGAAGTAGTACTAGAAAAACCTTGGAGGAACATGTTTTTATCTACTACTTCAGTATGGCAGCACAAGTTTGAGTTCTTTTAAGTCTTTCGGAAAACAATGCTTGTTTACAAACATGCCATAGTGATAACAGGTGGTCCATGGCATCCTGGGATGCACCAAGAAATGTGTGGCAAGGTCACAGGAAGTTATCATCCCTCTGTCCTGGTGAGGCTGCAGCTGGTATACTGTGTCAAGGGGCTACAAAGATTATGAGGGGATTAGAACATCTCTCTTACGAGGAAACACTGAAGAGTACTGGGTCTTTTTAGTCTGGAAAAGACTGATGGAGGATCTCATAAGTGCTTATAAATACCTGAAAGGTGGGTATCAGGAGGATGGGGCCAGTGGCATACAGTGACAGGACAAGGAGTAATGGACACAAACATAAGAAGTTCCATCTAAACATGAGGAGGATCTTCTTTAATTTAAGGGTGATGTAGCACTGGAACTGGCTGCCCAGAAAGGCTGGGGAGTCTCCATCTCTGGAGGCATTCAAAACCTGCCTGAATGTGTCCCTGTGTGACGTTTAGCTGAATCTGCCTTGGCAGCAAGGTTGGACTCCATCATCTCCAGAGGTCCCTTCCAAACCTTACTGTTCTGTAGTTCTGCAATACTATTTCAAAGACTTTAAAATTTCATAACCACAAAAGGAACACATATTTTTTATGTTGGACTCAGACTACATATGGGATTAATCTCAAGAGCATTCATTTGTCTAGAGTACTAGTATTTAAGTACATTCATATCCCTTAGAAATACCCAGTGCAAAAAAGAACCACTAAAACTACAAAAGACAGGCACTAACACAAAATATTCATACATATGAAATGCAAAATAAAATATGAAATTGTCACATTCACCCCAGTATCTTTCAACATAGCTTTTGAGAAGAAATTTTATTATTGTATCATGAAACAACCTCAGAGATGCAAAAGCTTGTTTTTCCTTAAGCTCAGTTTCTATTAGTGAAGGCCAAAGAAGAATGTTTGAAACTTCTGAAGTCAATTGCCTATTTCAGTATATCTTGATCCTTAAATACGTGATGCCTTTCCTCTGACCACGACCTTCACTCAACGTTTTGGCTAAAAGATAGCCGGTATTGCTACTACAAGACTACCTTGAAAAAAAGGGTAAGAAAGGGAGTTGTCAGTGAAGCCGGACCCACAACCTCAAATAACAAAGACGCTATGAAGATAAACCATCCAAGCATCCACTATGCTTTTGGATGGAGATGCGGCTGAAGATGTGCTTGATTAAAATTAACTGCAGAATACAACCTATTTCACATACTTTAGTTTGTAAGTGGAGTATTTAAAAAAAAAAAAAAAAAAAAAAAAAAAGCAGCTAGAAATGTTACTTCATTTGCTTTGTAAGAAATATGAAAAAATAAAAACTTTTAAGAGGCCCACGGCCGATGCACAGTGGGAGGCACAAACGAGGGCCTACAAGACTCAAGCGCTCTACCGTGTCTAAGCCCACACGTTTTGCTGACCCACCGGCCGCATGGCCCGCTCTTCCCACAGTGACACTCGCACCACAGGGGCGCGCCGGGGTGAGGTCGCGACCCCATGGTAAGGCCTCAGCTGCCCCCAGCACAACCCTTCAGCTCATCATTTTCTCTCGCCGGAGGTGAACAGCCCAGGCCTATCCATGGCTTCACAACGCCTCGTTCCCAGGAGGCCTCCCAGAGTCCCAGCCCCACTCCATTACCTCAGTGGAGGCGGTCTGCAATTTGGCTCGGCCACCGACGCATCCCTCTGCCGTCCGCTCGTTCTCGAGCGCCGTGGTCTCGCCGCGCCGACTGCCCTCCGCATCCACCTTCTCCCTGCGGGGGCTGCTCCGCTGCAGCCCGGGCCGCTTTCCCGGCGGCACCTCAGTCTCCTCCAGCTTCCGCTTCGGAGCGGCAGGGTAGGCACCCACCCCTTCGCCCCGGGGACGCTGCTCGGGTGCGGCAGCACGGAGCAGCGGCGGCGGCTCGCGCAGAAGCCGCTTGATGGCCACGTGACATAGTAACGGTTCTGCGCGCCGCTTGGCCATGAGGGGCCAAACGCCGGCGGCTCCACGGACCGCGCGTTCCCCGGAGTCACTCACACCAACCACGCGAGGTGGTGCGCGTGCGCGCACAGTCCCCCACCGCCCCCGGCACCAGGGCCCCTGAAGGAGGGTGGGGCTCTGCGCGGCGCTTGGGCCCGCCCAGGACGACCTGCGGCCAAGGCACCGACGGGCTTGTGTCGCCGCTCCGTTCGGAGACTCTGTGCGGCCTGCGGCATGGGGCCGCTGACCCAGCCGTCCTCACTTAGAAGTAGTCAAAAAGTGAATCGTGAATAGCAGTAAAGGATAATAATAAAACACGAGTAAGATCACGTCATACTGCAAACTTTTAATAGCCAAGAAATATCCAGTCCGTTACACACAGAAAATAGGAAGTTCACAGAGATGTGACACTTTCCATTCCTACCTTGGAGGATACTACATGAAAATAAAAATACAGGACGATACATTTGTCAAACTTACTCCATATAAAGAAATATTACACTGAAGCTTATGCAGCATTTTATTTTACATCCAATACCATGTATAGTTTAATAGTGCCCTGAATTAAATGGTTGTGTGGCTTCAGCTGACAAAAACCTTAAGCACTCCCCACCATGTATACAATTGAATAAAAGAATGTGAACACATACAGTACACACAATTATCCCCTCTGCGTAAAAATATGTGTTGAATTTTAAAAGCTCATCAATAGGACTGCAGGTTAAAAACTACTAATTTGTACAAGTTATTCACAAGATTATTCTGTTTACAACTCTTAGTAACTGTTAAAATTTAAAACAACAATGGGGAAAACCAGCACTTTCTAGAACAGAAATTGAAGTTACATCACAACATACCTTGTGTAAGTAAAGAATATTTCCTGAAAACAACACAAAAAATAGCAATTCCAACAACATGGGGTGGCAAAGAACAATACTATCAGAACAAAAGATACTGACATTAATCCAGAAAGCAAGAGTCCTATTTTCTATTTGTGAAACACAAGAACACATTTCAAGTGTAACTACAGACTGGGTAGGAAGGCAGAAATTGGGCAGTACTACACACAGATATATGTATACTCTTCTCAACAACAGCATAATGGATATTTACCTAACCTTATTTCAAAGAGCTTGAAAATCAAGTAAAATACTAGTAATATGCTATCTAAGAAAAACAAAACAATTAAAGCAAAGAATCATAACATCCCTCAAAAATAAATAGTACAATAAGGTAATTAAAGCAATTTTTTTTTGGTAGGTGTGCAAGGGCTTTTAATTTGCTACTACTCTTGGCAGTTTTTCAGCTTTAAACACATCCTTGGATTAGGATAGATTTTGACAGTTCACTTGCAGAGTTAAGTCTTCATAGTGCACTTCTAGGAAGAAGACAGAATTCAAATAATTCTAGTTTAAACAATGCTTTAAGTCTTCTGTAGACCAGAAGTCTGTTCTATATAAGGACTCTAAGCAGAAAGGGACACAGTACTGAAATATATTCAATTGTGTGGTCTCTCCTGCAGTGTTAAAGCCTTACTTCCCTCCTTGCAGACTTTCAATTTAGGAACAAGGCACACATTTCTTAATAGGGAAAATCCAAAAGCCAGCAGCAGGTCTACTTAAGAGATGTGGCTGCGACATCACCATGAAAAAAGGGACTAGAAATACAATAGAATCATAGTGACATGGGGAGATCAGTAGAAACCTAGTAGCCAATAGCTATTAAGCCAGGTATTGACTTTATTAATGATACCGGATGTGGAGGGGTAGCCCTCCCAGTTCATGTAACCAAAGAGGCTCTCTATGTGCTTTATGTACACTTACAGTAATACATATTCATTAAATTTCTGGGAAATTGTTTACATATGCATGAAATTACTTAAATAGTTCTATTACTTCTTGGTGTCTGCTGTAACTTTTTGACCATACAACAACATTGCAGTCTCTTGTTGATGTTCTGGCCACCTTCTCAGCGTGTAAATCTTTATCATAGTCCCTTTGTTCACTGCAGCTGTACCTTGTCTTCACTCTAGCCAGCTCAAGGCTGCACCCTTATGTCTAGAATTCTAGAGGCTACTCTAACTACCGGGAGTTTCTAACTGTAAGAAAATCAATTAGTAAGCCTCTCTGCTTCAATAGAATAGACTAGTCTGGAAGGGACCTTAGAGGTCATCTGATCCAGCCTCCCTTGCCATGGGCAAGGATGCCTCTTAATTCTAACAGGTTACTCAAGGCCCCATCCAACCTGGCTTTTAACATCTCCGGGGAAGAGACATCCACAACCTCTCTGGACAACCCATTCCAGACTCTTGCCACCCTCATAGTGAACAATTTCTTCCCATGTTCTAATCTAAACCTATTCAATTTAAATTAATTGCCCCTTCTCCTATCAGTGGACACTCTTGTAAAAAGTCCCCCTATGGCCTTACTATAGTTTCCCCTTCAAGTATTGGAAGGCAGTTATAAGATCCCCCAGGAGTCTTCTGTTCTCCAGGATGAACAATCCCAGTTCCCTTAGCCTGTCCTCATAGCAGAGGTGTTCCAGCACTTGGATCATATTTGTGGCCCTCCTCTGGACTTGTTCCAACAAATCTATGTTCCTCTTACTCTGGGGACACCAGAACTGGACACAGTATTTGAGGTGGGGTCTCACAAGAGCAGAGTAAAGGAGGAGAATCACCTCTCTTGATGTGCCTGTCACACTCCTCCTGATGCAACCGAGCCTTCTGGTCTACATGAGCTCATGTTGAGCTTCTCATCTATCAACACTCCCAAGTTCTCTGCTTCAGGGCTGCTCTCAACCCACTCTGTATCCAGTTTCTATTTGTGCCTGGGATTGGCCCAACCCAGGTGTAGGACCTTGCACTTTGATTTGTTGAACCTCATGCAGTTTACACTGGCCCCTTTCCCAAGCCTGTCAAGGCCCCTTTGGATGGCATCTCTTCCCTCAAGTGAGTACACCACAGAGCTTGGTGTCATTGGCAAACAAATAATAGGAAATAAATAAGCTGCTGTCCAGGGCCACTATGAGCAATTTTGAAAGGCCTCTTGGCTCCTTATCGTACTGTTTTTCTCTTTTAAAGGAAAAATTTTAAACTGATTTAAATGGTACTTAAGGTAAGAAATATATTTTAAAATTGAAAAGGCTAGCGTGACATCTCTCAGCACAGTGATTATTGTTTTCTCATGTACTTCTAAGTGGCAAGAGATTCAGCCTCTTGTATAGTGTCATGATTTGTAGATTAAGTACTTGCCTACATCTAAAAAATTATGGTAAGGAACCAAGAAGTCACTAAGTCATAATGATAACATGCCTGAAATTACAAGGAAATAGTCTACCAATTGCCCTGCATATGCTGACTCAGGTAGAAATGATGAGATTACAGCACCTACTGTAATCTAAAACTACATGTAGTTTTCTCCCTACACCAATCCCCCACAAGAAACAGGGTGTTTCTCCATTGTGCTACCTAGATGTAGCATAGATAACTCAGCTATGTTACCCGCTTTAAAAAACAGAAAAGAGCTCTGTTACTGTTTAACAAAAAAACATTGCTTCCCTGTTTTGGCCTAAGCAGTAAGTAGGTGAACTCAATATATTTTAAGATGGCAAAGGATCTAATATATTTCAGTTTCAACCCTCAGAGATTAATCAAAATTGGTGTTATTCCTGAACACAAATTAACATAATGCTTCTCTGACATGCTGCTTTTTCTTCACTGAAAATTCTGCTTTCACATTGTATTTCAAGTTGCCTATAGGTTCTGTGTTTGGATTGAATCAGTAGCAGTGATACAAAGATGAGAATTTGTGTAATAATCTACTTTGCTTCAGTTCCACAGAAGATGTTCTAACAATTCTGATACCTGTGAAGAACAATGTTATCATTTTCCAACCATTTCAGACATCACAATTAAGTGTATGTTTAGAAATACTTCCCCCTAAAAGTGATACAGCTAGTACAGTAAGCACCTCTATGCATCCCTAACATCAGAAAATACTGAAAAATCTATGAAAGGTAATGCAGCATATGCAAAGAATTAGCCTATTTATGGCAAACATTACATTTTTTTCTCAAGAAAATTTTTTTTGCTTTTATCCTTGATGCATTCCAAAGCACAAAGCGTATATGAACATTTCCTCCATTTCCACAAGTATATTACAAATATGCATGGCATAGTACATGTCCAGATAGCAATAGAGATATTAAGAAAATAGACACTATCTAAATCCTGCAAGAATAAGAAGGCACCACTGATTTGAGGTTGTGTCCAGACATCACCCAGTCCATTTTATTCTTATTTCTAGCTTTCAAGCCAGTATTGTTTTCTGATTAATCTACTTTTACTCTGGTTTTCTCACCACAAACAACACACATTCATAGTAGTATTTCATCATGGAAAGTTCATTTACAGTGTAAGTTGACAGTACAGATTCTTTCTCCACCTGAAAAAAAAACCAGCAGTTTTCAAAACACCTTCTCTACAAAAATTATATACTTCTCTTAAGAAAGAAACTTCTAGATTTCAAGGACCATCTTTCAAAAAATGTGACAATACTAAGTATTTGCAATACACGCATTTAATTCTACAAATTATTAGTACATGCCAAACTACTTTTAAGATAAGCATATATTTAAAGCAGATTGTCTCATTTATACCAATACTACTTATTGCAGACTAGAGCATCTTCTTACCTCTATATGGAATCCATATTGCAGTATAACATTTTTTATGTCCTCATAGCTTAATTCTATAGAAAGTTCATTTCCCAAATTTTCAAAATGGTAAAGGAGAGGACCTGGAGTAGAAAGACACAACAGAAATGCCGATCAAAAAGACAAACATGCTTTAAAAATCTGTAACACATACTAAAGCTCAAAGAATATTTACATTGAGACTCATTCAAATATAGACAAAAGAATTTTTCATGAGAGTATGCTTTTTATAAAGAATTTCAGAGTCAATGCAAAATGAAAGCAAAATAGTTCATCTACTTATTTAACAATGAAGGCTCATTCCCTTAAAATTTCTTCAGTTCAGCATCACTACTGTCCCTATAGAACACAAGGCTCTGCTTGCCTTCTGTGACTAGCCAGGGATGGCTAGTCACCGTCTAGCCAGTGATGACCAGTTTCTCCTATACAAAATGATTAACTCCTGAGTTTGTCTGCCATTCATTCACCATGGAAGACTTAAATTGTCTCTTTTCTTTTGAGCCAAGACATACATAACTCTTAATCCTGAAGATTCTGCTTTGAGGTGCAATACAAACTAGACAAGAGATAAGAAAAAAATGCAAATATGAGCAAAAAACACAGAGAACACACACCGTTTTCTTAGACAAACAGCAAAAAAGAATGTAAGATATTACATCTGTCAAATGTTTGATGCCACTGTGAAGACTTAATTCTCTGTTTAGGAATCACATGGTGTTGGCTATAACTAACAAACATCTGGATGTGCTCTGAACATCTGAGGAATTTCCAAGCTCTAGATGTTTCTGCCTCTACAGAATTTTCAGCACAGACAAATTCATGCTCACAAATCTTTCAAAGAACTAGATGCCTGTAAGTCAGGGCTAAAATGAAGAGGGGTTGGTCACACTTGCCTACATTTATCCATATTCCTCCAGGCTTTAGTATTTTCCATATAGTATCAATGTAATCAATAACGTTATGTGCTGTATCTATAAAAAAGCAAGTTGCTATGCAGTCCCATGTATCTGCATAAAGAGAGTGAAGTATAGAGAGATCAGTTAAAAATTCATCATTTAATGCCAGCATTTCTTTATACAGTCAGCATTACCCCTCAAAAAACAACATCTGAAGTTTCTTACTTTTATTTACTAGTAAATAAAATATTTTGCTTTATGTTAACAAGAGATATGTAGGTCCATGTGACAGATATATACATGTATCTATATATATGCATACAGACTCTAAAATATTATACATATATATTGTGTTTGAATAATTTTATAAAATAGATAATAAATGAGATCTCTATTATATACTGTAAACTTTAAATATTAGAACATTTTATATAAATGAAGGCCCAAGTGTACTATGAACTTCTTTACCACCACTGTTAAAAATACAGCTTAAAAATACCTCGTGATTTTGGGCCTCTAACTAATATCTACAGCTATACACGTCTGTACACTAAAGTGCATTTTCACAAATCACATAGCTCTTAAACTTTTTTTTCAGTATCTAAATATTTCTCTAGCTGTTTTTTACTAGTTAACCAACAGTATATCTTAAAGTCTACCTTTTAAAGCATGAGCCTCCTTGATTTTCTCTGCTAATGTATCCTTGAAATTGCAGAAGTTTTATTTTTGTAAATAAAAAATAAATTTAAAAGTCTTAATTTATGCAAGTATCAGATGTGCTACTGTGAGACAGAACTTTCAGAAAATTAAGCAACTATAAAGGAGGCTGCTGCAAGAAAGTATCTCAAAGTTTACCTGCACAATAACAGGCAAACCAATACCTATGTAATTCTAGTGAAAAATGGCTTTGGGTCTAGTAGGGACAGGAAGGTGGAAACAGGAAACAGAGCCAATACTATATAAGCAAAAAATACTGACTCAGCATATATTAGAATATTAGATTACATAGAGGAGAACTAAGTGCTACCCCTTATCAAATTCTGAATATGTAATTGGTACAGCAGGCACTAAGTAACAGTCTTCTGCTGGTTAACTTTATGTTAGGTTTGTCATAAAACATTACTTTATAGCTGCACCCAGGACAGCACAACTGTCACCTAAAGTTATTTGTACTGACTGACAAAACTCTGTTTTTTCACATTTATTATCCCTTGAACGTGCCTCCGCAGTGTTTTTCGATTGTCAATCAGTAAGTATGTATTTTTTATAATAACTTATAATTTACCAAAATAAAAAAATATAATTTACCAAAAAATTTTATATTTTCTTTACACTAAATTTTTCTAAGATTCTAAACATGTAAACCTTTCCATAACACTACCATGCCGTCTTATGCTGAAAAAGACCACTGTAATTAAGATCTTTTAGGCAAGCAGGTATCTGGTTTTTTGGGTTTTTTTTTGGTAACTACAAAAAACAGTTTCGAATGAGAACAATCCTCTATAATTAGTACTTTTTCTTGAATGCTTGTAGATAGCGTACCCTTTTATTCATAAATAACTGTTCCCTAACACATACTCTCGAGATATGGTTACACAGGCAGCCCAAAAGTTTGTGTTTACTCACTGCACTCGGAATATATTTCTTGAAAATCTCCTGCTGTCATAGAGAAGTTTGAACCAGAAGGAAGACTGTGAGGATCAACATCAGGGAAATAAATTGGACGTATTTGATCAGCAGATTTTCTGTTATTGCTAAATTGATGAATCCAGGGATAAAGCTTACATGAATTAATTTTAGAACATCTGCAAAATAGAGAAATCAGCAGAAATTCAGTTTTGGCTAGACATTTTTACTGGATTTTTTTTTTTATAAGTTCTTACAAAAGCTAAGCTTTTTTAAACAGTCTTTTACCTAGCTCTTAAAAGCTCAGTTTATGGCCTAAAAAACCCAAAACCAAACCCACCACTCTTACTCAGAAACACAAATTATTGGCAAACAAAAGCCTGTCTTTTTTTTTTTTGCCCCCCACATAGTTTACTATTTCCCCTGACTTTTTACCCCCACTGAAAAGAAAATGACCAAGATTCTTTTGTAAGATTAATGAAATTTATGATTTAGTATATTCAGTAAAGCTAAGCCTTTCTGAAGCATTTTTTTGTGAAAAGAAACCCAAAAAACCCCAACTAAAACCTAACCACAAAGACAGTAAGTAACATTGGTTCCATTAATTTTATTGGAAATATCTGTTCTCATGCTATACATTTTCTGTCTTTTCTGAACCATACTTATAGGGATTTTGAAGCATAGCACAACAAAAGCATTTTTCAGATGCTAGCTGAAAGGATGCTGTTAGTAAATATGTAACATTTTGCAAAGTGTAGTGGTGTTGCAATTATGCTAACATTTCTTTGTAAAATAAAATTAGTGAGTTGACATTATCAACTAATTCAACTCTTATTTTAAAAAGTGATCAAGTATAGCATTAAAATATTAAAAGCAGTTTCTCCCACAGTCCACTAAAATCAGTTTGTAATTTAAAAATTAAGCCATTTTCTTCTAGAGAGAACAGAGAATACATTTGCCCCATAAGACATACACAGTTCCTAAATTACAGGCAACCTAAGAGTTATACAAAGTGCACTCTTTTGGCTGGTGGATAGAAAGCACCTGTGGTAGTCTTTGAAGTAACATCTTTTACCTTCATGTCATATTTCATTTTATCAGTAGAACAAAAAATATAAAATCAACCTGTATGTGAGCAGCAGTACACTCTGCTCACCAACTGTCTCCATACATCATGAATAAATAAATCAGATATATGCAGTCAGGCAAAGGCAAAAAGCCAGCAGGGAAAAACCCCTGATAACATGGTCATCATTTTCTTCAAGAAAGGCATTTCTATTTTGGTTACAGAAGACAAAAAGGGGGGGGGAAACCCCCAGCAAACAGCAACAAAAAACAACCCCAAGCAAATCAACTTCTCCTCCCCCCCAACCCCCAAAAAACTAAACAAAACCCAAACATCCAACTGAAAACCGAATCGACCAAAGCTCAGCTGTAAGAACAGTGAAACAACCCCACCTTGTTGGCCAACAAGAGTTTAATGTTAACCTTTCCAGCAATTTATTGATGTTCCCAGTCAATTTGTACTGTCCTCAGAATATTCTTAACAATGAAAATATCACCAAAAGCAATGGAAAAAAAACCCTAACGAAACCAAAAAATCTTGAGTAGGTTAAATTTTTTTCTAAGGTACAAAGGAACACACCTTCCTGGGTTTTTTTGCCCCAGCACAAAGTACATTCATGTAATCTTTTGAACAGTTCCCTTCATATTTGAAGCTTGAAAGCCTCCCTTTCCAGATTCTGCAATTTATACTTCAAAACTAAGCACTGCACTCCTATACAATCCCTCCTTCCAAGAAAATATGATGCATGTTATAAAACACATTTAATTGTGATGCATGTCACTGTTTCCCATAGAGGCATGGCATTTACTGTTCAATATTCAGTCAAAAAGATGGTTCTAGAAAAGATAGGTAGGTTAAATCTCAATTCTTACCACTGATTTATAAATAAAATGGTTTACCTATTTTCATTTTAAGGCATTCATAGGCATGCATAAATACAATTAAGCAGCCTTCAAAAGTGTCACGATTTATCCAAAATTACATTCTTTGCAGAATATAAAGACACCAAATTAAGCATGAATTCTTTGGGTATTAAAGCTTTTTAAACTAACCATACTCTGATTGGGGTACAAAGTGATTTTGTATTACTTCAACTGAACTTTCTCAAATATTGTTGTCAGATTACTGCTACTGAAGGGCTGGCTGTTGGTGCAAGGCTGCTGACCCTTTTGTTCTGAACCTCCAACTGCCGCAAACAAGTCAGCAACTAGCTGACCCTGGATTCTCCACATACATACCATCCTAGTGTGGTTTCCCCTTCCTGTCAGATGTTGAAGAGCAATAACACATGTCCTGTGGGTATCAACTGCCTGAAAATTTTGGTATGCTTTCCAGAGCTAAGAAAAACAAATTATGCTTTTCACAGTTCTTGCTCTTCCACAACATTTAAGAAATTAAGTGTGTCTATACATCACCAATAGTCACTTCTGTCACATGTCATTATATCTATGACTCATGTAAACTCCTGAAAAATACAGCCATAAGAACCTCACTCACACAAGAAAAAGCACCATTTCCCATGCAAGGACTGTAGCAGCCTTGGAGTTGTAGCTTAACTGCTCCAGGGTAAATTTACTTTCAAATCAAGAGTTTCTGCCATGGGGTAATTGCTTTCTAATTAACTTCAAATACTTATAGTGACTAAACACAGATACACCTTGACACACTTTATATAGCATGCTATGCAAATGTAACCACAGTAACAGAAGTTCACAATTTAAGAGAATTAAGTTTGTTAATCTGTAAAAATCAGCAGATACTACTTTATTCACAGAAGACCTAAGTCATTGTACTCCATCTAGGAGCTGACTTCACACTCAGGACAGTACTCTGTCTTCCTAAAAATAAACCAAGGTCAGACAGTATATCCAAACTGTAAATATGTGCTACCGCCATTAAAAAATAATTAAAATTTTTCTTTTTTACCACTCTTAACTAGTATTTGGGGCTTATATTAATTATTCCCATTTCTTCCAGTTCCAGGAAAGCAAACATGTCCGATTTAAAAGCTAACTGGCAACAACCACTTGAGACTAAAATGAAGACCCCAAAAGTCCCTAGAATCTTATTGAATATCCCAAGCCTACAGTTAGATCTTGCAGAAAGGAATGGTTGGACTTAACTGACTGAAACACAGTCATATTAGCTGTATTCTCTTTAATGCAAACAAGAAAACTTGCAACTGGTAACTTGCTCAGCAAATGAAGATTACAGCAGCTGAGCAATGCTCAATTTTTCTGTCTAAAAAATAATGCTATTGGTAAGTCTAATGCTTATACATTTCTTCACTAAATAGCTTATACAAACAGGAAACACCACATGAGCATTAGATGCAAAGAATGAGTATGTTCAGCATGGATCTTCAGAAGAATTTCACACAGAGGCCAAAGACTCAATATTTAAGAAAGATGAAAATGTCAAAGATGGGTAAGGGTTAAGTTAACTTTCACATCTGAAACACTATGATAGCTGGCCAGTGCTCCCAGAGATAGCAAATGAATACTTTTATGTTGCTTTGAATAATTTCAGAAGTTCCAGTGTGCTAAGAGACAGTAAAGCTTTATAGTTAAGGACAAGAACAATGTGGCCTCCTTTCATGAGCTGCAAGGTATTAGATCAGCTTAACTGTAATATGCAGTTTTATCACTAGGTGAGAGTCATTTAAGAGTAATGGAAGAAAAACAACAAATAAATCTCTAGCAAGTATCTGTTTCCATTACATTGACCACTACTGCTTTGAGTAGACATGCAGCAGCCATAATAGTGTTTTCCTCTTGTTTTTGCAGATTAAGTTGTAACAGATTTGAAATCAGAGTCCACTGTGGACTGACTGCAAACAAGGCTCTGAAACATTATGGTAATACAGATTACAAAAAAACACTTTAGGTATTTTCAGTAAAGTTGTATCATTTAAAATTGAAGAATAAACTGGCAAATTCTGTTTCTCTGAACTTGGTACCAACTTCCCCAAACCTATTTCATACTTGCGGTCTTCCCACCCTCTTTCTGAAAAGAACACTTGCATTTGCAGCCTTCTGTTCATTATGAAACCAGTAATTTCCAAAGCAAGTGACAAAATAACAAATGCAGAAGTGTCATTGTAAATTAAGCCCACACAGTGAAATGTACTACAATGAAATGTAGTATTTCAATGTAATTGTAGAACTATTAACAATGTTATTTTAGCTTTAAGAAATAGTTTCGTGTTTGTCAATGGGCGTTTTTTTATGTACAATGGGGCCTAAAATTTTAGCGTGGAATGTTAACATTTCCTTTAACAGATTTCCTCTGTTACTAATCAAAACCATTAAGTAATATGCACTTATTAACTCCTCTGTATTTGACGCCAGTGAGACAGGTATGCATTTTATAGGAACAGATGTGAAATAAATATCAAAATCCATTCAAAATTATGCAGAAAATCTGTCTCATAATTTAAGTCATGCTTCCTGCTATTATTTGAATGACTCGGATATGATGTTTCCCTCTCTTGTTTATCCCACTGATTTATTTTTATTAAAACATTCTAAAAAGCAGTTATGTGTCCTATGTTAGGACTTATAAACCTATTCTTGTGAATTCTATTGATTCATGTTTTTCTGTTTGAGAATTTTGCCTCCCTTACCAGTCAGTAAGTAAAACATAAGCTATGTACCTGTTGAGTACAAAGTTAGAAGAAAAGAGCATAAAGAGGCTCCATTCATTTCCTTGGCAAGCATAACCGAGCATAGCTATTTCCCACGCCAATCTACCTAGCCCAGCACCAGGTACCAGGATATTAACTTTGGAGAAATCCCTGCAACAGAACAAAAATAACAGTTAAGTCTTTATCTGATACCTCTTAACAAAACTTAGAGGTCCAGTTAAACATTTTTCATGCATATACTTAGAATGTATTTCCTGTATGACTTTATACTTTTAAATTCAAACTGAGCCAGTTCTGATCTAATTAATCAAATATACAGCTAAAATAATTCACAGAAATTACTCAAAAAAAGATATAAAACCCCCAGAATACAGAGCATAATTACTGAACAAATTTTTCAGTCCTGGAAACTTTTACAGTCATCAAGATAAAAATCTCTTACATGAATCTAAGAAAGAACATTAAGATATAGCACCATTTATTTTCCTATGAGGTCTACTGATAACTATTAAATAGCCTAGAAATCTTAGTTGCAGAGTGATAAATAAACAAGTATTTTGACACCAGAAACCCAAAACAAACAGAAAAGCTGATTTTCAGTTCAATCTCTAAGAAACTTAAAAGTAGTTACCATCTCAGCAACTGTGGATTCTATATGTGCTGCCAGCTGATTTCCTGAAAGTGATGTAAGATTTCCCAAATCTAAGAACACTGCAGTTCTCTAACCAATCACTTCCCATAACGAGGCATCAAGATTATGGGATGATATCCAGCAGTGTGTCTCTAATGACACGTCTAGAAAAAGCTCTCCTGTCTTCCAAGTTCAGCAGCTAAGGATCTCAATTTTCTTTCAGCCAGAAAAGGCAATATATACATATTCTAGCCATTAGACTTTCATCACAAGGCAATCCAGCCTTCAGTCATAAAACACAATAAAAAAGTCAAACAGAACGCATACTTCTAAAAATAAGTAATTCTGCAGTTTCAAATCACGAACTTCACAATTGCATATAACAAAAAAAACCCAAGTGAACACTCCAACTACCCTTGCTTTTGCAGGTCACCTCCAAAGACAAAGCATATGTGTATCATATAAATATAAGCAAATAAATGAAGGAAGCCAAAATCAGCACTTCCAGACATATGATGGAAGAAGACAAAATGTGAATACTTTGAGTAGATTAAAAAAATCAGGATGCCAAAAAGGGTTCAAAAGAATTGGCATGCTGCATAAGCTTGAAAATGAATGTAAAATCTGGAAAGTAGGACATTTGTGAATATTATTAGCCAAAACAAGAAGAAACTGTTATTTTCTAAAGGGCCACACAAACTAACAAAGCCACTTCAACAGTATCTTTTGTATCTTAAGCCTCCTGACTCTCACTTCCATTCGATTAGACTTTCTGATTCTTTGCTTCCTGAACAAGAAGCAGCAGAAAACAAGCCAAGTGATACACTCTCATTCCACGTAGATTTCTAACCTAGCCTATTTCTTAATTTCCGTACCATTTCAGTTTTAAAATTATATATTTAGACTAAATCTACAGAGATTTTTGCACTCTCATGTGGACACTTCTGCAAGTGGGTTGAAAAGCCTTACACAACTTCCAAGATTATATCATACATTGCTTAGAAAAGACTTTTAAACCAATTAACAAGTAGATGTGCAGGTGCTACCACATTTAGAAATCCGCACCTTTATTCATCCTAAAATAAAGCCTCTAACAAGTAAGTTGATCAGAAATTGTAATTGTCTTGATCAATTTTTTTATTCACAATATAATGCTGTTGTATCTCTGACCTAATTTTTTTCCCATTCTCTATTAGAATATAGTTGATTTTAACTGTTCTTTCCTTTGCACCTCTATTAAAGAGATTTTAGTCTGCCTGGAAACTTGTTAGCTGCTTAATTTCTATTCATCCTTTTCATGTGAGTTGCTAGGGACTGGTGCTGGTCACTGATTTTGTTTCAGCACAGCTAGTAGGGTAGTTACTAGCACAGCTAGTAGGGCGCAATACAATCAAGACTTCCAAAAAAGTTCAAGAGTACTTTAAAAAGATAAATAAATCTATAATTAGAGAAATTAGGTACATGGCAAACAAAGCAAAATAAATCTAGTAATTTTGGACAGTGTCCTGCTATCAAAACCATCCCAAAACCAAACGAGATCGAGTATCTTCATGCTTTTCTAGGCTTAAAAGGAATCGTTAGTGATAAATTGTTGGTGAACTAAAAAAAAAAAGGTACAACCAGTGGGAGCATTCCAGTGCAGTATATTATGCTAATTTCTGAATAATTAGAACAGATAAAAATGTGTACTTGCACAGAAATTACATTTTTAATGGTTACAGGATTTAATTTAGGAGGCTAGAAAAACCTGGTTTCCTTTGGTGGATATGTAAATGCAGCAGGAGCAAAGACAATGGAAAACCTCAAATCCTGAACTGTGGTAACTCAAAAAAACCAAAGGTCTATCTAGTGAAACCAGCCTTCAATCAGCCAGTAGCAGGCATTTCTATGACACATATCTAGTATTGGTTAGGAACATAAATAAGTATCCAACAAGTATCCATTAAAAAAGTGTGGAGCACCAGGGAAGAAACATTGGCCTACTAGAGCAACAGGTGTGGGGAGCAGGGAAGGAGGGCTGTGTGGTAGTTTATATCAACTATTGAAACTGCAGCAGTCTCCTAAAAAGACAGTGAAGAAATATGAGAAACAACTAAAACTTGTCATGCCATTATTACACTGCATTTTGTAGTGTGATGAATTTTGCAGCTTTTAGGAATTTATTTGCTATTAATGAAGATTTTAACTGGTGTACTTTGGTTCAAGGGAAAATATACATGATAAAAATGGAGGGTTCTTACTTTTATGCCTATTTAACAAAAAAAAAAATGATGGTGCTAAAGTGGGAAACAGCAGTGCAGCAAAATTAGAGTGTGATGTAACAAAAACCTCCTTTTCATAAACTGAGCACTGCAATTCAGTGTTACCAAATAAGAGGAAGTGGTAAGAAATACACAGCCCACTCAGAAGAGTGGCATAAAATTGGTCTGTGGGACTCCTCTTTTCCTAATGTCTTATCTCTGTAATGTTTGTAAATTTAGATAGTAAACAGGTCCAATTCTCAGCCTAGTATTTTTCATTATTTTACTTTCACTACATTTTTTAAAAAAAAAATCTCCAAAAAAGACTACTTTTCAAATAAAGATAGCTAAAAAGAACAATTATTTGAAGCACTATTTTCCAAACTCAGCAACTGAGGTTTATATACTCCATATCAAGCCCTGCAAAGCTTTCAGTGGACTGCAGTAATACTGAAGTTACAACCTGTACTTAAATACAATGTTTAAAGCAAAGTTGAAAGACAATTTTTGATGACTTTAAAACCCATGCAAGATGATTTTTTTATACATAAGTTAAAGAAAACTGTAGGGAGATTTTATGACAACTATAAACGTGATGGGAGTATGTGCATGAAGTATAGCCAAGTTCAGGCTTGGGATTAATAAACTATGTTTTTCACATAAAAAGGAAAATAAGCTCTGGTGACTTTTGGGCTATCCTGTCAGTATCTTGGAAAATGCATCAATAGTTGAACAGAATGACGTATTTAAATTTCAAGTTATAAGTGGTTCCAGAGGCCATGTTAATGCATATAAGTTTTGAGAAAATACCTAAGGTTACTGTTCCTAGCAATGAAATGTAATTAACTAAAAGGTTAACTATTTGATTCCTTTTGGAGAAGAGCTGATGATCACCTTTCACATCTACTCATGTGTAGGGAAACAGTAGTAAGTGAAAGAAAACCAAAGTCACAAAAGAGGAATTAGAAAAAAAAAATAGTATATTGGTATGTTTGTTTAGATTTTCAACTTAAATGTTTCCTTATAAAAATGCTTTAATGAAACATCCCATCAAGTACAAAAAAGTATCTCTGTTTTACTATTTTCTCCTGCACAAAACTGGTTTGTTCAGATCCAAGACATTTAAATGGCTTCATCAAAAGGCAGACAATATTATAGAGATCGCATGAGCTGAAACACAAATTCCAATATGAATAATGCAGGAAATGTACCAGTTCCACAGGAAGACCTTATCTCATGTGAGTTCATTTAAATGGGTTTTGTTATCCTGGTAACAGATTCTGTGTTGAAGTGCCAAGCAGAAAGAAGAAATTATTTCTGAAGAAAAATGGGAAGCAGAACAGCACTTGGACATCTTTAGGTGACAGTCTTGTCAGAAAACTGTACTGAAACACAAGATAGTAGCGCCTACTCACAATACCACTGTAATTTATAGCTGCTTTTAGCGGTTGCTTGTGTATCTTCTGCTTCCCAGAAGAGCAAGCATATAGGGCATTTCACCTCTTCTCCTTTGCATACTAACAGAATACAGAATGGTTTTGCAAAGAGAAACACTACGACTTGTGCATGCATGCAGTGAAACTTGACTGAATAGTCTCAAAAATTTTTTTTTTTCATATGATTCTCATGCATGGAATTAGTAACATTAATGAAAACCTGAATGTGCAATTCCATTGGAGCCATTAAAAAGTAAATGGTGACTTGTACAACAGTTTTAAATTTAAAGTATTTCTCAATCTTTTATGATGCAAAATACATTAAGATCTTTTTTTCCTGGCAGAAAAGGACATGCAGGTATGGACTGAGAGTGGAATGTGAGCCTCCAGTGTGCAAGGGTAGCCAAGACAGCCATCAGCATCCTGTATCAGGAACAGCACGGCCAGCAAGACCAGAGATACGATAATGCCCTTGTAATAGGCACTGGTGAGGAAACACCTTGAATACTGGGATCAGTTTTGGGTCTCTCATTACAAGGACATCGAAGTGCTGGAGCATGCCTAAAGAAGAGCAGCACAGCTTGTGAAGGGTCAAGAGGGTTGAGAGAGCAAGTCCTATCCTATAAGAAGCAGCTCAAGCAACTAGTGTTGTTTAGTCTGGAGAAAAGGGGGCTGAAGGAAGACCTTATCACCCTCTACAGCTACCTGAAAGGAGGCTGGGCTGTAGTAAGGTGGGTGTCAGTCTCTTCTCACCAAGTAAGAAGGAACAGGACAAGAGGAACATACCTCAAGATGTATCAAGGGAGGTTTAGGTTGGGTATTAGGAAAAATATCTTGACTGAAAGGATTGTCAAGCACTGGAATAGGCTGCCCAAGGGAGTGGATAAGTGATCACTCCTGGAGGTATTTAAAAGCTGTATAGATGTGGCACTTCAGGACATATTTTAGTGGTGTTAGGTTGATCATTGGACTCAATGATCTTAAAGTCCTCTTCCAGTCAAAACAATTGTATTTCTCTATGAATCTAGACAAAGCTGATTTCATCACCCAGTGTTAACAATACACTTTTTCTGTAGCACTTTGATTTCACCATCACAGGAAACTTCACCACTCTGTCCTAGAAAAGGGCAAACCTACACCGAGGTTCCGTCTACAACCTGTTTTTCCACATTAGCACCCAAAGGTAGAACTCCCTGTAGGAAAAGGACTTTGGATGCATTATACAAATCAGCCCGAATAGTTTCACTATGGTCAGTTCAGTTGTCCACATTTTCAAAGTTAAACAACAGCCCCCCTCCAACATTTTAATAAAGGAACCAGACTGATCATCCAGAGAAGTTCTCACACAAGGGTAAAGAGGAACTGCCAGTTTGGCCTAATAATATAAAGAAAGAGAACAGGCCCTTCCGAATGACACTGATTCTCTCCTCGAAGAGGCAAGTACACCTGGAGAGCCTCTGGTCACTATGTGAAGGAGCAAGCAGATCACAACATGTAACAGCAAGTGAACAGAGAAAATTTACATAAAAGCTAGAACAGATCCATAATGATCATTAAACTTTTAAATAGGTATGTACATAATACACATTTTACAAGTAAAAATAAAAGTTTCATTTGACAAACTCCAAACAGTAACAGGAATGTTTGATCTATACAGTGATGTTTTGAGGTTTCTGGAAAGAAGACAACTGGTGTATCAGAACCATCACAAGAGGGACAGCAGCACCGCCACATTAGGTGTGTTTGAAAACAGAATTCCTGGTGAAAAAGCACATAGCCATTAACATGATATTTACCAGATATGCTACCACATGTTGTCTCCTAATACCAAACGGAGGTTCTAAAATAGAAAATTGACGGTAAGTGTAAAAGTCAAGACTTTCTAATTAAACTCCTGTATCTCTTAAGTTACATGCCCCACAATGGAAATGCTTTAAAAACTAGCATACAAAGAAAGAGGTGAGCTGCCACCGTGAACATTTTAAAGATTACTTTCAAAACTATGACATTTCCTGCATATCACAGGTACATAAGGTAACCTGTAGCATTTCATGCATTTTTGACTTGTGTAGGGCACTATTAACACTAAAAAAAAAAAATTGCAAAGTTTACCTTCAGATAAAACATCTTTAGTGTTGCACCCACCTTGAGATAAGTTAGCACAAGGCAAAAAAGAAAGCAACCACATCCACACCATGTTCTGCCAGCATTAACAATCTTTACTAATGAAAATGAAAAGATACCTAGTGGAAGGCATTTTCAAATCGGTACAAATGCATTATTAGTAATCACTGAGAAGAAAACCCACAGTAACACTTAGCTATATCAAACCTAAGTTCTGACCTGTACATTTATGAGTACAAAAAATTCACAAACTTTTTCCACACAGAATTCTTACAGTAGTAATATCTTCTGACATTCTACCACTATATCTGTATTCCCTAGAACCCCATACACTGATGATTATTGTAGCGATGTTAACAAATTGACACAGTTATGAAGCTACCCTCACGTATGCAGCAAGGTTTTATTCAGATTTGCTTTGTAACATCTGTTTGAAATCAAGACTAGAATTTAAAACTTTCAGGATAAATTCTTAGTGCAATAAAACTCTGCTAGAAGTTCAGTCTCATTCCCTCTTTACACCACAAAGGGCAATATTCATGCTTCCTGTGGTCACAGGGATTCTTCCTTTTATATGCCACATGCACACCAAGAACCTACTGAACTGCAAAAGTTACTTCACTGAGTGCAACTAAATTAACCTCATAACCTCCTCTTACTTGAAAAGTTAATTGATAAACTCATTACATCCAGCTGCAGGAAAAAATACTGGTTTTTGAAGTTTATGTTTTTTTTTCTAATACCTCGTATTAGAAGTAAAAAAAAATCTAGACTAAAAAACCCAAATTCCACTGCTTTCACAGCAACCTAGGTATTTTTAAATTGTATCTTTTCATTTGTTTATAGTAACTTTAGATTCATGCAACAATGTGTGCCCACATTAAAGAAAAAGACTTAAAACACTATTACCATCTTTCTTTTGGAAAGTTCTTTACAATTTCACTAATAATTGGCTGGTAGCAGGAATCTCTCTCAGGCCTTCCCTCTTCGCTCCAGTCTCTCACAAATTGTTTCAAAGTGGATTTTAATTTATCCATGTCAAATGTTGAAGCCGGCGTAATCTTTCCACTTCCCTGATTAGAAAGGGGGGGGGGAAACAAGTTAGTGAAAAATATACCAAGTATCTTTAGTCTTTTCAAACAAGAAAACAAAAAAAAAACAAAACCAAAACACAAATCATAAACAGGCAAAAGCCATGCTATATGGTCTGCTGGGACTTTTGGCTAATAAAGCACTTGCCTTTCGCTCCTGGATCCAGGGCTCAGAATCCATACAAACCAAGTTTATACACAAGAGATCAGGCTCCACAATAAAAAAAAACAACAAAAAACCAACCAACCAAATGAACAAAAACAACAAATGAAACAAACAAACCAACCAACCAAAAAAACCCAACCCACCCCACAAAACCAAAACGCAGTAGTATGGCATAGCAGAGCACAACTGGTAGTCCTCATTCAGGACAGGAACAGGGCTTAGCTAGTGTAGAGGCTGAACTGCTTACCCTGGGAAAAAGAACACTTTAAGCACTGATGAGGCAACACTGAGAACCTCACATTAGAGCTGCCCCAAAAGACTTTGCTTTCATCCCTGGCAGTATTTTAAGGCTGAGTGCAAATTTGTTTCACAGAGATGCCACACTGAAAGAGCAGGTCAGTAATGAAAATGTTCTTACAGATAAGAACATCAAAAATACTTGGCCTATCTAAAATTGTAACTGATTTAGAGAATGATGCAACATATAATAACCCACAGTATAACATAAAATACAACTTATGCTCCACATCATTAACTGAAAAAGTAACTTCAAATTTTAACCAGCCTAGAGCCAGAATTCCAGAGGGGGAAATCGCCTTTTTACAGTAACTGGCAATTATTGCTGTCCAGATTCCGTATCTGTAACTACAAGGCCTAACAACAAATAGTTTTTATTAAACATGAGCTCTAGAAGATATGAAAAGCAAGATGGAGAAAATATAAGCAAACAGGAAGTCATAAAGGAGAAAACAAAGGCAAAAGGAAAGAAAACTGAAGCCCTAAAGGGTGAAAAACAAATGTAGAAAATCCTAAAGTGCTCAGAAATTAATCTTGGTGTATGAAAAAGTCCATTTTAACATACGTCATTTCCATAGGCTTTATTTTCAAACATATGAACGCAGTCATTCACAATGGTCTGCAGGATCTGTTGATTATGATCAATGCACTTCCGAATCTTGTCAAGATGAGGAAGGAATTGAGGAAGAAGACTCTGTTGCTTAGCTGGGAGAGATTTAAACTGCCTCTCTGTTCTGTTGACTCGTTCATGCATATTCGTTCTAAAAAGCAGAAAGTGTAAGGTATTTAGAAGCAAAACACATGGCAGTTTTAAATAATTCAATCTAAACAGCTCTAACTACCATTATTCTTTTCTTTAGGTACAGAAAGTGATCACTCTGTAATTCTTTACTTGAGAACAAGCTATGAATAATTTTTTTGGAGCATAATGTTTTAAGATCTAGTTCTACCTCACTGTGCTTGTTAACATGTTGCCATTTAGGAGAATCACTGTCGGGTTTGGGATTTTTTTGTAGTTTCATCATCAGCCTCTCATTTCCATCATATGTTGATTATTACCTTAATACATGGATCTACAACATTTAATAAACAACCAGCCCCTAAACTCATTAAAACCCAGCTAGATTGTTTCACAATGACTAGCTGACGAGATGTGAACTGGGAACATGGATTCTTAAGATCAATTGTTTCTGAAAGAACCATAGAAGTCACAGCTGGACCACATCAGCATTCTGGTAATCAAACTAAGATACCTTCTTTTAACAGCATACTTCCCTCACATGCAACTACTGCTAATTTGATTGTACAACAGATCTAATAAAAAAAATATGTCTTCCACTTCCCCAAAGTAAAAATGCCATTAAAAAAAAAAGGTTAACCTGCCACTATGAGAAAAGAAGTCTGGCTTTTTTTCTCTCCTCTTTGTCTTCCTTCTTAGCCAGAACAGTTCTGGCCTCACCTCATTCTAGCACTCACCAGGCCTTACATAAACTTGTTTAGCTTGCTAAAATCTGAAGAGACCCAAATAGATTTTACTGTATTTGATTTGTCAGTTTAGGAAGTTGACTGAGCATAGTCATAAGAGGTGTTTAAAAGATGCATACATGTGTTGCTACAGAACACAGTTTAGCCAGACTTTGTAGCTAGATAATGGTTGGACTCGATCTTAAAATCCTTTTCCGGCTAAAACAATTCTATGATGATTCCTTTCAGGCAAAGGAAATTTAATTCAATTTCTGTGTTGAAAAGTTAAATCATGTCCTTTTGTTACATGTTTAATGAAACTTAAGTATTCAAATGTGAAAGCTTAACATGAAGTTGAGAGAGATGTTCCCAGCTTCTAATGCCCGAGGATACAATTACATTGCTGATAAGTAAATTACTGTTGGCTGTTGTGCTAATACTAACATAAAGTCTTTGGCGTGGTCAAATGGAGTTAGAGTATTCAGCTGATGAATGTAGATGACATTGCAGAGTAGGTGATACTTCGATGTCTCTTCTGTACTGAATTCTCCATTTCAGTCCAGAAGAGACATTAAAGCATCAATGACACCAACCTTCTGCTCAAATAGTAGCCCTGGAAAACAAACCAAAAAACCCCAAACCACCCTGAAACATAAAAACAGCAAGCAGAATAAATAGTCTGAATATCACCTACTCCTTCCAAGAAGGATACTGTCATGGAAAAATTGTGCATGTATAACACTGAGAAAAGGATCCAGCCCACAACAAATAAATTATCACGTGGTTTTATCAACTCAAGTACATAACTACGTAGCATACCTACATCCCCTATCTGCTTCCCAAACCCAAAGCAGACAGTTTACTAATACACTGTAGAGAACCAGACTTTTTCAGCCACTTCTTTCCACCCCCAGCAATTTGAGTAAGTTTCATCTTGACTTCTATTCAAGGAATTTGGATACAAAGTCGGGTGGCCTTCTCCCTTTATCTCATTCGTATAGAACCATGAATCCTTCTTCTGCCTCAACAAATGTCTAGAAGACTAAAGTTACAAAAAAAGAAGCCATCCACCAGCTCTATCATCTGCTGTGCAAATTAACGTCTTTCAAATTTTTCCCTAGTAACTGAAAGACACTCTTCATTTCTTTAAAAAGTTACTGTTGAGCACTTCAAGTATCTTGGAGTATGTTATCGTATAAAAAGAGACCTTTTACATCCTTGCCAGGTGCGTCGAACTTTGAGACTTACCCCCCGCCTTTTATGCCTCCTAGCTAACAACTACATCGAGGATACTTTGGGCATAGGCAAAAAATAAAGGGGTACAGAGATCCTTTCCCGACTTGGGCTTCTGCACCCGCTACAGGTACAGCGCTCACCACGGAGTACAGACCGAGGGAAGCGGCGACACGGCACGCACAGAAGAGCGAAGAGCTCTGGGAGGCAGGCGCCCGGAACGCGGTGGGGCAGCCCACATGGACGGCGGGTTCCTGACCCCTGTGGAGGCAGGTCGGTTAGAAGAGGACGCAGCAGAAGGCTGGTGACCCTCGCAGGGCCCCCCACACAAGGCGGCAGGTCCTGGTTACCCGTAGTATCGGAAGGCGTTGATGATCCTCCGGAAGTGCTCCCGCTCCAGACGTTCCTCCTCTTCCACCCTGGCTGCCGTGGCAGCCGCCGCCAAAGCCCTCGGCTCTTGCGGCTGCCGCCTCCGCCGCTCGTCACTTAGTGAGGCCGCCTGCTCCAAGTCGAGTTCGCCGCTCCCGCCGCTGGCACTCTCTCTCGGCCATGGCATCTGCTCCCGCTCCTCCTCGTGACCCTGCCGCAGTCCCCTGCGCATCGCTTTGGCCGGCGGATCCCTCTCGCCCGGGGTCCCTGGCGGAGGCGGCTGTGCTTTACGGGACACGGCGCACGTGGCCGACATCCCCGCAACGGCCACCAGCAACTATCTGTCCGGCGTTCACGCTCTCTCCTCACTTCCGGCGCGGGGAAGAGGGAGGCGTCCCGACGCGCTCCATCCTGCCCGTCCAGGCACGGAGGAGTATCGCGAGATAAGGGCGGTCGCAAGCGCCTGCGCGCTGCTGGCGGCGCGGGACAGGGAGAGTTGCGCGGGCGGTGGAGCCGCGAGGCCTTAATCGCCAAGTTTATAATCCTTGGCGTAACGCGCAGGCAGCCCCTCAGTTTTCTTCATCAGGGCTGTGGCAAAGTATATCCATGACAGGGAGGAATAGAACCGAACCGAACCAGACCAGGTTGGAAGAGACTTCAAAATCATCACATCCAACCCATCATCCATCACTACCTAATCAACTAAACCATGGCACCAAGCACCCCATCAAGTCTCCTCCTAAACATCTCCAGTGATGGCGACTCCACTACCTCCTCAGGTAGCCCTTTCCAAAGGGCAATCACCGTATGAAGAATTTCTATCTAACAACCAGCCTAAACCTCCCCTAGCACAGCTTGAGGCTGTGTCCTCTTGTTATGGTGCTGGTTGCCTGGGAGAAGAGACCAACCCCCACCTGGCTACAGCTTCCCTTCAGGTTGTTGTGGACAGCTAGAAGGTCTCCCCTGAGCCTCCTCCAGGCTTAGCAACCCCAGCTCCCTCAGCATCTCCTCATAGGGCTTGTGTTCCAAACCCCCCCCCAGCCTTGTGCCCTTCTCTGGACATGTTCCAGCAAGTCATCTTTCCTAAACTGAGGGGCCCAGAACTGGACACAGGACTCAAGGTGTGGCCTAACCAGCACAAAGTCCAGGGGCACAATGACCTCCCTGCTCCTGCTAGCCACACTATTTCTGATACTGGCCAGGATGCCATTGGCCTTCTTGGCCACCTGGGCACACTGCTGGCCCATGTTCAGCCTACCATCGACCAGTACCCCCAGGTCCCTCTCTGCCTGGCCGTTCTCCAGCCACTCTGACCCCAGCCTGTAGCACTGCATGGAGTTGTTGTGGCCAGTGTGTAGAACCCAGCACTTAGATGTGTTCAATCTCATGCTGTTGGACTCTGTCCATCTGTCCAGCCTGTCAAGGTCCCTCTGCAGAGCTCTCCCACCCTCTAACAGATCAACACCTGCCCCCAACTTGGTGCCATCTGCAAATTTACTGATGGACTCAATCCCCTTGTCCAGATCATCAGTGAAGGTATTAAAGAACATAGGGCCCAACACTGATCCCTGGGGGACACCACTAGTTGACTGGCTGCCAGCTGGATGTGGCACCATTTACCACCACTCTTTGGGCTCAGCCCTCCAACCAGTTCCTAACCCAGCACAGAGTGCTGCTGTCCAAGCCACAGGCAGACAGCTTGGTCAGGAATTTGCTGTGGGGGACGGTGTCAAAGGCCTTACTGAAGTCCAGGTAGACTATATCCACAGCCTTCCCCACATCCACCAGGCAGGTCACCTAATCATAGGAGATCAGGTTGGCCAGGCAGGACTTGCCCTTCCTGAAAATGCCCTTCCTGGAGCTGGTATTTACCTTTATATGTACCTGTGCATATATATGTGTGAGATTGAGGGAGAAAAACTTCGCTGCTAGCCAAGCAGGCAGAAGTTGTGTGCCTAGCTCCTCTAGAGTCCTTGCACAGTTCAGTAGGAAACACTGCTCGAGCTCAGCAGGCAAGGAACTCTGCCTGCTTGGCTACTCCTGCTTGTGATAAGGTCAACATACAACCAATGCAGCAGCCAGCCTCAAGCAGCAAGGTAGCAGTGCTGAGGCAGACACCACAAAGGAAGATCTGTACCACAGTAAAGCTGAACTACGTTTCCTGAAAACTAACATGAGGACCAGCTCCAGGGAAGAAAAAGCAAGGACGCAAATGAAGCAGTGTCGAGTAATGTGTGAGTAGATGTCACCCCACAGTAACACGCTTCCACTTTGACAACAGTTGAGCATGCCCTCCTTGTCAAGGGTTCATGCTGGGCTGACCACTAGAAGAAACACATGCACCCACCACCCACTCCTGGTGGCGAATACACCACCACTAGTGCTGTGGGGCAGGCACTGGGGATGTCCTGGACTGGATTTGGTGGCAGAATGGAACTGGATTCAGGAGCTGGATTCCAAAACTGCATTCAAGAATGCATGGACTGGGATCAAAGTCAGAAGAAGGGCCAGAGTACTCCTTAGATGCCAGCCTCCAATGAAGAGAACTTAACCTTTGGGATCTGTCAGCTCTATCCTGAAGATGATGTACATGGGATGGAATCCCTTGTTGGTCAGTTTAGCACCTTTGGCTTACACACAGTTTTAGGCCTTTTAATACTGTTAACAAGGGAGAGGGGCATCCCCCTTACGAGGAAAGGCTGAGGGAGCTGGGTCTCTTTAGCTTGGAGAAGAGACTAAAAGGTGACTTCATTAATGTTTACACACACACACATATATATATATATATATATATATATATATATGAAGGGTGAGCGTCTAGAGGGTGGAGTCAGGCTCTTCTCAGTGATGTCCAATGACAGGAGAAAGATGGGAGCATGGGGGGTTCCAAGTGAACATAAGGAAAAACTTTTTCACTGAGGGTGACAGAACAGTGGAACAGGCTGCTCAGAGAGGTGGAGTCTCCTTCTCTGGAGACATTCAAAACCCACCTGGATGCATTCCTGTGTGAACTACTCTAGGTAATCCTGCTCTGGCACACAGGTTGGACTTGATCTTTCAAGGTCCCTTCCAACCCCTAACATTCTGTGATTCTATGATCAGTGTAACTAACACATGGTAAGCACTTTGCTTTCCCATAGTAAGTACTTTCCATCCTTTGATTTTCATGTCTGTAGTTCATTTTTATTCAGGCTGATAAATGAGAGATATTGCATAGAAAATGCTGAAAGTTAGTACATCAGTTATTCAGTAACTAAATAAGATTCAAATTCCCAGTTCCTAAGTTTATCTAAACCTATGTACACAAATCCTATAATGAAGTTTCAACATACATCTAGCATACCCACTTTCTGAACAGCTTCATTACTACAGTTTCAGCCTGGGCTATGAATATTTCTGTCTTCCTTCCTCCTCCCTGAAGCATACATTGTCTAGTAGTCTGTGCCATCATGATTCTCGATCTCAGCACAATACATGTACTTCATCTTGTGAACTGATGCATCTGCATTCTCTCCAACATCTTATTCACTTACCTTTTCCAACAACCTGACTTTCCCACATTTTATAAAATTATTTTAAAGTGTCTGTCGTGAACTGTTCCACACAGTTCACCATATAAAGATTACTTGACATTCACCACAGAGGTATTTAGCAAGTCTAAATAAGGTCAATTCTGATGTATTCAGTACCAGCTTCACTTACTGAGTAAGCGGTGTAACAGCTTATACAACCTTACACTTAATTTTGTCAAGGCATATAGCTAGTTCCTCTATCAGTGATTAGAGGCTTGTAACAATATTAGATGTAATAACTGTCACTCCTATATGAACACTTCAAATTGCATTCGTGCTTGAACAGGATTATTAATCCAACAGAGCTGCATCTTTGTACACAAAAAATGTTTATATTCTTGAAAATGTACACATTCAATCAGATTTAAAGATCGACAAAAGCATGACTGATTAAAGGAACTGCACTGTTGATACTATTCAGGAATATCTGAGGCTTAGTCAATAGGTGCTATACATCCACTTGCATTGTGTGTACGCGCAGCATCTGCTCAGTTGGTCAGCTTACTAAGTCTGAATCTTGGGATTTTCAATTGGTATCAAATGGAACCCAGGCTTCCTAAATTATCATTCTGTGACCTGCGGACCTAAAATAAAAATAAAAAGCACCTGTTTAACCCATAGGTATCATTGCTCTGTTTGCACACAACATCACTTTATATTAGAAACTAATACATCTGCTTTCACTGTCTTGCACCATACACCTGTTCCTCTCTTTGTAATTAGGTAACAGTGAATCCATCTATTATTTCAGAACATCCAGTTTCAAGGAACTTTAAAGTTATAGCTTATGGGGACTTGGAATAATGGACAAACATGTTCAAGGACTGTAATATGTAAAGAGATGTGGATCTATCTAATCCTTGCAGTATTTTCATACAAAGAGATTAGCTTCTACTTAACTTGGAATGGGATAAACTGATTCAATTTCCAGTAATATTACTTACTTCCTTCCATCAGTTTTTTTAGTTCTTGTATTATATCACTATACACACTGGTTAAAAGCTCCTCTTGGGATTTTGTTCCATCCAAGTAAACTAAGAAAGATGAAAGAAAAAGGTTTTGAGTTCAATGCCAGTTAACTGTAATAGCAGCTGGCAAAGCTTTCTGTATTCCTATGGGTGCTATCAAAACAGACAAAAAAATAAAAACCAGTAACAGTACCTCCCTTTTGTTCTTTTCCAGATTCATTTTACATGTTAAAAAATTAATTAAAAAGTACTGCAGTTAAGAATTAAGTTACAATTTTCTGTGGTATAGAAGTCTTCATAAGGGTAATGGTAATAACTTTAGGGCAGCAGAACAATGGAATCATTCAGCAGAAAGGCTCCTATGCAGAGAAAGGCCACAGGTTCTTCCTCAGCTTCAGGTTTTGAGCAAGTCAGGGAAGAGCACTGTGGTGCCCATCCTCACTGCACAGTAAGAAGCAAAGTGCTGACAAAGCAGCCACCTGAATTCTTGTTTCCTCTGGCCCCCACTCTGGAAGTAGTCAGTCCAAGAAGTAGTAAACTACTAGAAGTGCAAATATCAAACAAGCTCATGGCAGCACCCAATCAGATGGCCCAGCTTTTACACTGCTCATGCAAGACTGGTGATGTCTAGTGTGTACAGTCAGCACCTAGGAAGTGTCTTCAGTTTATTATAGGACTTCATGCAGGATTTAAGTTATAGTCAGAAGAATTCTGGCAGTGCATCATTCTTGGAAGCTTCCTATTTAGCCCACATGCACATGCAGACTTGCTTGTTAAATGGACTTGGTGAGCAGAACTTTTTTGTTTTTCAATTCTAGAGGACTTTTAAAATAATGGAAATTATGAAATTAAACCAACAAAAAGCTGAAGCTTACTGTCCAAGTGTCACAAAAACAACTGAAGAAAACCTTGTCCCATTAAAAAAAAAACCCAACCCAAAAAAAAACCCCAAACCCCCAAACTAACCAACACCCCCTGCCCCCAAAAAACCACCAAAAAAAAGGCCCCAACAATGGTAACAAAAAAAAAACCCAACTATAAAAACACAATCCAACAGAAACTGCACCAATGCCACACTTCAGCATTTCATGGTTTAAGGACAACATACCAATGTTACTTGCATTCTCTTCCAGTTCATTTTTGTATTTTAGATACATAGGCCATACGTGTCCATCGAAGTAACCTGGGGTATCTGCTGGCTGATAGACTCTGGTGCTGCACAAAAACATATTTGCTTTCTCATATAAGTTTTACATTTACCTCTAATGTCAGATGGTTTTAATAAGAGTATCTATCCAAAATTAAAGATGACTGGCAGACTGCATAACTTTTGGAACAAAGGGGGCTCTTCTGTTTTAATATAATCTGTGGTAAGAATTCTTGCTAACTTACCTATTTCTGCCAATCAAATTTAATGTAAAAGTTGTTTGTTTGTTTGTTTTTGTTTTGTTGTGTTTTGTTTGGGTTTGGTTTTATTTTGTTTGGTTGGGATTTTTTGTTAATAGAAAAAGGTATAAACATATAAATTAGGCTGCACTCAAAGTAGTACCCCAACAAATTGCTTTTTTATTGAGCAGACAGATTTCTCAAGTTTTAAATAACTAGTGTTTTTTGTCTAGTCACTTCCAGCCTGAACACTGAAGTCCGTTTAAAAGTAAGTCTAGTGAGAAACCAAGAAAAGTGGAATCAACCAAAGCAAGTTGAATTCCTTACTCAGCAGATTCTCACTTCATGCACATGCAATATTGCTCCAAGCACACAATATTGTTCCAAATTTAGAGGAAGTCAGACACTGACTCAGTAATCTGAATCAGATATATGGTACAACTAATGCATAGTCTAAAGAAAGCATACATAAACCCCATTTTAACAATAATAATGTAGCTGTATTCAACCAAGGATAAGACTGCTTAGTACTTCTTCTCATTTTAAACATGATTTAACTCCAATATGCAGTCAGTAATCTACGTGATTTACCCAGACAACAAATTTTCCTTTCCATGTTTGTAAAAAATACAATGTAGTAATTTCCCTGTGATCTAAAATGAAGAAAAGAAACAGAACAAAATAACACCACAACAAAACAAACAAGCAAACAAAAGCCTCCAAAACCCCAAGCAAAAAAAACCCCAACACAACAAAACCACAAACAACCACAAAACAAACCAAATAACCCACAAATCTCTGCATGCTTTTGTTAATATTAGTTAAATACTTGCACAGAGGACAGATGATCTGAATAGCTTACATTTGGCAAGCACCAAAGAAAAGCTAGTACAAAAGAATGACTCTAGGTTAGGGAGTACAGTGACCCTCTGTGAGCAGTGACTGAATTAATCTTACCTCCTTCTCCTTTTGCACTCTTCATAAGGAAGCGTCAAAAAATATCTTCGATTCCATAGTTCATTAAGTGGCCTAAGAACAATAACAATAGTAATACATATACTTCCCTCTTCCTTCTTAGGACAGCTTTTAATATTCCAGGTTACATATTACTGCTTACTCATAATTGTATAGAAGAAAGCCTTCAACAATCAAAATATAAACATCATCTGTATTTTTCAGATTGTCACATGGACTCTGCAGCTCTGTTGAAACACCTGAGCTTGCTGGGCTTTTCATCCAATTGCGAATACTTTTCACCAATTCATCCATATAGAGAGCATCAAGAACTAGACGAAAACAGAAAGTTAGGCACCACTTCAAAAAAGAAAAGTAAACAAGAGCCCCTAGGTACTGCTAGGTTAATCAGTAACAACAAAGTAATTTATATCCAAGGCCAAATGAAAAGGAACGGGACTACCCCAAATATTCTCTCTCACGCATATAAGCAGTTTTAGATTTGCAACTTAAGACACCCTGAAAATAAAGCTTTTGCCAAGACTGGGTGGATGTGGTTTCTCTGAATTCTGTGACGCGAGAAAGTGTGAGGACTCCCTTCACAGCCTTATTCTTGATGATAGAAGCTGCAGGTTTCTTGTTAAAACTTACTTACCATGAGACCTCCCCCCTTCTGTCAGTTGTCACTGACACAGGTGAAAAGAGCATGAGCTCCACTTTTTTCCCCCTTTTTTATTAGGTTTAGGTATTTGGAAGGTGAAGTTGGATGGACTGAAAGAAGGATGGCATACAAAGCAAAAAGCACAATGCAGCACCTGATTTAAGAAGATACTGAGCTAAGTACTGAATGGTAGAGAAAAGGAAGCCTTTGGGTAGCAAGCTCCTCTAAAATGTTTTCTCTTAAGAGCATCGTGAAACCCAGATATTTGAACCAGAACACCCAACTTATTCCTCCAGTTTCACATTCCGGTTTCATGAAGTTTAGAAAGTGAGCCAAAGACTGCATAACTAATAGGAGTAATTTTTCAGAGACAAAGTTTGGGTCAATCAACAACTATCAACAGAGATTAGCTAGTAGGCAACTTTTCTCAACTAGATGTAAGCTGTACCAAAGCACTGGCCAGATATGGCTCTGCATCCAGAAGTCTGCTAAGACTAAATTGGCACACTGAGCCAGCACTATGAACCTCAGAACACTTGGTCTCTATGCAAGATCTGACATGAAATAAAAGGCATCATGTTCAGTCACAAGTGTGACTGATTTGGAATATGAAAATGGAAAAGACTCAAGGGTATCCCAGGAGTTTGTTATTAAAGGAGGAAAAACAAAATCCATCATTACATAGAAAGTCTTATGCCAGTACTGCAAGCCAAGTCTTCACTGCACAGTACCACTTGCTACCACACCAGACACAAACACAGAAAGAAAAGATTAAAAAGAGGAAAGGAAAGGTAAAGCACTAGCTTGAGCTTTTTACTATTTCAGCAAATACTATTATGTATTTTGTGAGATGAAAGAAGAAAGGATTGCTCTGAAACAACCATTTATTTACTGCTTTGCCCAGAAGGGAAGTGGGGGCAAAAAGTGGAGAGAAAAGTCTCCAGGTTCAGCATGAAAGAATTTCAGTACAGCATTCAAAAGCAATGTATCAAAGACACTGACCATCATATAGCTTAAATCCACGTTCATCTGTTTCTACTTCAGACTCTGGCTGACAAGGGAAAAGATTTAAAATGAAAAAAGATTTTCAAGGCTGTTTTTATGACCACAAATACAGACATATACTTTTCAGTTACAAATATAAGAGTTACATACTTTTACATCCCAATTGATTATGCTTATCTTAAACCTTAAACCGCTATATGCAATGGTTAAACTGCAACAAAGTTTATTTAATCTAAAATAACAAATTCTTCAAATTATATCTTTAAGTTCATCAGAGCATTACTTCAGGAGAGCTTCTTTGCTTCCTTTAACAATCAACTCTAATATCAGTTTAAGAGATTTAGTATAAGGTTATCAAAGAAGACAGTAAAATTCTTTGTGCTGTGTACACTCAATGGTTCTGGCTGCTGAAAACTCAATTACCCCAATGCTCATTTACTTTCTTTGCCATGAAGTTAATGTTATTTTAAGCAGCATCAATTTTTAAAAGTTGATCAATAGGAGAACTGAAAAACAGAAGAAATGATACTAAAATCTACTCAGGCCTACCTTTACCTGTCAGATCTTTCCACCAATACTGTTACCTTAAAGAAGTCATCCTGAGAGATTATATCACACTTGGGAAGCATTTTCTTAAGCTTTTCTGCCAGCGTCGTTTTCCCCCCATTTGTTACACTGAGTTAGAAAACAGTAAAAATGGCATCAAGACAAAAGAAATATTCTGAACTTTTTATCTTCAGTACAAGCTCACACACACATTTCCATGTATGTGAAGACAGGATCCAAAACTCCCCAAATCTTTATTTACATTAAATACTCTCTCCCTTTATAAGTTTTACAGCAGGTTCCAACAGCTTTAAGACAATAAATCTAATAGCGCCAAGAAGGTTAGAGAGAGGTGGCACATAAGATCTCTAACAGAGACAGAACAAATTCTTCAGTTGGATGCCATGAGACAATTATGTATTGTTTATAAACACAACTCTCTTCAGAAATGGCATCACTTCATACTGAAAGCAACACTGGTCATGAGTTGTAAAGGAAATTTAATTTGCTAATACTTACCCTCCAAGGCCAATAACCAATACTCTCATAATTTGTTTTCTCTGTAGTTCTTCCTTTTCACTGTCAAAAATAGTCAATACAAACTCTTAATTCAGGAACAAGAAAAGCTGCTATTGTATTTAGAAATACCAGTTAGGGATAAGACTTCCTGTCCTTTTTTTTTATTTTCTCTTCTTTTTTTTCTTTTTGCAAAAGCACTATTAGAGCCTCAACTGCTTGTTTCAATGCTAACAAATGCCTTGCAGCATCCATAGCAAATAATACATTTCAATACATTTTACCTTAAACTCAGTTTTATTCATTTGTGGGGTAACTCTAAGAGATTCAGTTGTACTGGTATTAATACCACAGAAATCCCTAAGAAAAGCACGATCTTAAAACCTTTTATGTTATATAAAAAGCACTAGGTAAACATAAGCTGTGATGGCAAAACAAAAACCTTTTTAAAAAAAATTGACATGCTGAGGAGAAAGATGCTCTAAAAATTTCATTAAAGGTTACAACAAAGTATATTCAAAGCTTAATTAATCTGGAGTCATTAAAACTACTGTAAGGCAGTTTAAGCTTTTGTATCTGACATAGCACTGAGAGGTACTAGACAGTACCTGACCTTCTCCAGAAAAAAGATGATTGCTGAAACTTTGAAAAAGCCTACATCTGTCCACCTGTATCCCTGCCCTGTATTGCTGCCAGAAAAACAACCCTGAGGCTCCAACTGGCTGCACACCTTTAGCAGTCAAGAGCTGCTAGAAGACACATTCCTGTCTTTCCCTGACTATTTTTTTACCAGAACCTTCTTCTGGATTAGGTGTTTGCAAATTCTCCAGTTTCTTGCATGTATTGCCAGTATAGTGAACTATACTGGAAAACTACTCCAGCTGGAGAACAGTTCTGCAAAGCATGAGGGAGGGGAAGAATGTTAGTTTGCAGTTCAATAAATTCCCTCCAGTTTACAATCCAGTTACCTGTGAAGGTAGAAATGTTGCCTCTCCTGGCAGCAGCACTAGTATACAAAGTTTGTCAAAACCAGTTCAGTATTTCTGAAACACTGCATTCTGTTAGGACACTCACATTAATAACTACTTAATCACATGCAAACACCCTGTGTTTCTCACCTGCTCTGTCCTTCTAGGTCACATTTCAGAAGATAAGACCTATGACACCTATGACCTTGCAGGACTGAGTAGGTAACTGAGTTGCTTCTCCCCAACAAACAAGTATGTATTCTACATCAGAAAAAAACAAAACACAACAAAAAAAAAAAAAAAAAAAAAAAAAAAAAAAAAAAAAACAAAAAACCACAAACCAGACTGCTGCAGGGTATCAGCCTGAAAGTAAAACCCCATTATTTTTGTGAAAGTAAGTTTCAGACGTGCATATGAAATCTGAAATAATAGTATAATTTTGCATTTGGTGCAATGGTAGAAAGTTTACTGTTCCACAGTTCTGTGATGTGATGTCTGCACCATTCTTTTATACATTTTTTCTGTTAAAAAGGTTAAAGGAATATTGACTAGTCCACATCATCATCAGTATGATAGCCATTGCTCTGCAGTACTGCTGCATACCCACAGTAGTTGCATCTGGCAAGTTTTGCAAGTTAACATGTGAGGATTTTCTAGCAATATTGTAATTCTTGAGTTCAAAGAAGTATCACATGTTTATGGCATTGCTTATCTATTCAGAGAGTGCCAACAGATTAATTATTCTCAGGAACTGATGATAGTCTATTAAAAATACCCAAACAAATAAACAGACCATGCAAAAATCCCACCTCTTTTCTAAAAATCATCAACACGGTTTGTAGTTCTGAGGATTAGCCTTTGTCCCACAAAAAAAAAAAAAAAAAAAAGCAAGCTGTGTAACAAACTCAATAACGTCTGGACACATATGCTGAGCTCTGCACTCTAATTTACGTCGCAGTGTATATGAAAGTTAATCCCATTTTATGGCAAAGACCACCAATTCTTCCCTTCCCCCGAGTAATGTGTAATGTGTAATTACAGAGGCAAATTTGTAACCGTTCTAGCCAGACAAAAATCCTCAACTACTTTACGTGGGCTCAGTGTAGCATCTTAAAACAGAACTTAACCCCATGATGAACTTAACATAGAATTGTCATCACCCTGTTTTTAATGGCATAGCATGACAAAGCTCAAGCACACCGTTACAGCCGAAGCATGTTTTTCCTTCTGGGTACCAGGGTAGGAAATGTCCCTCCCAGTCACCAAACCCGGCCACCTGGACTGGCCAATGGGTAAAGGAGAGTGCGTTCCGGCCGCTGCAGAACCCCACACCTATCCTCACAGCTCGTAACACCTCCGGAGTCAACATGCAACTTCACCCACTGCATGAAGACACTTGCAGGGTACGCAGAAGAAACTCTCCCAGCCGATTGGCTTCCACGTACGCGGAGACCCTACCTCCCATGCCCAGCCACGAAACTGTCCAAGGCGCGCCTATCACCCAGACAGAGGCCCCCGCGCGCACGGGGCTCCTATCGCGCGCTCGAGACGGGATACCTCGCAACCCACCGGGGCCACCTCGCTGCTACCAACAGCCCTTTGGCCACGAAACCCGCCGCTTCCCCGCTCTCGCTGCGCGCCCTCATTGGCTGCCTCCGGAGGGCGCTTTCCGCCAGCCTCCTGCCCCTCCCGTGGCGTGACCCGCGGGGAAGGACTAGAGCAGAGGAAGACTAGAGCAAAGGGAGGGCGGCAGCAAGGGGCGGGCCGCAGCCTCACGCGCGCGGGGATTGGCCGGCTAAGGCCTGAGACTGCGTAAGTGCCGGCGGCCGCCGCTCGGGGCAGCCGCTCGTGGCACCCATCCTTCCTTCTCCCCTTTACTCCGCCCGCCTTTCCTTCCTTCCTCCCTCCCTCCCTCAGCCCGGCGCTGGCCGCTGTGCACTGTGCTCGGAGTTCGCTCTGGTCTTTCGCCGCCGTCCGTCCTGCCCGGCACCGCGGGCCCATTCGCCGCCCTGCTGCTTCCCCAGCCGCAGTCATGTCCAAGCCGCCACCTAAACCAGCCAAGCCAGGTAAGGGAGAGTGCCGGCGGCTCGGCTCGCCGTTTCCTGACAAGCCTCACCGGCCGCGCCCACCGGACGAAGTCGGTGCTGGGCACGGAGCAGCCCTATGCCTACTGACACGTGGACGGTTTGCGAATCCGGTTTGAGCTGTCAGAGGGTGGAGAGTGGCCGGGGGGGAATGGAACAGGGGCGCCTCTGCATTCATTTCTTCTCCCTGCCGCCATTAACCTTAGTGCCGCTTGCTCGGTGTGGGCACGCGGGGCTGCCTCTTCCGCGGTTCAAGAGCCAGAGGCCCCGCTCGAAGGAGCGCTCCGTGCGCAGGCTTCGACTGTGGGTGGGATCTTGCACCTGCTCTAGCTCGGAAGAAGCTTCCAGAATGCCCTCGGGCTAAAGTCGTGGCCTGGGGGCAGGGCCTCCAGTGTCACGGGCTTGTGCAAAGGCCCCTCGGCCCAACTTTCCTGCTCTGACGCGTGGTCTAGGCCTAGGAGCCACTGTGCCTTACAGTGCAAAACTTGATGGTGTGCCTAGCCAGCGGCTGCTATTGAAAGGAACACCTTTTAACCTGTTAATATATTAACAGGCATTGAAATACTCCGGGGTTTGCCTTGTGATTGCTTGGGTTAGCAATATATTGATGCAGTTTTATGGTATAGTCCTGTGCTACGGTCATGTTCTTCCATGACTTCCACTGCTTCCCCTTGTAAGACTCTTAAGTAGTCAAACTTGCAAAGTGTCCTTCAGCATTCTAGTGTGAATGTTTGTTGCCCCTTCTAGTTCATTTAATGACTGATGTATAAATTTTTGCTCCTGAACTCCTTTCAGATAAGTTAATTTCAATAAATTGATACCAGTCACAGATTTTTCTAGAAGTATGTTGAAAAAACTTTGGAAGTTGCAGAGTGTTAAATCTAGCAATGAAATGGCACCTTTCAGTTAAACATTATTCTGCCGGACTTTAAGCCATTAGGGTTAGGATCTTGGTTTTTTTAAATAAGTAACTGATCTGGAAGATATAGTTCCTATGTGTCATGTTCACATATCTTGCATTATGAAAGGTTAAATTGTTAGCATTTAAAAGTTCATTGTGAATGTAATTAATAGGTAGCAGTAGTTGGTGTCTCCTGAAATACGATTATCTGATCTGTAAATACTTCAGACTTCTACACTTAGTAACATTCATAGGCTTTAGAAATATTTAAACACATAACCTAGTTGAATAGTGTAACTAGGCTGCTTATAAAAAAGTTCTTATTTTCAAGTCAAGTAAACAGAGCCCCAATTTAGACAATTTAAACCATCAGTCTCAACCTACCCACAGAAGCAAAATCTGTTAAAGATCACTGAATGTAGAATTTCATCCTTGAAGCAATGTTCTCTGCCATGCAGTTTGCTAAGCCTCTTTGAAATCTGCTTACTTGAAAGAAATAACAGTAGTAGAAGTACTGCTTTTGTAAATTCTTGGTGAAAACGTCTACTGTAGAAACCTGCAGGTTTGTGGAAGGCTGTGGCATCACTCTTAACAGCCAAATACATAAGAAGAGTAGATTATTTTCCAATGAGGTTGGTAACTCAGTCTTCTGATTTGCAAAAGATGAGTTAAATTTAACCAAAGATTGTCAAGGAGTTAGAGGCTTTAGCCCTGTGTAACCTGCATGAGCTGTTATGGCTAATACTGGTGTCTCTTAACTAGATTGTTGGGGTGTGGTTTTGTAGCATGCTTGATCGGTTAAAATGCAGATTGCTGTCAAAACGGACAGGTACCCTCCCCTTTCCACACCTCCACTATCCCCTTTCCAATCCATTTAGTGACAAGAGAAGCTGAATGGGTGCTCTGACTTCTTATGTTATGCTTAACGACCTTGCTGAGCTGGTTTACCGCGTGAGTGCTTGACACAGCAAAAGGAAATGGATAGAAATAATCGTCTGAAGAAGGAAGAGGAAGTGTATAAGACTCTTGGTAGTGGCATTCAGGGCTGATTAATGGTTGTTTTTTTTTTAAGAGAGAAAGCCTTATGGAGGCTGTTACAGTGAATTTTTCCCAAAGCATTTTCAGGAATGGACTGTCTTACAGCATGTTTAAAGACATTTCTGTAGTTGTTCTGTTCTATCAATTATGCTTGTGGTATTGTAATTACATCTCACAGGGTAACCAATTTTAAAATGGGCTGCATGTGGTCAAACAGTAGCTTCAGCAGCATAAATCTGCCTCCTTTCATGCCTTTTAGTTTGCAGTTTGTGGAATCTTAGTGCATTTGGTCAAGCTGCGTTAATTTTTCTTCATTATTACCAAGTGTCGAGGCTATAAGATGGGCTTACTGTGTCAGGGGAGAGCAAACCGACGTGCCTTTCTGTTGAATTGTTACAGTTTAAGACAGATGAAGACAATACAAGACTTCAGTTGCTGTAGCCTTTGCCTTTGAGTTGGGGGGGGGAGGGGAAGATGCAGGCTAGATAGAGATGGAAGGAGATATAGCAGGTAACAGGGAAGTGAAAATATTTTGTGAAATAAATACTCCTCTTTAAAACAGTGTTCACTGTTCATCACAATTGGACATTAGAGTTCAATAGCTAGATAATGCTTTAAGAAATGGGGGGAATGTGGTGCAAAGGAAGAAAAACTAATGAGCTGTAACATTAAATGTGGTTTTGGTGTAAATATGTTTTAGAATATCACCTGGTAATGTTTGTCAACACTTGAGCCGGTATTTTGGGTTCTGTAATTAGCCCTTGAGTAAGGTGTCATGACTATTTTTAGAGGCTTTAGAAGGGTTTTAATTTCTAGTGTTTTGAGACTTCTTTGAAGTCTTTAAGCAACTGCCTAGCTTTGCTCTTCTCCTGGGGCTCTGTATTAGTATTGTTTTCTTGTGTGTTTTCTATCAAGACTCACTGTCAAAGATACAAGTAGGGGAGATGAAATTGAACATAGCAGAAACTTTTTTTTCCCTGTCAGAGTGTTGTCAGTATTTTAACGCCAGCCAGCAACCAAGCACCACACAGTCAATTACTACTTCCTGCTCCCAGTGGGATGAGGAAGAGAACTGGGGCGGGGCTGAAATAAGAATGGTTGAATAGCTAATGAAAAGCTATTTTACTGTTATTTATTTTACTATTATTATTGTATTTTAACTATTAGAAAAAGAAATAAAATTCAAGAAAAGACAATGATGCATAATGCAGTTGCTCGCCACCCTCTGAGCAGTGGTCAGCCCTTCCCAGTCAGCTCTGCACAGTTTATGTACTGAGCATTATCTTCTGTGGTATGGAATATCCCTTTGTCTAATTTGGGTCAGCTGTCCTGAGTGTGTCCACTCCCAGCTTCTTGTGCACCTGCTTGCTGTCAGAGCATGGGAAACTGAAAAAAAACTTAACTTGGGATAAGGACCAACCTAAAATATCAGTGTGTTATCACACTGAGCATAAAGCTCAACACTCTACCAGCTCAATCCCAGCTGAAACCAGGATAATATCCACCTTTTATTCTATACCATTTACATCATGCCCAGGTCCCACACTGCCCAGTAGTTCCCGATTCATCACTAATACCTTTCTTGTTTCTTAATACTTGCACACATACCATTCCTGTAGTCTGTGGGTATAAAGTGTCTGTCCATGTGTTACAACGGTCTGTTCAATTGGCAGAGCAGAATCAGGCTTTGGTATGGTGCAGCAGGCAGCTGCGTTGGGTGCAGCTGAGGGGTGGTGTGTGGTGTTGGATTGTTACATGCTGAAGTAATTTTTTGTTCCATCATTACTGCACCTGTGCTCATGTTTAGCAAAGTTAGTTCTTCATTTAAGTGGTCCTTACTGTAGTACTGTTGATACAGCGTACAACAATTAAAGTAATGATGACATAGAGTGGCAGGGTTATATCAAATCACTGGCTATTCTCACCAAAAATCAAATGCCCTTTTGGTATGCATTGGACTTCCGCACCACCCACCAAGTGCACCCAGATCCTAGAGCAAAACTGATCTGACTAATGGATTTGCTTTGGCCCAAGGCAGGAATAATCCAAACTGGTTTTCCTAGTATGTTTTTTGTGCACTGCAGGTACTTCATCCCTTTCTGCAGTATGTAAAAGTTCTTATTGGGCAGGACCAGCTTCTTTTACAGATCCTCTAAGTGTTGACTAATCCTTGAGCACAAGCCCTATGAGGAGAGGCTGAGGGAGCTGGGATTGTTTAGCCTGGAAAAGAGGAGGCTCAGGGGAGACCTTATTGCTGTCTACAACTACCTGAAGGGTGGTCTCTTCTCCCAGGCAACTAGCACAAGAGGACACAGTCTCAAGCTGCACTAGGGAAAGTTTAGGCTGGAGGTGAGGAGAAAGTTCTTCATTGAGAGAGTCGTTAGCCATTGGAATGGGCTGCCCAGGGAGGTGGTGGAGTCACCATCCCTGGAGGTATTCAAGAGGGGATTGGACGTGGCACTTGGTGCCATGGTTTAGTCATGAGGTCTGTGGTGACCGGTGGACTTGATGATCTTTGAGGTCTCTTCCAACCTTGGTGATTCTGTGATCAGGAAGCATTTGTTAAATGGGAATTGCAGTGTTTGAAGGTTCCAGCCTTCCATTGTTCTCAATGTAGTCTTTAACAATCCATTGTATTGTTCATTTTTCCCAGAGGCTGGTGCATGATAAGGGGATATGATATAGGGGTTGTGTTCCATCTTTCAAAAAAATGTATTGATGTCTCCAAATTACATTATTCTTTGTGTAACTCAAACTTGTTAAACACGCTGTGTCAGATGTTACTTTTTTACAAAAGTTACTTACTTGGCTTCTAGTAGCTGTCTGCTTGAACAGTGCTCGCTGTCTTAAAGGAGGTTGTAGTCAGTAGGGAGAAGATACCAGTATCCACCTTGCAAGTGACAGGTTGAGAGGAAATGGCCTCGAGTTATGCTGGGGGAAGTTTAAAGTCACTGAAAGAGTTTTCAAACACTGAAATAGGCTCCCCAGGGAGATGGTTTGACTCAGTGATCTTAAAGGCCTTTGTCAGCTGAAGCAATTACATGATTCCATGCATCTGTCTATATATAGATAGATGAGAGGAAGACAGGGCAGTGGAGGTGTAATGGGTTGGGGCAGACCCCTTCCCCACCATGCGCAGAAATAACGGCTCAGACAGATTGCAAAAGTGGTGGAGAGTTTAAATGGAGAGCAGTGAGTGTGTACAAAAAAAAAAAGAAGCATAGTGACAAGAAAGAGACCCAAAATAGACCCAGAAAGATCCCAACCCCACCTGAGGGTGCACCCAAAACCCCCCAGGGCTCCTCCTTCCCCCCCTTACTGCTAGGCTAGTCTCAGCTGGCCAGATCTGAGACTGCCCATCCCCCCCCCTTCCCCCTCCACCGTGGCCTTGGGCCTAATCAGGTCCATGGCCGGGAGATCTCTCCCCCAGAGAAGAAAGAGAAGAGGAAGTGCCAGACCCCGACGCAAAATTTATAGTGGTGCAAGGGATTATGGTAGAAATACATAATTTCCTGTGTCCACCGACTGGGCTGAACTTCTGGACACAGGAAACACCCCTGTAGCAGAGGGCACCCAGCCCAAACTATGACAGGAGCCACCCCTTATTTCATACCATAATCCCTGCACCCAAACATATCTTCAAATCAGAAAGCTTCTGATGACATGTCTGGCGAAGTCTGTATCTTCATCTGGGCATCCACCCAAATAGTCTCTCATTCAGGCTCAAGTGTCTATCCATTCCAGTTCTTCTTTCTTCATCTAATGGAACATCCCAGCGATGCAGAGTTCACTCTTCTGCGGTGCAAGTTCTCCATGGATTCATTGGACATCCTGGTCACCTGGAAAAGCCTCACAACTTCTCAGCCAAGCCTTTATTCTCATACTCGGCGGCATATTCTCCACCCCTGGGGCAAGCCAGTTGGAACAACCCAGCTCCACGACTGCCTTTTTCCGATCCATCCAGGGTGCCGCAACCAACCGCTTCCATCCACAGTCCGAAACTGCACGGATGTGTCAGAGGCACTCTGCCCCCCCACTGGGCGCTCGCGTACCGAGGCATGACAGCATCTGGCTGCACAACCCCCCAGAATAGGGGAGGGCCTGCGCCACAGTCCACTGAGAAGGGAGATGGAACCAGGCGCTCGGCACCGTTTTCGGAACTCATCCGAAAATTGGGGAAAGAGATCAGAGCCGGCCCTACTGCAGCCCAAGTGCATGGCCAGGGCCACCGCCGCCGCTCCTCCGAGCGCACAGCTGGGCCCGCCGCCGCCACCACTCGGCATACAGCAGGGCTCCGCCCACCTCTGCCGCCGCAGCACAGAATCAAAATCACCTCCACCCCTCGGACACTCAAACGGCTTCCCCAGCGAAAGCCATAAGTACGTTCTCAGAGCCCTTGAAAACGGCTTTCCAGCTGGGGTCCCCATCCACCCCCCAGGGTTTCGGGAGCTGGCTCGGCTGCTCGCAGCGGCTGGCTCTATCTCCGAGACCCGGTAACTGGGGGAGAGGTCTCCTGGCCATGGACCTGATTAGGCCGAAGGCCACGGGGGGATGGGCAGTCTCAGATCTGGCCAGCTGAGACTAGCCTAGCAGTATGGGGGGGAAGGAGGAGCCCTGGGGGTTTTGGGTGCACCCTCAGGTGGGGTCGGGGTCTTTCTGGGTCTGTTTTGGTCTCTTTCTTGTCACTATGTTTCTTTTTTGTACACTCTCACTGTTCTCTATTTAAACTTTCCATCAATTTGCAATCTGTTTGTTCGAGTCGTTATTTTTGCACGTGGTGGGGAGGGGATTCATCCCAATCTATTACAGGAGGATGTCTACCTTGACTTCAGCAAAGCTTTCAACACTGTCTCCCACAGCATCCTCGTAAGCAAGTGTAGGAAGGGTAGGTTAGATGAACAGACAGTGGGATTGATTTAAAGCTGGCTGAAAGGTAGAGCTCAGAAGGTTCTGGCCAGTGACACAGTCTAGTTGGCCTGTAACTGTCGAAAAGCATGTATGGACTCCCTTGTTGGTGAAGCAGGAATCGTTTACTGGTACAGAAAAGCAGCTTATATAGGAAAAATCAAGCAGGGTAAGCAATTCCCTGACATTCTTGCATCACTGCTGCTAATTGAGTTTTCTCCTTTGATATGCAGCTGTCCATTGTTATCTTCATCCCCTATCAGGTTGATCTTCTCCAGCATGAAGGCAAGTGTCCTCCTGTCTCGCACTTCAGGTTGTTTACCATGGTCAGCTCTTCTTTACCATCAAGCCATCCTTCCAGTATCAGTGGCCTGTTGTTCTTTCTTGTCCTGAAACCTTCCATTGATACTTTCTGCTTTCCTACATGTAACAAGTGGTGTTCTCCAGGTGTCAGTACTGGGCCCAGTCCTGTTCAGTGTGTTCATTGATGAGCTGGATGAGGGAACAGAGTGTATGCTCCGTAAGCTTGCTGATGATACAAAACTGGGAGGGGTGGCTGACACAGCAGAAGGATGTGCTACCATCCAGTGTGACCAGGACAGTTGGACAGGGACAAACCTAATGAAGTTCAACAAGGGCAAGTGTAGGGTACTAACCTAGGGAGGAATAATCCTATGTATCGGTACAAATTGAGGGCTGACCTACTGGAAAACAACTTGGGGGGGGGGGGAGCGGGGGCGGGCGGGGAATAGCTCTGTGGGATTCTTAATAAACAACTAGATGACCTTGAGCCAGTAACGTGCAGTTGTATCCAGGAAGGCCAATGATGCCCTGGGATACATCAAGAAGTATGCAACAAGCAGGTTGAGGGAAGTTGTTCTCCCCTTCTACTCTGCCCTGGTGGGGCCTCTACTGGAGTAATAAGTCCAGTTCTGGGCTCCCCAGTTCAAGAAGGACAAGGAACAGTTAGGGTACAGCAAAGGGCAGCAAAGAAGATTAGGTGATGAAAATGTCTCTCTTAAAGGGTGAGGGACTTGGAGCTTTTTCGACTGGAGGAAGAATTTTACCAGTGCTTAGAAATATCTGAAGTGTGGGCATCAAAACAATAGGACCAGTCTTTCTTTCAGTGGTGCCCAGTGAGGGGGAACTTCGTTACATTGAGGGTGTTGAGCCCTGAAATAGGCTGCCCAGGGAGGTGGTGGAGTCCCCATTTCTTGAGTCATTCAAAACCTGCCTGGATGCATTCCTGTGCAACCTGGTCTAGGTCAGCCTTCTCTGACAGGGAAGTTGGATTAGGTGGTCTGCAGAGGTCCCTTCCAAATGCACTTTTCTCTACTGCAAGCTGTTGGGGCCATAAACAACTTCTATATGAGTGAAGGCATTCTTTGTATTTGCAAAGATAAAGTTGGTAAGAAGTAGAAAATGACAGCATTAAACTGTACTGGTCAAAATCAATATGTGAAATTTTGTTCATGTGCATCTTCTGTAAGAATATCCTTAGTTCTGCTTTCCTGTAGACAAAAGGTTGTTACTTTCACTCCAGATACTGGCTGGTATATTTTGTGATTTTTTTTTTTTTTTTTACTGGGCTGCCTTAGCTTCTCACTTACACTGGCACCAGTCTACACTTTGCATTCCTTTAAACATGTCCCTAAAGAGATTGAAAGGTTTTTTGTTTAATACACTCCCCTGCTTCCTCCCCTCTGATTTGTATGCCCTGTGTTCCCCTTTCTAATAGGCAGTACTTTGAAGTGGAAGATGGTTCTCTAAGGGTGGGGACTGCACTTTTTCTTGGCGTCAGTTGTGGCAATACTTAAATGCTGTGTGCCTCTGTGTAAGGTCTTAGGAGCTTCTGTTTACTGAAGCAAGCTGCAAGCATATCAAAGTTATTCTGATTTGCAGTCTGCCTTTGTCACTTCAATATTGGTGGTGTGCACTGCCAGGTTGCACAATTCCTTGGCAGGTTCTCAGGCCAATATTGAGAAAACAGGGACACTGTCCTTTTGCTATCACATGCACTTTCTTTGTGGTCAGGCAGAAGATGCCTCTCACTTCCTTTGGAGAATTAAGCTGAACATCAAGTGCACCTGAAGGATGACCAAGGGCTCAGGTCCAGCCAACATGGATTTAGGAAGGGCAGGTCCTGCCTCTCCAACTTGATCTCCTTGTATGATCAGGTGATCAGTCTGGTGGACGTGGGGAGGCCTGTGGATGTGGTCTACCTGGACTTCAGCAAGGCCTTTGACACTGTCCCCCACAGTAAACTGCTGGCTAAGCTGTCAGCTCATGGCTTGGACCACAACACTCTGTTGGGTTAGGAACTGGCTGGAGGGCTGAGCCCAGAGAGTGGTGGTGAATGGTGCCACATCCAGTTGGCAGCCAGTCATCAGTGGCATCCCCCAGGGATCAGTACTGGGCCCCATCCTCTTGAACATCTTCATTGATGGTCTGGATGAGGGGGTTGAGTCAGTCATCAGCAAATTTGCAGATGACACCAAGTTAGGAGCAGATGTTGGTCAGTTAGAGGGTAGAAAGGCTCTGCAGAGGGACCTCAACCGGCTGGACAGCTGGGCGGAATCCAATGGGATGGCATTCAACAGGTCCAAGTGCCGGGTGCTGTACTTTGGCCACAGCAACCCCATGCAGTGCTACAGGCTGGGGTCAGAGTGGCTGGAGAGCTCCCAAACAGAGAGGGACCTGGGGGTGCTGATTGACAGCCACCTAAACATGAGCCAGCAGTGTGCCCAGGTGGCCAAGAAGGCCAATGGCATCCTGGCCTGTATTAGGAATAGTGTGGCCAGCAGGAGCAGGGAGGTCATTGTGCCCCTGTACTCTGCATTGGTTAGGCCACACCTTGAGTACTGTGTCCAGTCCTGGGCCCCACAGTTTAGGAAGGACATCAAGACACTTGATTGTGTCCAGAGAAGGGCAACAAGGCTAGGGAGAGGCCTTGAGCACAAGCCCTATGAGGAGAGGCTGAGGGAGCTGGGATTGTTTAGCCTAGAGAAGAGGAGGCTCAGGGGTGACCTCATTGCCCTCTACAACTACCTGAAAGGTGGTTGTAGCCAGGAAGGGGTTGGTCTCTTCTCCCAGGCAACCAGCACCAGAACAAGGGGACACAGTCTCAAGCTGCGCCAGGGGAGGTTTAGGCTGGAGGTGAGGAGAAAGTTCTTCACCGAGCGAGTCATTTGTCATTGGAATTGGAATTGGAATGGGCTGCCCAGGGAGGTGGTGGAGTCACCGTCCCTGGAGGTGTTCAAGAGGAGATTGGATGTGGCACTTGGTACCATGGTCTAGTCGTGAGGTCTGTGGAGACAGGTTGGACTTGATGATCCTTGAGGTCTCTTCCAACCTTAGTGATACTTTGAAAATTTGTATTTCTAGCTATGTATGTTCTGGGAGGAGACTCTAAAACCACCATAGACCCTGAAGCATGAAAACTGTCCTTTTCTTCCTTACATTCCAGTTCTTAATCATATTTTCTCTGGGTTTTTTTTTTTTTTTGAGCCATTTCTCACTGAAGATTTAAATTAGTTGTTTCTTATCAGGTTGGTGCTAAAGAGAATACCCAATTCTCAACAGCTGTTGTGCAGCCTGAAGGAGGAGGATGTCTGATGACAGCCCAGGATTTTAGTTGATAGACATGAAGTTTTCTAATTTTTCCATAGATGACTGTGGCCAATCCTGATTTTCTGGAGCACAGGGATTGTCCTCTTTTTTGTATTCTAGGCACTAACAATGCTTTTTGACAGCCAGTGAGTCTATTGATCTCTGGCAGTTTAGGCTGGGTGCCTTGAGTTGCTGCTACATAGGTTAGTCTTTCACTTCCTCTTTCTTCCCTCAGTGCTGTCGTGGGAGATGCTCCCTATTGGGTAATGGGGGAGTTATCTCAAGGCCTCTTAGGCCTGGCTAGGCCTAATGCCAGGAGGAGAAGGGAGAGGGGCGTTCTCAAACCTGGCCAGCTGAGACTAGGCTAGCCAGAGTGGTAGAGGGTGGAGGCAGGGAGGGGACGGAAGAGCCCTGGGGGTTTTGGGTATACCCTCAGGTGTGGAAAAAGGAAATGTTAGGAGGCTTTTGGGTGCACTGTAGGGGACTCTGTGTGCTTTGGGTTTCTTTTGTCACTGTGCTTGTAGCTTTCTGTAAAACACTACTTGCTTTTCCATTTAAACTTTCCATAACTTCTGCAATCCATTTGTGTGAGTGTCATTCTTTTGCCCCTTTCAGTGGCAAGAGAGGATCTGGCTGGCCTCAAACCGGGACATGATCTAAACTATGTTATTTATTCTGATTTTTATGCTACCCTGGAGCTGCTCATTCCAAATCTAGCTAATGAAAGGTCATGATTTGTAGAAGCATTTGTGATGCATGTTTGCATCAGTGAGAGTTAGTTGTCTATGACAGGCAAGCAAGGTGTGTAATTCTAGCAAAAGATAGTCCACTGGGATCCAGCCTTAGTAGCTCCTGTGAACATTGGCTTACTGACCTGATTATTTTTTTTAACTAAAAGAAATGGCTCTTGCACCAAGTATTGGGTGGTTTTTCTGTTTTGTTGGCATGTTCTGTTTCGTTTGTTGCTGGGTTTGGGGTTTTTTTTGGTCATTTGTTGTTTGTTTTGTCTAGGAAGCAGTATGAATTGGTAGATTCTAAAATTACTTTCCTTCCCCTTTAGTGATGGAAATTCAGCCTAAGTGAAATACCTAAATGAGTAATAATGTGTAGGGGTGGGTCTTTTTAATTTTTTTTTGTTTGTTTGTTTGTTTTTCAATGAGTGAAAGCAAGTAAGAGGAAAGCAGAGAATGGTTTGAGGGTAAGTTGAATAAAAGAGGTTTTTTTAATTCTAATGTCTAAGGAGGTATTGGGAAGCTGGGGTAAAAACAGAAAGGAAGAGTGTGTGGGGGTGTAGGAAATTGTCACCGTTAAACAGTAACTCCCTGTTGCGAAAGCACTAGAAATAAACTTCAAAACTGCCAGAGGAAACAAAAAGCTTCTAGTCTAAAGAATTTTTTTTAAGTATTTTTTTATTATTTTGTATTACAAAGTACAGTAATGATCTCATTTCTGTTCAGTACGTATCAAAAGCTGCATTTTAAAGATGTTACTGACTACACCTTTGTTTCTTTACTTTTATACATTTAGCTGGGAAAGGGTCATGTTAGAAATCTGATTTGCCTGTTTCTTTTGCTCATAAAAGCAGAAGCTCATAGGAAAAGTTACTGAGACTAATTTGAGGACTGTAATGTTAGCCCGGTCTAGTAAAGCTGTTTGTTTGATGTTGGTTAGAGAGACTTGTTAATTTGACTCCTTTATCCTGTTTTTTACTGGGGTAGATTTTTGTGGGTTAGAGTTTGTATGCTAAAAATACCTGTTGTGTCTGTTTAGTATGTGTAATAAGTTCTTTGTTTCTCAGATACTTGTTTTGCAGATGTTTAATGCAAATTCCACAAGAGAAAAGACAGCCTTGTGGCTGAAGTGTAGGCTTTAAAAGAATATTTAAATTTCTCCCTGTGTTTAGAAAAACATTTACTGTTGGACATGTCACTGCACTGTGCCTTCATTTCCTATGTTTTGAAAAGGGGTAGTCCTTTCATTACTTGTGCTAAGAGCAAAGTCATTAATAATACTTGCCTAATGCTTCCAAATCTTGAAAAGGTACATGCATCTTTGGTGTTCTAGTTATTTTGTTTCTAGAAGTACATGGTAGGGAGGTGCAGTCAGTCAGTTTTGAAAAACTAATTCACCCTACATGAGTCCCAATGTTGTGATTTGTAGTGGAGAGGTGGTAGTAAAGGGAAGCATGAGAGGTTCTTGGGCACTAACTTAATGCTTGTTCCAAAGGACACCAGCCAATGTAAGCAAGCTTAAGTCTGCATGCCGAGGGATGGGCATTGCTAGATAGAAGTACTTAAGAGTATTTGCAAGTACTCAGGTGCCTAGTGAAATACAGTTTGTCGGTATTTGCAGAACAGGAATCCAAATTTTATGTTCCCTTTGCATGTTTATATTTTGTTGCCTCACCAAGTGCTGGAATTGTGTTGCTTGTGCTTCTTAAATGCAGCAACATAACCAAGCTTAATGTCTGTTTATCAAGAAATATTTAAAAGTTTGTGACTAATCATGTAGAAGTTAAACACTAATCAAGTGCTGTAAATGTAACATTAACCAGGCCCTCAATCAAGCGCAGTAAATGTAACATTAACCAGGCCCTGAAGTCTGTACTTTGTATTGCATCACAGGAAAATGCTTTAGAACGTGTTGTGCTGTGTGTGACACCACAATTTGACATCTGAGGAAGTAACTGTTTCAGTCGTATAGAATTGAGAAAAAACAACCCACAACCAAACAACAAAATGAACAACCCCACCTTAAATTTAAAATGTGCAACCATTAATTGCCTTTTGTTTAAAGAACATTGTCAGCAATACTTTCCTTGGCATCAGTATTTCCATTTTTTCTCTCCACTTAGGGTGTGCTAGCTTTAGAAACTATTGACAGAGATGCAGTACCTTACAACAGGAAACACTGATGACACAAATCTACATTTCCTGCTTTTCCCTGTCTTCTAACATCTTCTCATTTCCCCTTTTAATATTTCTTACTCTTCCCTCTTATTGCCCATTTCCTCCTTTTCCTTTCATGAAAACTTGAAAATTACTGGGTAATGATGAGAATCACCAAAGTCGTCAGTGTGCAGTTTTGTCTTGCATTTTTCTGTCATCTCTGTAAGAAATCTAAAGAGAAGGGACAGTAATCTGTCACACATCTTGTTTTGTTATTTCTTGTTCTTTTTTTATTTCCATTTCTTTCTTTCTTTTGTTTCCCAGCTGCAGTTCAGGCATTTCATTCTGAAACTCTTAGGACATTACTGTCTGCTGTCCTAGTTCATCATTTCTGTGTGGGTAATGGCAGAGGTTTGATCCTTTTTAGCTGTTGCCACCATGCAGGTATTTAGTTTCTGAGAGAAAGGTCTGAGAAGTGTTGGGACTTTTTAGGTGTAGGAAATGGCTGCTGTGTGTGAGAGAGAACCAGTAAAGCCAAACTGAAATTCTAAGGTATTATTAAAAAATAAGACCTGGGAGAAGCATGGAATACAATTAGAAACTGGAACAAAACTCATGTATACAGTGTCTGCATGCATTTAGCAATCTGGAAAGTTTACACAGGTTAATTTTATGGTTATACTTCTACATACACTTAGCCCCCCCATAGTTTTATGTTGGGAGGAGTTTTCAACCTGCCATAGCCCCAGAAAAACCTGAGACACAGAACTACAAAATTATTTTGCTTAGTTGTTATGCCTTGGTAAATATGGCTTTCTAAACAAGTGTTGTGGCAGGGCATTTGCTACAGAATACCCAGAAGGATTTGAAAACATCTGTTAAGAACCACCACAGGACTGTGGGGTATGCTGCAAAATGGCAGCTAATATAGTTGAGCACAATCCTTCTTTCTCAAGACTGTCAGCATATGTACATTTAGACAGACATTTCTAAAGCTCTTACATTAACTTTCTGAAATGATTGCTGTTTAGGGTAGGCTTTTGGGTAACAAAGATAACATCTGGCAAAAAACTTTTCAGCAATAGTTATTTACAGAAAGGTAAAGGCTTAAGGACATAGGGAAACCTACTTTCTCATTACTAAGTTCTTTCCATATAATGCAGTAGACAAGAGTTTACATATACACATTGTATTGTACAGCATGAACCTTTGGTAGTAAGGTCATCAGTTTCTCTGAGGATACAACTGGGCTAGGTGTTTAAGTAATGTGATGTCCTGTTGGACCAAATGCTGCTTCAGTCACAAGTTAATCTATACAAATATGTAAAATTTAGTGTAAGAACATGAAATTAATTGCATACTTAGATATTTAAAAGTGAAGAAACCTACATACTTAAGACTTCAGATATTAGCACTGGTTAGGCCACACACTGAATACTGTGCCCAGTTCTGGGCCCCTCAATTTAAGAAGGTCATTGAGACTCTTGAACATGTCCAGAGAAGGGCAATGAGGCTGGTGAGAGGTCTGGAGCATAAGCACTATGAGGAGAGGTTGGGGGAGCTGGGGTTGTTTAGCTTGGAGAAGAGGAGGCTTGGGGGAGACCTTATGGCTGTCTACAACTACCTGAAGGGAGGTTGTAGCTAGGTGGGGGCTGGTCTCTTCTCCCAGGCAACCAGCACCAGAACAAGAGGACACAGTCTCAAAACTGCATCAGGGGAGGCTTAGGCTTGAGGTGAGGAGAAGGTTCTTCACAGAGTTGTTAGCCATTGAAATGGGCTGCGGAGAGAGGTGGTGGAGTCACTGTCCCTGGAGGTGTTCAGAAAGGGATTAGACATGGCACTTGAAGCCATGGTTTAGTAGTCATGAGGTCTTGGATGACAGGTTGGACTTGATGATCTTTGACATCTTTTCCAGCCTTATTGATTCTATGATTAAAAGTGAGCAATACAGGGCAGTCTACTTAATATAGTTCTTCACTGAGTTCAGTGGACTTCAGCAGTTCAACTAATACAGAATTCCAAAATACGTCTATTTGGAAGAGCCGTGAAGATCATGCAGTCCAACCCTCAACCCAGTACTGAAGGGTCAACACTAAACCATATCCCTAAGTGCCAGGTCCACACAGTGCTTGAACACCCCCAGGGACGGTAACTATACCACTGTCTTGGGCAGACCATTCCAGTGTTTGATAACCCTTTCAGTGAAGAAGTATTTCCTGGTATGTATCTTAAACTGCACCCCCCCTGCAGCTTGAAACCATTTCCTCTAGTTGCTTGTCCTCCTTGCTTTCACCTCCCTTCAGGTAGTTGTAGAATGCAGTAATGTCTCCCCTCAGTCTCCTTTTCTCCAGACTGAACAACCCCAGCTCCTTCAGACACTTCCCATAGGTCATGTGCTCCAGGCCCTTCACATTCCTCATTGCCCTTCAATTGGACGTGCTCCAGCACCAGAACAACATGATACTTGAGGTATGGCCGCACCAGTACTGAGTACAGGGGGGTGATCACCTCTGTGTTCCTGCTGGCCACAGTGTAAGTGCAGATTTTTTAACTTACTGAGGATTATGATTAGGTAAGATACACATTTCTTTTCCTGTAGTCATCTTCTGGTTTCTACTAGGTGTTCTTGAAATGTACCCATTTTATTTTTAAAAAAATGCATGTAGGGATGTTTGGGGTGTTTTTTATTGTTTTTTGTGGATGTTTTTTGTTGTTGAGGTCTTGTTTTCTGTTGCTTTTTGTGTTTTAGTTTATGCAATTGCACGTCTCTGCATTAAGGTTATCTTTTCTTGGCTTGAGTGCTGCTGACGGTCTTTAAAACTGCACTATGAAAATAAACCTTGTACGCTTACTGGAATTGTAAACACTATATCCTATTTTAGACATCTGAACTGAACACTGTCAGCTGTGCATTCTGTAAATAGAGCTTGGTGACCATTTCTCATTTTTTCTTAAGTGCAATGACTGCTGCTGCATTATTCTTAATTGGAAATGACTACAACTAAGTATGAGAATGTTGCAGGCATTGGTCATAGTTTTATATCTTTTTTTTTTTTTTTTTACTTCAATATCATTTGTCAAATCTGATACTATTAATGGTATCTGTTACATACATGACTCTGAGGGGTGTGTGTATATGACTGAAACTGTAATTTACCTTAGAAATCCATCGCAGCACTTAGTTGACTTAACACAGGGAACTATGAATCACAGAATCACGATGGTTGGAAAAGACCTCAAAGATACTCAAGTCCAACTATTATTTAACTGTCTAACTACTTCTTGAAGAGTGCCTGGCCCTTCTTAACTCTGTCTTTCAATGCAGCCTCCCAAGGGACACTGCCAATCAGTCTTCTGAACAGGCCAGTCTGCCCTACAGAAGTCCAAGGTGGCATTTCTAAGCCCCTTCTTACTTCTCGGAGAATTGAATGCTCTTATTATTTCATGATCACTAAGCCCAAAATGGCCTGCAACTTTTAACTCTCCTACAAGTCCTCCTCTGCTATCCAGCATGTCCAGGAAGGCACCTGTCCAGCTCACCAACTGTGCCAGGAAATGATATTCTACATGCCATGTTAAATTTGCACAGGAGACAGCTTATATTTAGATTATCAGTTGGTCCATTTCTTTCAGAGCCCGTGCTTCTGCTTTGAGTCTTCTCATTATGATTTTGATTTACCCAGGCATAGCACAAATTCATTGAGCATGCTGCTTTAAGGTTTAAGGAATTTATTTGGATTTTGGGGCTGTATGTATGTGGTGTATTTAGAAGGTATGATACTGATAGCTTTTGTTTTTTTCTTCCCCACCCCCCCTTTTTTTCTTTTTTTTTTTTTTAGGGCAGGTTAAAGTGTTCAGGGCCCTGTATACATTTGAGCCCAGAACGGTAAGTACATCTAGATTTTAGGATTTTGAGAAGCTTAATTATAATGCTATCTATAATAGAATTTTGTCAGTTCTGCTAGGGCTGGCCTATTAGACTTACTGTAGTGTTTACAGTGAAAAAGCTTATTGATGGCTATCAGTTCTTAATGAGACTAAAACTGCCTGATTAGTCATCACTCTCATTTTTCAAGTCCAGCTCTTCTAAAAAGCAGCATGCTTTCATCTCTAGTATCAGTCTCACCTGCAATCTAAGATAATTGAGAACTAAGAGACTTGATGAACTGGGACCACCCGAAAAGGGGAGGAGGTTAACAAACATAAGATGTATTTCACTGCTGTTGTTGCACAGTGTTCTACTAGAAATGCCGCAATCTTTTTATTTAGTTTCCGGAAGGACACCAATTGGAAAAGGTAGTTGCAGGCAAGTCGAACTCTGGTATGAAAGACTTAGGTGGTTGTGTATTTGCTAGAGAATCTGTATTGTTGTTCTTTATTGTTTTACTCTTTTGAGAGAAGAGCTGCATGTATTCTGCTTTATCCAGGTATTTGTTTTACCTAAGTACACAAGTTCATGTTTTTGTTTCTGCTGCTTTTGTTTTGTTTTTGTTTGTTTGTTTTTTAAAGCCAGATGAGCTGTACTTTGAGGAAGGAGATATCATTTACATTTCAGACATGGTGAGTCTAAGACATCCCATACACACTGAATACTTCTCAGATGCAGCACATCCCTTCTAAAATATTTTCCATTTTCTCTGTAGAGCGACACAAATTGGTGGAAAGGAACTTGCAAAGGGAGAACTGGACTAATTCCAAGCAACTATGGTAATTTCTGGAATATTTTCATTTTGTATGATCATTGACAATGGCAGGAAATCACTAAATGAAAATAACCAATACACTTACTTTCAAAAACTGATTGCAATATTGGCGTTGAACATGCCTTAACCATAGCATTTCAGAATGTGTGGAATATCAGTCATCAGTGTACACCAGCAGGGGGCAGGCTATTGTATGTTTTTATAAGCTAGAGGTGTCTTGAGTTTGCAGAGTATTCATACTTTTGGATCTGCATGTAACAAACAGTTCTCAGTTTTGAGGGAAAGAACACTTTCACTGAAATACGATCTTACAGATGGGACATGAAACTGATTCGCCAGCATTTAGTATCTTTGAGATCAAGAAGTTGGACACAGGGTGAGGTGGCTTCTTACAGCAACAGATAATCAATACTGGATTTGTTAAGTAAGTCTGCACAGGAACAGGAAGCTAAAACAGATTGTGGGCAATTTTGAAGACCTCCTTTGATTTTTTCTTTTTTTTTTAAATAATCTTTTTCTCTTAAGACATGGGACTATTGTTTGCTATTTGTTACCTTTGAATTAATATATTCAGGTACATAAAATTGTTTTCTTAGGGATGGCACCACATTAAATATCTGCATTGCAAATTGACAAGGTCAGTGCAAGGGACACAAATGCCAAGTTAAATTAGTAAACTTTGCTTTATATCCAAGTGAAAGACTTAGAAGAATAAACAAAACAATAATACAGTAAGGTAATGCACCTTATCATTACTATATGTGGCGAGATACAGTGATTAAGAAAGATACATCACCAGTTGCCCACTGGGGAGCCCCTGTGTATTAGTTTAAGCTGACTGACCCCACTAGAGGATTCAGAGAATCTTTCCCAGCAGTTGGAAGAGCCTGCACAGTGTGTCCACCTGTAGGTGGTCTCCAAAGTCACTGCAAGAGCATCCAGCTCTTTGTATTTTTGAATAAACTAGTTTGTGACTTCATATGTGCAAACATCTGACTTCGTCTTCCTTGGATTCTCCCCACAGTCTGGCTGGGGGTCAGGGAGAATCCAAGGGAGTGTCTCTATCTGTTTGGCTTTGACCACATGCTACCTTCACAAGGCCAGACATCTGGCTTCATGGCTTTGATGGTCTACCTCTAAATAAGGAAAACTGAGAATGTATTCATGGCATTTCATCCTCACTAGTAACTATATTTTGTTTAAGCTACATCTTTCACTGGTAGTCATACATATGTCACAAAAGAAGCATAAATCACTAGCAATCAACCAGTGGTTTTCATCACATTCTTATGCATTTTTGGACTGAATAGACATTGCTTTTTCATATTAAACTAAAATCACTTTGAAAAGCCACGAGTACAGACAAGATGGCACAGTTTTCCCAAGTCTTCCTGGGAAATAGAGAAGGCAGAGTTGCTAAATGCCTTCTTTGTCTCTGTCTGTACTGCTGGAAGCTGTCGTCGGAAGCTTGAGGCCCCAGAGAAAGGCTGGGCAAATGAGAAATTTTCCTTGGTTCATGAGGTCTGGCTTAGAGAGCAGTTAAGTCATCTGGACATCCAAAAAGCCATGGGTCCTAATGGGATACACCCAAGGGTGCTGAGGGTGCTGGCAGAGGTCGTTGCCAGACCACTGTCCATCATCTTTGGTAGATCATGGCAGATGGGAGAGGTGCCTGGAAACTGGAGGGGGCAGATACCACTCAAGTCTTCAAACAGCATAAGAAGGAGGACCCAGGTAACTACAGACCAGTCAGCTTCACCTCCATCCCTGGAAAGCTATTGGGGCAACTCATCATCAGTGTTGTGCTTAGGCATATCAAGGACAAGAGACTCATTAGGAGCAGTCAACATGGTCTTACCCAGAGGGAAGGCATGTTTGACCAACCTGATAGCCTTTTATGAGCACATAACCAGGTGGATAGATGGTGGTAGAGCAGTGGATGTGGTTTATGTTGATTTCAGTAAAGCATTTGACAGTCTCCCACAGCATCGAGTAGTGAGGTGTACTGAGAACTTGTTGAAGGAAAGAAATCGGAGAGTTGTGGTCACTAGACACAGGCCTTCAGCTAGGCTCTGTTCTATTGGAGTCCCTCAGGGGTCAATACTGGCACCAGTACTAGTCAATATATTCATAAATGACCTGGATGAGGGAGCAGAGAGCACTGTCAGCAAGTTTGCTGATGACACTGAACTTGGTGGAGTGGCTGACACACCAGAGGGTTGTACTGCCATTCAGTGAGACTTGGATAGGCTAGGCAGCTGGGCAGGGAGAAATTTAATGAAGTTCAGTGAGGGCAAGTGTAGAGTCTTGCACATAGGAAAGAACACCCCCAGGTATCACAACATGGTGGGGACAGAGCTGCTGAGAGAGCAGCAAAGGAATAATGGACGTGGGGGTCCTAGTGGATGGAAGGTTGACCATGAGCCAGCAATGTGCTCTTGTGACCAAGAAGTCCAATGCCGTTCTGGATTGCATTAGAAGGGCTGTAGTTAGTAGGTTGAGAGAGGCTGTCCTCCCCCTCTACTCTGCCCTGGTGAGGCCACATCTGGAATCTTGTGTCCAGTTTGGGGCCCCTCAGTTCAAGAAGGACAGGGAACTGTTTGAAAGAGTCCAGTGTAGAGCCACAAAAACACTTAGGGGAATGGAACATCTTCCTGATGAGGAGAGACTGAGGGAGCTGGGTCTCTTTAGTTTGAAGAAGAGGAGACTAAGGGATGACCTCATTAATATTTATAAATACATAAAGGGTGAGTGCCAAGAGGATGGAGCCAGGCTCTTATTGGTGATGCCCAATGACAGGACAAGGAGCAATGGATGGAAGTTGAAGTTCCATGAAAACAGGAGGAATAATTATTTCCCTGTGAGGGTGACAGAACACTGGAACAGGCTGCCCAGGGAGGTTGTAGTGTCTCTCTCTGGAGACATTCAAGACCTGCCTGGATGAGTTCCAGTGTAATCTGGTGTAGGTGAACCTGCTCTGGCAGGGCAGTTGGACTGGATCTTTCAAGGTCCCTTCCAGCCCCTGACATTCTGTGAAATGTATGCAGAGTAGCAGCATCGCATGACAGATCACATACAGATTGCTAGTACATTAGTAACTGTGCTTGTTCCATGTTGTCCCTTTTTCACTAGGGCACATTATGGTGTGATTCCCAGTCCTGACATGTAATTAGTAGAAATACATGAATTAGAGCCTTCAGTGCAGCCACTGAGACCATGACATCAAATTTCACTTTAATTTGTGACTTTCAGGCTGATTCTATTCTTGCAGTGTGCAAGAGGTGGTCACTTACATATATTAATAGAGAGTAACTTATATATGCTTACCTACATTTAGGTTTCTTTCAAGCATTGAAATGTGTTCTATGCAAAATAAATGCAGCAATTTACTAGTTCAGTTTATGTTCCCTGTGGGATAATTTGGAAAAATTGCTTCTAGAGTGCTTTACTGAAATTTTATCTGAGCAACAGTTGTAATGTCTGTTTTATGCCAAGTGGGAGGATAGGGGTCAGTGATGTTCTGCCTGCACATGTGCAGAAATTTCACATGTAAGCAGAAGAGAAGCCTCTGCATACCTTAAAAACAGAGACTGCCATGAACGTGTCTTCTGACTTAGACAAAGTGCAAAATCCCCAGAGATCGTCTTATGCTGGTTGCCACCATTAGGACTGCCTAGGTTCTGTCTTAGCTATTGAAAGACTGTAGTCTCCTGTGATCTTCTATAACCTTTTTGCAATAGGTGGAGAGACACCTGAAACTACTGTGTCCTGTCAGGTCTTGTGCTCCATCTGCTGGGCTTAAAGGAACATGTTTTAGAATGTGAATGGAAATGCTAATGAGCACAGAATCAGTGTTACCTGCATTAAAATTACTTATTGTTGAACTTCTGACAATTTTTAAAAGACAAAGTTATTTTTAGGCTCTTGAGACAGATGTTAGTATGAATGTTTTCTGCTGTGCAAAACAGGCACTGCTCAAAGTGGCTTACATGTCCTGCTTATGTTATGGGTGACTACACTGAACTGGCTTCTTCAGCTGGCCTTTAAGATTCTGTTCACTGTTAGCACAATTTTATTTTTTTTAAACTGAAATATCAGAACCTAGTGTTTGCATTTTGTTTTGCTGGTAGCTGAAGTTGTGAAATCTTGCAATTACAGGTGTTATGGGAGGAATATGCACTGAAGAGAAGAATAGATAGGCCACAAGAGTCTTGAGACTCATGACAGTAATAGTTTGATCTGATGAAACCTGCTTCCTGTAACAAGTCATAGTGAAAGGGCCCAGAGACCATACTTGTCTCATGCCTGAACCCTTAGCAGTCACAGGGTTTTCCATTTTATGAATGAAATTTTCAAAAAGAGTTTAAAGATCATGGTCCCACTTCCAATTGTAGCTGCAACTGCAGCGCACCGAGGCAGGACCCAGGCACCCACCGTGCGGAGCGGCATGTCCCCCCCACCCCTCTGAGCCAGTCTTTTCTCTCCTGAGGGGGTGGCACGACATGGGCGGAGACTGCTGCGGTGGTGGTGCTTTCACCAGAGGGAGGGAGGTGCTGAGTCACGTGCACTCACTCCTGAATTGTTCTCCAGTTAGGTCTCGTGCCCAGGGACGGGGATGGTGGCAACTCGCCGCAAAGCTGTCTTCAGAAAATCTGTGCTGACCCACACTGAGGTTGAACTTAAGCAGGCAGGTGTCCAGGCAACTGGCTGCAGAGGGTGCTGGAGCCTGGCACCTGAAATGGAGGACAATGGAGATAACACCTGCATGAGGTGTGAGCAGCTTGATTATCTGCTTAATCTAGTGGCTGAACTGAAGGAAGAAGTTGCTAGACTTAAGACTGTAAGGGAAAGTGAAAGGGAGTTGGATTTGAGGAACCAGGCTCTGCAGGGTCCCCTAGCAGAGGGAGGTGACTCAAGATGCAGCAGGAAATGAATACAGGTCCCTGTTAGGTGAGGCAAAGTAAAACCTTCACATCTCCCCTCACCTTCCCAGCTGCCCTTGCAAAACAAATAGGGGGCACTGGAAGTTGAGGGTGAGGTGAATGAGAAGACAGAAGACACACCATCTGAGGTGTTGCCTAAAGCCAAACAGCCTGCCCCCTGCATCAGGACTTGTTCCCTCAAAAAACAGAGGAGGATAATTGTTATTGGTGATTCCCTCCTGAGGGGAACAGAGGACCCCATATGTTGTCTGGATCCTTCCCACAGGGAAGTCTGCTGCCTCCCTGGAGCCCAGGTCAGAGATGTTACCAGAAGGCTGCCTAGTCTGGTACAGTCCTCTGATTACTATCCCTTGACAGTTATGCAGGTAGGGAATGATGATGTGGAAACCAGAGGTCCAAAGGCAATCAAAAAGGACTTCAAGGCTCTGGGAAAGCTGGTTGAGGAGTCAGGGGCACAGATAATTTTTTTTATCGATACCCTTAGTTGCAGGAAGCAATACTGAAAGGAACAGGAAAGCAGGTGTAACTAACAAGTGGCACAGAGGTTGGTGCCACCAACAGAATTTTGGGGTTTTTGATCTTGGGGAACTTTCATAGCACCGGATCAGCTAGCAGCAGATGGAGTACATCCATCCCAGAGGGGGAGAAAGATACATGAGAATAGCCTATCCTACAGAGGTAAAAGGGTTCTAGGAAAGGAGTTGGCAGGACTCATTGACAGGGTTTTAAAATAGATTCGAAGAGGGAAGGGGCTGAAACCCAGTCCTCCCAGACAGGAGTCTGGGTGTGGTAAGCTGGAGTCCAGGGTGAAACCAGCAGCCCAGATGAAGTGCATGTACACTAATGCACGCAGCATGGGTAACAAAAGAGGAACTGGAAGCCAATGTTATAGGAGGAATGTTATGATGTAGTTCCCATCACAGAAACATGGTGGGATGACTCGTGTGACTGGAGCACTGTAATCAGTGGTTGCAGGCTGTTCAGGAGACAGGTGAGGGAGAAGGGGTAGAGGGGTGGCCCTGTACATCAGGGAGGCTCTAGATGCCGTGAAAGTAGAGATCAAGGATGATCAGGTTGAGTGCATAGAATACATAGAGTAAACCAGGTTGGAAGAGACCTTCAAGATCATCGTGTCCAACCCATTAACCAATCCAACACCGCCCAAACAACTAACCCACGGCACCAAGCACCCCGTCAAGTCTCCTCCTAAAAACCTCCAGTGATGGCGACTCCACCACCTCCCCAGGCAACCCATTCCAATGGGCAATCACTCTTTCTGTATAGAACTTTTTTCTAACATCCAGCCTGAACCTCCTCTGGCGCAGCCTGAGACTGTGTCCTCTTGTTCTGGTACTGCTTGCCTGGGAGAAGAGACCAACATCTGTCTGTCTACAACCTCCCTTCAGGTAGTGCCTGTGGGTGAGAATTAGAAGGAAGGCTAACAAGGCTGACATCCTGGCTGGAGTCTGATATGGACCACCCAACCAGGATGAAAAGGTTGATGAATTATTTTATAGGCAGCTAGAGGCTGTCTCAAGATCACCAGACCTTGTTCTTATGGGAGATTTTAACCTGCCAGATATCTGCTGGGAACTTAACACAGCAGAGAGGAGGCAGTCTAGAAGGTTCTAAAAGTGTATGGAGGACAGCTTCTTATCACAACTGCTGTGAGAGCCTACCAGGGGTAAGGCTTTGCTTGATCTTCTTTTTTACAAACAGAGAAAGGCTGGTGGGAGATGTGGTGGTTGGAGGCTGTCTGGGGTCCAGTCACCATGAGATTGAGTTTTCAATATGCAGTCAAGCTGAGAGGGGCAGCAACAAAACCTCTACTCTGGACTTCCAGAGGGCAGACTTCAGGTTACTCAAGTAACTAACTGTGGGAAACAGCCCTTAAAAACAAAGGGATCCAGGAGGTGCTCGACCTACTTCAAGAAAGAATTCTTGAAGGTGCAGGAACAGGCTGTGCCAGTGTGCCAGATGAGCCAACAGGGTCGATGTCTGGCCTGGATGGGCACTGAGCTTCCAAATGAATTAACGGGAAAAAAGAGAGTGTATCATCTTTGGAAGGAAGGAGAGGCAACCCCTGAAATGTTTAAGGATGTTGCTAGGTCATGTAGGAAAAAATTAGAGGCAAAAGCCCATTTAGAGCTTAGACTAGCCTCTGCTGTGAAGGACAACAAAAATCCTTCTACACATATATTAGTGGCAAAAGGAGGGGGAAGGACATGGAGGGTAACATCGTAACAAAAGATGAGGAAAAGGCAGAGGTATTTAACACCTTCTTTGCCTCAAATAGCAGGATAGGCTGTATTCTGGACAACCAGCCTTCTGAACCAGTTGGAGTCACGTAGCAGTATAGTTCCCCTATGTTCCAGGAGGAAGCGGTTAGAGACCTGCTCAGCCAGTTGGATCCCCACAAGTCCATGGGAACAGATGGGATCCATCCTAGGGTGCTGAGAGAGCTGGCAGATGAGCTGGCCAAGCCACTCTCCATCATTTTTCAGCAGTCCTGGCTCACTGGAGAGGTCCCAGAAGACTGGAAGCTGGCCAATGTTGTGCCCATCCACAAGAAGGGCCTGATAAAGGAGCCAAGGAATTCCAGGCCTGTCAGCCTGACCTCAGTGCCAGGCAAGATTATCTTGAGTGTAATAGAATAGAATAAATCAGGTTGGAAGAGACCTTCAAGATCACTGCGTCCAACCCATCATGTAACACAACCTAACCTACTAAACCATGCAACCAAGCACCTTATCAAGTCTCCTCCTAAACACCTCCAGTGATGGCAACTCCACCACCTCCCTGGGCAGCCCATTCCAGTTCTTTCTGTGAAGAACTTCTTCCTAACATCCAGTCTAAACCTCTCCAGCCAGCATGGATTTAGGAAGGGCAGGTCCTGCCTGACCAACCTGATCTCCTTCTATGATCAGGTGACCTGCCTAGTGGATGTGGGTGTGGTGGGTTGAGAGAGAAGGCCCAGCTTTCCCTCCCCCACTAAGAAGAAATAAAAAACCACAGCTAACTCAGCCGGAGAAGCAAAGGAGATGCTGTATTTACAAAGCAATGTGAGACACTGGGTATATATGTACAGAACATACACAGTATTTACAATATATATACAGAAATATACAGCAAGGAAAAATACAGGAACAAGACCCCCACCTCTGGAAGAGGGGGGGTTCCCCCTGTACCCCCTTCACTCCCCCACCTCCCTTTTTCCCCAAAGAGGGTTAGAGGGAGAAAAGGGGAGTTAATAAGGAGGAAACTTTTTGTTAGGCCTAGTGCAGGATTAGTGCTTATCTGTTATCGTTCTGGCTAGGTGCCCAGAAGCAGACAGGCTGGAAAGGGTGAGCGAAGAGAACACACAGGAACTGAGGAAAATTCCAGCTGCACTAAAACTTAAAGCTACATTCTACCAATCTACCAATGAAATTAGTTTGGCTGAATGTTTTGTAAATATGGTATTCTAGAGTGTCCCAGCACTGGCCCTTTCTTTAAGGCAGAGCCGCAAACGGTCACAGTAGGGAAGGCTGTGGATGTAGTCTACCTGGACTTCAGCAAGGCTTTTGACACTGTCCCCACAGCAAACTCCTGGCCAAGCTGTCAGCCCATGGCTTGGACGGGAGCACACTGCATTGGGCTAGGAAGTGGCTGGAGGGCTGAGCCCAGAGTGTGGTGGTGAATGGTGCCACATCCAGCTGGCAGCCAGGCACTAGTGGTGTCCCCCAGGGATCAGTGTTGGGCCCCATGCTCTTTAATACCTTCACTGATGATCTGGGTGAGGGCATTGAGTCCGATCATCATTAAATTTACAGATGACACCAAGCTGGGTGTGGGAGTTGATCTGTTACAGGGTAGGAGAGCTCTGTAGAGGGACCTTGACAGGCTGGACAGATAGGCAGAGTCCAACAGTGTAAGTTTTAGCACATTAAGTGCTGGGTTCTACACTTTGGTCACAGCAGCCCCATGCAGTGCTGCAGGCTGGAGTCAGAGTGGCTGGAGAGCGGCCAGGCAGAAAGGGACCTGGGGAGTACTGTTAGACAGCCAGCTCAACATGAACCATCAGTGTGCCCAGGTGGCCCAGAAGGCCAATGGCATCCTGGCCAGTTTCAGGATTAGTGTGGCCAGCAGGAGCAGGGAAGGCTCTGCCTCTGGTTAGGCCACACCTTGCGTGGTGTGTCCAGTTCTGAGCCCCTCAGTTTAAGAAAGATGTTGACTTGCTGGAACGTGTCCAGAGAAGGGCAACAAAGCTGGGGAGGGGTTTGGAGCACGAGACCTATAAGGAGAGGCTGAGGGAGCTGGGGTTGCTTAGCCTGGAGGAGACTCAGGGGAGACCTTATTGCTGTCTGCGACTACCTGAAGGGAGGTTGTAGCCAGGTGGGGCTTGGTCTCTACTCCCAGGCAACCAGTACCAGAACAAGAGGACACAATCTCAAGCTGTGCCAGGGGAGGATTAGGCTGGATGTTGGGAAGAAATTCTTCACTGAAGAGTGATTGGCTATTGGAATGGGCTACCCGGGGAGGTGGTGGGGTCACCGTCACTGGAGGTGTTCAGGAAGAGACTTAGTGGGGTGCTTGGTGCCATTGCCATGGTTAAGTTGATTGGATGGTGTTGGGTGATAGGTTGGAGTTCATGATCTCAAAGTTTTTTTTCCACCTGTTCTATGCCATACTGTTCTATATTTCTGCTGTTGCAACAGCACAGTGACCAGAAACTACTTGCTGCTACTGTCTGGTAAAACCTAAAGCTTGCAATATGAAGAAAAGGTCTATAGAAGCTTTTACTTCAATATGCCCATCACTATGTTCATTGTTTAACTGGTTTTGATTTGCAGACCTCCTGTAAGTCTTCCAGAGAAAAGAAAAAGTCTCTATAAAACAAATAGGAAGTCTGCTGACAGTAATTCTTTCATAAGTACACATGGCAAGCTCTACGTAGAAAATCTAGCCACCCACAACTGCTCAAAACTATCTTAAAAGTTTATAAAGGGAAGTAACAACCAAGATGAAGTATTATCCGATTCCTAGTGGCATGCAGCCGCTGGTCATTTTCACAAGCTGTCCTTGGAAATGCTTTTCCATACACAGGGAATTGAAGTGTATCTGACATCACTCACAACTCCCTTTTCATATCAGAATCAAATACATGTTGGTTCTTCTGGAATAAATCAAACTTATTTACACATAGGTGTCAAATATCTGTTCAGAAGTAGTTAGAATTAACTCTCTGTTCCATTTCAGTGGCAGAGCAAGCTGAATCTATTGATAATCCACTGCACGAAGCTGCCAAACGTGGTGAGTGTGAAGTGGGTTTTAGTTGTGTAATGCTGAAAGATTATTTTTTTGTTTTCTGGCAAAATAATATATTTAGAATGAAGATGTTCTGCATGTTCTTGATTGTCTGGTGTCTTGAACAAGTTTATCTAGTAAGTTTTGTAGCTTTCAGAAGCTGGGATGGTTTACAAGCCTGTAGAATCTCTGTATACATAGAAAAAAGTATTGGTACTATCCAGAGATTTAAAGATCTTCTGGGAGTATAAGAAAAGATCTGCAGTATGATTTGGGCTGGTTGTTTCATGAATTACAAGTGTTGCTGTTAATCACTTTTTCTTCTTGTGAGTTCATAGGAGGACTGACAGTCATCAGAAAGAACTATGTGGTTCTGTTAACTTAAATAAAAACTGAATTTGCCTTTCAGGCAACCTGAGCTGGTTGAGAGAGTGTTTGGATAATCGGGTCGGGGTCAATGGCTTAGACAAAGCTGGAAACACAGCTCTGTATTGGGCATGCCATGGAGGCCATAAAGGTATCAAGAGATTAATGTAAAATGACTGTTCTCTAGATTTGTGTGTTAGACTGATAAAATTGCAGTACTAAATAATAAAGCCAGACTTTTTAAATGTCATTTTAAAATAAAGATAGAAGGGATGTTAAGTTCTATCAGATGCTCTCTGCTTTGTTGTTGCTGTTGAAGCAGAAATTCTAACCAATGTAACTGTCAGAAGCTGAGTGGGAGTAAGGACAAACCAAAAAGAAGTCTTGTATTGTTTTGGATATTTTATGCAGTAGCATTCCTTTGTGATGACTAGTGGTGGTTTGCTCAATGCAGTCTCACTGTTACAGACTTTCATTAACCAATTGGATCAGTCCCTCATTAAATATTAAACAAAACTTATACTACAATGCAAAAAAAGCCTTTTATGTTTCCAGTAATTATTTCTCTTTGTTCCTCCTACCCCACCCAACCTTGTATTCTGCAGATATAGTGGATGTTCTGTTTACCCAGGCAAACCTTGAGTTAAACCAGCAGGTAGGTTAAACTAACAGGCCCTATCAGTAAAGGTGTGGTGTTAGTCATCCTTGGTACTAGCTGAAAGGTGTTTTTGCTGTATTTTAATCCTGTTGCTTTTCCCTCTAACTCCACAGAACAAATTGGGAGACACAGCTTTGCATGCTGCTGCATGGAAAGGTTATGCAGATATTGTAGAGGTGCTGCTGGCAAAGGGTAAAGATCTTCACCAAGATTTCAACAATTTGTGTGACAGGCTAGATTCCTGAATGTTTATTAATCTATTTTGTTGGGGTTTTTTTAATGTCTTCCTATAACCCATGTGCAGTCCTTAGCCTGCTCACCTGCCTGACTTTGTAGGCCTTGCAAAAAATTTTGGCAGCTGTTTGGAAAGTAGACTTCTCACCTGCTCAAGAATAATTTCATCCTGCTTTGCAGATAAAATTAGGCACTTAACCCCAGAAAAGTAATAACATCTGCTGCCTGGAAAGGGAGAGCAGCCACTATGTTTCATAGCCAAATGTAGCTATGTGAGAACATCCATAATTATTAGTCTGCTTCATAGCAGTCCATTGATGAGATTCCCCTGTCCATTACTTTTGTACCCATGCTACTGAAATTCATATCATAATACTATTGCTCCAGAATAGCCAGGACAATGATTCATGGTGAAAATTTTGTATTACAAAGGGGCAAGAATAGATCTGAAGAACAATGAGAAGAAGCTGGCTTTAGACATGGCAACCAATGCAGCTTGTGCTTCCCTCCTGAAGAAAAAACAGAGTGCAGGTATTTCTCTTATGCTAATATATATTTCATTTTTTAGAGGAAACTTAATAGTTATATCAAATACCAATGTGCTGATAGGCATAAAAATCACTTGAGAGCTACATGGACTAGAAGTTATATTTGGAGGGTTTCAGCACAGCTTTAGTAGACATCAGTGTTTTACCACATTCAGTGTAGCTGAGCTCCACATGAAATGCCATCTTCTGTCAGCAAGAGGCAAAAGAGTTCAGAAGATGTGGAAATAGTAACAGAAGAGAAGGAAATGGAAAACAGGCCCCTTAGAGTGGAGAGACAGAAAGAAAGCAAGGGTGGAAACTACTTTAAGAACAGAATCTCACAAGAGACAGGGTATGAAAGTAAAATTATACGGTACATTCCCTCTTACTCCTGTCACTTCCTTCAGACTAAGCCAAACACCAACAGATACTGATTTTTAAAAACTTCTTACTCCTGTATCTCTCTGAGTGACTGTTAGAGAAACAAGGAAATAATGTTCTCAGATATTTATGAAAGTTGTCTGACTGTCTCACACCTCCATCTCCACTAATAACAGTGTCCTTAAACAAAAGGGTTAGAGATACCAGGCTATTGGAAAAAGCTGATCCAAGACTGAAGTGCTTATGTTTAGTATCACATAATTAGTGCTGCCTTAAGCTTTCAGGAGGCTGCAGTTAGAGTGGAAATCCTAAATGACTTAGACAGGAAAGGAGAAATTATTAACCGGCAGAATTACTGCTTATACGCGTGAGATGTGCAGTCTAGCAGCTGTATTGTTAGTGGGGTAGCAAGAACAGAGGGAATGCTGTGGTTAGTGGTTGTGGGAATTAAATGGTAGAATAGCTGACTGCAGCTGTAGAACGCCAAGAAGAGCAGTTAAAGCAAAAATACTGTCTAACAGGTAATATCAGGACTTAACAGAAAATTGACAATTTTTTCCCATCAGTTTTGACTCTGAAGAAGAGAGTTGCAACAAAAGGCAGAATTTATCCTTTTTCTGTATATTTGTTCATCTTTGCCTGTCACCCAATTCAAGAGTATTCCCTATTGTAATGTCCCTAATAATTGCATTAATGTTTCATATTTTCTGATAATAGGTAACTATCACTTCTGGTGCATTTGCTTCCCTCTCTCTAAATTCTGTCTCATAGTTGACTGCTTTTTCATCTTTAGTCAAGCTATCACCAGTCTTTGATAATGCACAATATTTTTTCTTGTTTGCCCTCATACCAGAGCTGGTTTTCTCAGTCTAACTGCAATTTCAGTGTTAGCTTTCTTGTTTGTTTTTCTGTTTTAATTTAGCCTTTTATAGTCTCCCAGACATCACTGATCTGTATACTTTCCTTATATTTTTTTGTTTTGTTTGTTATTTTTATTAGTTTCATTAATCTATGTCAACCGATCCTAGATTTCAGTATTTCCAATATCTGTGACTTAAATGGTTTTCTTTTTCAGAGGTTCAGTCCCATTTCAGTAGTTTTATCCTTATTTTCAAGTATGTTCCTCTTGAGAGATGTCTTATATTATAGTCCATCTATAAAACATTTTATCTTGCCAAGGAAGCTTACTGTTCCTCACTTGAATGTTAATTTTGTGGTTTATGTTTGTACTCACACATTGAAATGTCACAATTGCTGAAGTGTATTCAAAGAAATGAAAGTTATTAAAATCCTGTCATATAAATGCAAAAAGATTGTTATTTGTGCTCCTGAATGAGGGAACAATTGTTACACTGAAGAAACAGGATTTAGCCTTTCTCAAATTACGATCCCTTAAACACAGAGCTTTAAAAAGTCTTTCTTTTCTTTCCTTTCTTCTTTTGTTGCTTCTTTACTCAAAAAGGATAAAAAAGTCCTCTTGCATTTCTTTTACCAGAATACAATTTGAAATTTACTCCTTTTTGTCCTTCCAGAAGTCTAGGATAACATGCTGTCACTTCTGTGCCAGTCTTACTATGTCTGCATCCGATACTTCTAATACTTTGTTTTAATATGTTACTGCAAGGCTATGACTGACAAGGATCTTACGGTTTGTGGATCTCAGCAGTACAGTGTAGTATACTTTACATACATCTGTATTCCCATTCCCATATATTTGAAAATCTGTTGGCTACAGATTTCAATAATCACCTATCACAAAAAGCATACACTGTGTTATCTTTAGTCCCAAAAGTAGATGCAGATCTCCAGATGCTGCTGCACATCTGTGGATATATCGTATTACTCCTGTTTTCTGATTACTGTCTTACAGAAGCTCATTAATTAGATTTAAATAATACTTATTCATGAGAAACTAGTAAGAGGAGAGACTACATTTGATTTTCAGCAGAAAACGGCAGCCAGCTAAGCACTCAGAATAAAACCATACAGACTCTTCCACTAACTCACCCATCTTTTCCTTTCAATTTAAAGGTAACATATACAGAATACACAACTGAAGAGTTTCAGCTTTTCTGTACAGGTTCCAAGGAGCCAGAAGATGGCTTTTCCAGTTCATGAAAAGACAAAATCTTTCATGTAGGAGATGTGATTACTGGTTTAGCCCTTCCTTTGAGATCTGTATTACAGCCCCATCTGTGTAGCTCTAACTTCTCTAAATGACAGAGGATGAAGTTTCTTAGACACTGGAGGTGTTCAATAGGGGATTGGATGTGGCACTTGGTGCCATTGTTTAGTCATGATGTCTGTGGTGACAGGTTGGACTTGATCTTTGAGGTCTCTTCCAACCTTGGTGATTCTGTGGTTTGCAAGCATTGCAAGTGTGAGGCTTTTTCTGATTTTATCCTGGATTAAGAGTGAATTTTGTTTCTTTACAGGTACAGTCCGAACATTAAGTAATGCAGAGGAGTACCTTGATGATGAAGACTCCGATTAGTTTTTTTTTGTTGTTTAGCTGAAAGAACTATAACTTACGTTGCCTATGTCATTCCCAAAACATACCTTTACAACTGTAAAAATGTGTTACTTAGAGTATTGCAGTCTTCCAATGTGGCATATGAATGACTGAGAGTGAAATCATGCTTTCCAAAGGAATAATCTTTATGTATGCCAGAAGATGTCATATTTTAAATTAGAGTTCCTTTGGAATTATTTTGGAGAGGAAGTATGACCCTCCTCATTGAATGGGCAGAGAACCGTCTTTGAAACTCATGGGTTTCTTCTCAGGCCTTCTCAGTAAGTGCCTTACATATCTGCTCCTCAAACTGAAAACTTCCTCTACAACAGCAGGACACCATTGCTAACATTTCTCCAGATCTCCCTGGATATAGGTTACTTTGTGCAAATAATACTGGCAGAGTAAGTACTGTCTGACAAGCATGAATGGAAGTGCTGTCATGCAGGGTAGGGTGATCATCTTTTGCCCACATGAAGCCAGCAAGACAGGGTTTGATTTGATAATTCTTCTTGTATTTTTTTGACAATTTGTTTACCTTCATTTCTTTCTGTACCACTCTAAGGGGTAGAATGACATAGGACAATCGGCCCTCCATGCTTTGTCTTCTCTATTGCTATGGGCTCAATCCCTGAAATGTAAACTCAGGTGAAATGTTTAAGTCAGTTTTTCTTGAGAAAGACACTCCATTTTGGATTTAATGACTTGATTATTTTGCTTTTTGAAGTCCATTATGCTGAAACTATTCATATTGAAGGTAAGATAGACTATTTTTCTATTTATCCTGCCTAAATTTTTTTACATATCTCTTGCTTTTACATTTAACAAGTGTTCTGTATTTTGTCCTGAGTTACCTCAAAGCTTAATTGTGTTTGAAGGAATGAGGGAAGATGTACATCAAATTAACACAAGGTGCACTGGTGTCTTTAGAAGTGATATCTGAAGATTAATAACCATTTTAAAAACACACTGCTTCTTCCTGTGAATTAAAGAGAACTGAAAAAAAAAAAAAAAAAAGAGACACTTTCAGGCTTCCCTACCAGGGTTAAAGAAATAGTTCTTCAGATTGCTCAAATAGTTGCAATCAAATATTATACCCTACTGAGGGATTGACTCTTCCTTCCTTTGATGGTAAGAAAATGTTACAAATATTTGAGGTACAATCTCATTCTGAATTTTGTTGCTAACCTCTCTAGTAGCAGCTTAGATTCGGCCCCAACACAGCAGTCACTATCATGCTTAGAAGAAAGGGGAGGCGGGAAACAGGGAGAAGACAAAGACTTTTTTTATGAAACATTGGGGATAAGTGTAAAGCTCTTGTGAAGGACTGGGGATAAATGAAAAGCTCTTGGAAAAGATTGGGGATAAGTGAAAGTCACACTAGGTATTCTGGAGATTAAATGAAATCTAGAGCACCCTAGCGTTCCCCCTTTTAAAAACACATCAAACTACATTTTTGTAGTTTTACTATCCTGGAAAAAAACAGATACTGTTAAGGCTTTTTCAATGAGCACTCACCAAAGAAGATAGCATTTCATGGCCCAGAACTGTTTTAAGCTGGAGGCATTGCACAGTCATCTGTAGATAGAATTCTGAACAGTTAAAATATTAAAACCAGCAAACAAATCTTTCATCCCTTTGAAATACTACGGTCAACTGAGCACTGATATTTTATTTTGTGTGAACTTGAAGATCCTAGACTGGAAGAAAAAAAAAAAAGCCACCAAATTTTTTCTTTCAAGCTTTCATTAGAACAGCTCTTGAACATGACTCATAATAAACAGAGGCTCTTGCTTTGCATTTTAGCAGTCAGTTATTTTTGCTCGCTCAGACTTTCACCACAGTCAAGCCACATATTTATGCTTCATGCTGTTAATGTGGTGCAATTTCACACTGCAAGCAAGAAAGGACCTGTAACAGGCCAGAGAAGCAAGGAGATTCTTACATCTGTTACATGAGTTTCTTCCCTTCATACACAAAGCTCACAAGCTTAAAATTCTTCAGTGTCACAGAACATGGAGAAAACTCTTCCCAAGTCACTGTTTTCCCTTACCAAGCTTTGGTGGCAGAGTTTGTGTTCATAAGTAGGTTTTAATGCGCTATCTTCTGCTGCCATGGGTTCAACATCCTGCAAGTTAATTGCAATACTTGATTTAAAAATTTAATATTATCCTCACATCTGTGGAATTAGCTACTGCCAGAAGACCTTGTGTTCTTCTGCAGACAGATGTAGGTCTTGCAAGGAAGAATGGTCAGAGAAGTGCAAGCTGGGCCCAAAGATTGCCTCTGCAGTTCTTACTGCAGTGTCCTGAAGGAGGCACATTTACATTGAAAGGCAGGTAGCTACTGCTACTTCTACAACCAAAAATACTGTTGTTTGGTGTTTGGGTTTTCCCCCCCACAGCTTTGTTTTTCTTCTTGCAATTGTCTACTCACCTTGTGAAATACAAACCACTGTGAAAACTGGGGCAATAAATTACTTCTTGTCTAACTGCAGATGCTAAGTTTTGATTTAACAGAAAAGAAAGAGAAACAAAACCACAAAATCCATCCAAAAATGAAACAGCATGAAAGTCTTACACAGCTAGAAGGAACTAGAGCTGGAGTAAGATGATACTGTATCTTACTAGTTACACAAACTAACTTACTGCCATTACTTTTCTCCAGTGCATGTGGCACTACAGTCATTTAGATAAATTCAAGACTCTTTCCAAAGACAGCTATATTCAATCTAGTAACAATAAGAAAAATAGTTTTTTGCTTGTGATTGAATTGTGTGTATATCTTTTATTGGAAGTCAGTTGTGCTGTACTGTTAGGAGACATAAATTGTTCTGATTTATTTGAGGCTTGTTCAAGCTAAACCAATAAATTTTCTGTTTTCTAGAAGAGAAAGTGGGACATTTCTTAAACTAACTTCATTATAGTTCATAGACTGTTCCTATGGCTAATCTGCAAATTATTACACTGTTTTACTAAATAAAAACCCAGCTTACTATATGCAACTCCTGCATAGCCCAGTACCTGAAATGTACTTTGCTTAAAACAGTTCAGGTCACATTAAATATTTAAATTCCTGTGACCCATTTTCTGACACACTTTCCAACAGAGAACCCTCCCTCCCCCTGTGTCATGACTTCTAAAGACAGCATCATGTTTCTCATCTTTGGGTTTTATATCAAGGACCAAAGATTGCCAAAAGTATGTTAGCTTGACCTTGCCATTGTTTCAGTCAGGTGCTGCAAAGTCAGATGTTTAAGCATGTAGCAAACGTCACTGAAGTAAAGATTTAGTTTCAGCCATTGCCACCTTCTAACAAAGACACTGAAATGGAACATAGTACAGAATAAAATTTACCAGGCCATCAATCCGTTGCTTCTTGAAGTTACAAATAGTGTTTCAGGACATGGTTAGTTGTACTGTACTTTGATCATATCAGGAGATGGAAGCAAGCAGAAATAGACTTGAAGAACTTGAAACAGGATTCTTCCACAGAAATTAATTTGGCACAAAACCAGTATACTCATTTGCTGAAGAGATGAAAAGTCAACAGCTGGTGTTTGGTTTTTTTTTTTTTTCTTTTCTTAAAGCTACACAATTTTAAAAAATGGCAGAGAAACTAAAACCAATAGTGCTAAACCTGTTCATAAAAATAGAACTACATCATAAGTTCTGGGGCAGAATCTGGATTGGTGATAGTGTCTGTTTAGGGGAAGGAAAATCTACCAGGTACCCATTTTCCTGTTGGCTGCTCTTCCCCAGTTGATGCTGTAAATGATGTATCCAGTGTGCAGCCACTCCTAGAAAGCTTCATGACTACTTTATCCTTCTGTCAGGCTTAGCGGCCCTCCCTCGGGCTCTGCAGAGCAGAGAGCTATGCTGGAAGAGAGAGTTACGTGAGACAAATCTTCAGCAGACCCACAAGAAGCTTCTCTGGGAAAAATAGTGTGGTCCAGCCAATGTTCACCCTCGGGTAAACAAGTAGAGGCAATTGGCTGTGGAGCCACTCCTAAGGTCAGAGGTTGAAGGAGCCTCTTGCAAAGGTAATTTAAATCGATGTACCAGTACCCATCTGTTCCAAGAGCATTAGGTTTAGGCATTCCATAATTTATCTTCTTCCTAAGTGTTGCGTCTTTCACTGAAACCCTGAAGCACACATCAAAGGATCTGTTCTCCATCATCACTTGAGAGCTTTTCCTTCTAGAGATGGATTATTTGAAGTATGTTCTACTTAACTTGAAACTCCATATTTCTTCTTCCTCTTCTCTCCAATGACTAACTCTTAAAGAACTTACATGAGATTTAACATAAAACAGATGTGAAGACCTCAAGTACCACATGCAAATGGGGTGTTCAAAAGTATTGTAATTTTATTAGAAGGTGTGAAGACAGCCTCTGTAAATCAGTGAAGATATATGGGAAATGGATGACTTCTGTCTTTAAGCTCAGTGGAAACCTATTTTTGGTTTCGTGATTCATGTTGCTTAATACCTTGTGTTTTTGCAGTCATAGCTCCTATTGATTGCATGTCTATCTGGACATACTGAAATTAATCATCTTTGGAAACATTAATCATAAAATCATAATTAAATCCTCAAAATGTGCATCCAGTTTTAGTGTGTGTTTCCTGTTCAGCAGATTTCTATAAGACAGGAGGTTCCAGGGTCTCAGTAATATACTCCAGCCTTTTTCAATTTAAGCTTTTCATTTTGTCTTCTCATATAATTTCCCAGATGTAGGTAAAGTTACAGCACATGTCACACAATCTGGAGTTCATGACAGAGTAGGACATTTCCTTCTCAGTCTATAAATTTCTGCTTCTCTACTAAAGCTAGTTTACACTTTTCCCTAAGATTTCTGTTTAAACCACAACTTTGGTTTGGGTTTTCAGTTGGTTGGATGGTTGGTTTGGGTTTTTTGTACCATGGGATGGCCTACACGGCACCAGGCTTGCTGGCACCAAATGGAAGAAACCTTTCTCAAAGTTGGAAGAGAGTCTTAGCTTAAGAGTTTGGGGCTGATGGACAAGGCTTTAATATCAATGTGAAGGGGGAGGGGAATAACAATACCAGACTTTCCTGTGGCAGGTAGTGGGATGACACACCAGAGTAAGAGGATTGTGTGCTAGTAAGGGTCTTCTGCTTGTTGTGCTTAACCATGCTGGGAATGCTGCAGCACAGTCAGTCCTAAGGAGCTGATCCAGGGACTCCTGAGGTAGTAGAAGCCTTCAGAGAAAGATCCTTGAAGCACATTAATGGGTGTTTCTGTAAGAAGGTGACATGGCCCAGTTGAAGTGCCTCTACAGAAATGCAAGCAGCATGGGCAACAAACAGGAGCTACTGTGATGTTAGAAAGCTGTGACATAGTGGCCATTACTGAAACTTGATGGGATGAATCCTGTGACTGGAGTGTACCTCATCAATGGATACATGCTGCTAAGAAGGGACAGGAGAAAGGAGGGCAGAAGGTGATGCTTACTGTTAAGAAATTTATAAAATGTGAAGAGATGTCCCTAAAGAATAGCCATGAGCAAGTCAAAAGTTTATGGGTAGAAGTTAGAGACGAAGTAAACAATGGGAACCTTGTGATTGGCGTCTGCTACAAGCCACCTGATCAAGGAGAGCCTACTGACAAAGCATTCTTACTCCAGCTGCAGGAGGCATCATACCTACAGTCCCTCATCATGCTGGGGGATTTCAACAACCCCAGCATCCATTGGAAAAGTAACAGTATCACAGTATCACAAAGATTGGAAGAGCCTTCAAAGATCATCGAGTCCAACCTGTCACCACAGACGTCATGACTAGACCATGGCACCAAGTGCCATGTCCAATCCCCTCTTGAACACCTCCAGGGACGGTGACTCCACCACCTCCCTGGGCAGCACATTCCAAAGATGAATTACTCTCTCGGTGAAGAGCTTTCTCCTCACCTCCAGCCTAAAATTCCCCTGGTGCAGCTTGAGACTGTGTCCTCTTGTTCTGGTGCTGATTGCTAGAGAGAAGAGACTAACCCCTTCCTAACTACAACCACCCTTCAGGTAGCTGTAGAGAGCAATGAGGTCTCCCCTGAGCCTCCTCTTCTCCAGGCTAAACAATCCCAGCTCTCTCAGCATCTCCTCACAGGGCTTGTGCTCAAGGCCTCTCACCAGCCTCACTGCCCTTCTCTTGACACGTTCAAGTGTCTTGATGTCCTTCTTAAACTGAGGTGCCCAGAACTGGACTCAGGACTCAAGGTGTGGCCTAACCAATGCAGAGTACAGGGGCACAATGACCTCCCTGCTCCTGCTGGCCACACTATTCTTAATGTAGGCCAGGATGCCATTGGCCTTCTTAGCCACCGGGGAACACTGCTGACTCATGTTTAGGCAGCTGTCAATCAGCACCTCCAGGTCCTTTCTGTTTGGCTGCTCTCCAGCCACTCTGACCCCAGCCTGTGGCTCTGTATGGGGTTGTTGTGGCCAAAATGCAGCACCTGGCACTTGGATTTGTTGAATGCCTGTCTCGGTCCAGAGAGGGAAGGAGACTCAGTTCTTTTGAATATTCCTGTGTTGTGAAATTAACGGCACAAGTGAAGCCAAAATATCAACAGCTAGACTATTTATTACATAAATAAAATGGAAATAAGAAGGGGAGAGGGAGAAGATAGGGAGAGAAAGAAGCGAGAGAGAAGAGGAAAGGAGTTATATTACCACACCACTCACCCCCCACCCAAGGCAGTTTGAGTCTGTGGAGGAAAGGTGCTGCAGGAGATGCTGGGTTTGTAGAGAAAGGGTGCTGAGGCTTTGGCTGGAGAAGAGATGTGATCCCTCTGGGCAGCCTGGGTCTGTAGAGAAAGGGTGCTGAGGCTTTGGAGAATAGATGAGGTCCCTCTGGGCAGCTTCTTCAGCTCCATGAGTGGCAGCAAGCGGGACTTAGGACATGGAGAAAGGGTTCAGTCTGCTTCTCCCAGGCTCCACGGCCTCTTTTCTCTGGAGCAGCATTGTCCTGGGCTTTTCCTTCCTCCTCAGCAGCATGGTCCTTCTTCTGCGTTTTTCTTCTCCTGCACTTTTCTTCCTCCTGAGCTAGTAGTGGTCAAGTCTTTTGTACAGTCCTTAGGTATGTGTCCAAGCATTGTCCCTCAGGAATTCAGGAGCCAGGAAATCCTCCTGTAAATATCCAGGTATCGTTCCCCAGGAAATCTTTTTGTGTAATCCTGTGTGTTTAGGTAGGGGTCTAGATGGAGGGGGGGAGGGCCTCCACCTTCCCCTTCTCCATCTAACCTGCCCACACACCCATTACACCCATTGTCTTGCCATCCTCCCTTCCTGGAAATGATCTTGTCCTGAAGGCATGATGGCTGGGTCCTTGGGCCATTGTTGTAGGCCAGCTGCAGTCCAGTGTTACCACGATGCAATCGCAAGGTGATTTGCATCCAGGATTGGTATTGTCTGGGCAAGCAGCAAGTGATTTTATCTTTGTTGAGTCATACAAGGAATTTAGACTCTCACATGTCTACAACTACCTGAAGGGAGATTGCAGCCAGGTGGGGGATGGTCTCTTCCCTCAGGCAACCAGAACAAGAGGACACAGTCTCAAGCTGTGCCAGGGGAGGTTTAGGCTGGATGTTAGGAAGTTCTTCACAGAAAGAGTGATTTGCCATTGGAATGGGCTGCCCAGGAAGGTGGTGGAGTCACCATCACTGGAAGTGTTTAAAAAGAGACTGGATGGGGCGCTTGATTTAGTTGATTGGATGGTGTTGGGTGATGGGATGGACTTGATCTCAAAGGTCTTTTCCAACCTGGTTAATTCTATTCTATGCTATGCTGTTCATCAAGAAGCTGTAATTAGGCTAGAGTGTGAGGGATCATCTAAAGGCAAGTTATGTCAGCCTGATCCTTCCAACAGAGAATTCTGCTGCCTTTCTGGCTGCCTAGTCTGGTACAGTCCTCTGAGTACTATCCCTTGCTAGTTATGCAGGAAAGTGATGAGGTGAAAACCAGAAGTCCAAAAGCAATCAAAAGGGACTTTAAGGCACTTCAAGGCACTGGGGAAACTAGTTGAGGGATTGGGGGGCTCAGGTGATTTTTTTAATACCCTTAGTTGCAGGAAGGAATACTGAAAGGAACAGGAAATCAGGTATGGTAAGTGGCTCAGAGGCTGGTGGCAACAACAGGATTTTGGTTTTCTTGATGTTGGGGAACTTTACATGGCACCAGGTCTGCTAGCAACAGATGGAGTACATCTGTTTCAAAGCAGGGAAAAGATCCTGATGCATGAGCTGGCAGGGCTCATTGAAAGGGCTTTTAACTAGGCTCAAAGAGAGTAGATTAAAAACACATGCAATAAGGATAACCTTCAGTCTGCCATTTCACTTGAGGTGAGAGATGGTGACAATATCAAAATTGTGGCAAGTGGCAGGATGACACATCAGGGTTGGAAGGGTAGGGTGATAGTGCCTTCAACCTGCTGCCCTGAAGCATGCTGTGAACACTGCAACAAGGTCTTACAGAGCTGGACCAAGGGCCTCTGAGGTAAGAGGACACAGGAGGGTAACTGCCACAAAGTGCCTTGGGGGAACAGTGGGGTGCCCCTCTAAGAAGATGACATGGCCAGCAGCACAGCTGAAGTGACTCTACACCAATGCAAACAACATAGGCAACAAGCCAGAGGAGTTGGAAGCTATCCTGCTACAGGAAAATTATGACATGGTGGCAATTACAGAAACTTGATGGGTTGAATCCTACGAATTGTCAATGGCTATAAGCTGTTCAGAAAGGACAGGTGAAGGTGTTGCCCTCTATGTAAAGAAGTGAATAGAGTGCAGAGTTGTTACTAAAGAATAACCATGAGCAGGTTGAAAGCTTATGGGTAGGTATTAGGGATTGGGACAACAAAGGGAGCCTTGTGGTAGGAGTCTACTACAGGCTGTCCAATCAAGTGGTGCCTATTGAAGCCTTCTTAACCCAGCTCAAGGAGACATTGTGATCATAGGCTCTTATCCTTGGGTATTTTAATCACCCTGACATCTGTTGGAAAAGCAACACAGCTGGCTGCAGGCAATCCAGGAGGTTCCTAGAGTGCCTAGATGACAATTTCTTAAGAAATTAACAGTCCTACATGAGGAGATGCATTGTTGGACCTGTTGGTCACAAATGCAAGTGAAGTCACCAGGGATATCCAAGTCAAAGGCAGCCTGGGCTGCAGTGATCATGTGCTAGTGCAGTTCACTGTCCTAAGGAGTACAGAGCCCATAAGAAGCACAGTTAGGACCCTAAATTTTAGGAAAGCGAAATTCTATTTTTTCAAGGAGTTAGTAGAGAGGACCCAATGGGAAACAGTCCTCAAAGTCAAGGGAGTGGAACAGAGCTGGCAGATCTTTAAGGATGCTCTCTATAGAGCACAAGAGATCTTAATCCCCAGTTGTAAGAAATAGGGCAAGGAAGGCAAGAGATCACCATGGCTGAGTCATGACCTTTCGGTCAAACTAAAGGGCAAGTTGCGACTACACAGGAAATGGAAGGAGGGATGGGCATCCTGGGAAGAGCAGAAGGACATTGCCTGGCTGTGTAGGGATGAGGTCAGGAAGGCCAAGGCTCAGCTGGAACTGAACTTGGCAAGGGATGTAAAGAAAAACAAGAAAGGCTTCTACAGGTACATTAACCAGAACAAGAAGGTTAAAGAAATAATAACCCACCTGATGAGCAGCAGTGGGGAACTTGTATCAATAGATGAGGAGAAAGCAGAGATTCTCAGCAACTTTTTCCCTCGGTCTTCACTGGCAATCCCTCTCCCCATGGCTTTCATGTTGATAGACCACAAGTTGGAGACCAGGGTGACATGATTCATCCCACTCTTAAGTGAAGACAAGGTACATAATCATCTGAGGAATATGAAGATATAAAAGTCCATGGTGCCTGATGAAATGCATCCCAGAGTCCTGAAAGAACTGGCTGATGTGGTTGCTGGGCTACTCTCCATGATGTTTGAGAAGTCCTGATAGTCGGGTGGGGTCCCTGGGGACTGGAAGAAAGGAAACATCACACCCATTTTCAAAAGGGTAGAAAGGAGGACCCTGGAAACTACCAACCTGTCAGCATTGCATCCATGCCTAGGAAGATCATGGAACAGATGAACAGATCCTCCTAGATGCCATGCTGAGGCACATGGAGGATGGGAAGGTGATTTAAGACAGCCAGGATGGCTTTACTAGGGGCATATCCTGCCTGACCAACCTTCTGGCTTTCTATGATAAAGTAACTATATCAGTAGATAAGGAACAACCTATGGATATGATCTATTTGGACATCTGCAAGGCCTTTGACACAGTCCCCCACAACATCCTGCTCACCAAGTTGGAGAGATATGGATTTGATGGGTGGACTCTTCAGTGGATAAGGAATTGGCTAAATTGTCACTTCCAGAGGGTGGTGCTTGATGGCTTGAAGTCCAGATGGAGAGCAGTGACAAGTGGTGTCTCTCAGGGATCTGTAACTGGGACTGTCTATATCACTGTTTATAGACAGTGGGATCAAGTGTACCATCAGCAAGTTTGCAGATGACACCAGCTGAGCGGTGGTGTTGATGCACCAGAGGGATGGGTCTGGACAAGCTGGAGAGATAGGCCCAGGTGAACCTCATGAGTTTCAACAAGAGCAAGTGCAGGGTTCTGCACCTGGGCCAGAACAATCCCCACTATCAGTACAGGCTGGGGGATGAGTTGATAAAAAGCAGGCCTGTGGAAAAGGACTTGGGGGTGCTGATGGAGAAGAAGCTGGACATGAGCAGGCTGTGTGAGCTTGCAGCCCAGAAGGCAAATCACATCCTGAGCTGGAAGGACATGGACCTGATGGAGAAGGTCAAGAAGAGGGCCACAAAAATGATCAGGATGTTGGAGCACGTCTGCTATGAGGATAGGCTGAGGGACCTGAGGTTGTTCAGCCTGGAGAAGAGGAGGCTCCAGGGAGACCTAAGAGCAGTCTTCCAGTACCAGAAGGGGGCCTGCAAGAAGGATGGAGAGAGATTGTTTACAAGGGCCTGTGGTGACAGGACAAGGAGCAAAGGCTTTAAACTGGAGAAGGGCAGATTTAGATTGGATACCAGGAGCAAGTTCTTCACTATGAGGGTTGTGGAACACTGGAACAGGTTGCCCAGGGAGGTGGTTGGAGCTCAATTTGAAGAGGGAAGGGACTGAAACCAGTCCCCCCAGGCAGGAGTCTGGGGGTGATAAGCTGGAGCCAGGGATGAAATCAGCAGCCCAGCTGAAGTGAATGTATACTAATGCACTAAATATGGGTAACAAACAAGAGGAGCTGGAAGCCTTGTTGCAGCAGGAGAGTTGTGATGTAGTTGCCATCACAGAGACATGGTGGGACGACTCACATTACTGGAGCGCTGCAATTGACGGCTACAGGCTCTTCAGGGCAGACAGGTGAGGAAGAAGGGGTGGAGGGGTGGCCCTGTACATCAGAGAGGCACTAGATGCCATTGAGCTGGACATCAGGGACGATCGGGTTGAGTGCTTGTGGGTAAGAATTAGAGGAAAGACCAACAGAGCAGACATCCTGGTTGGAGTCTGTTACAGACCACCCAACCGGGATGAAGATGTTGATGAATCATTCTATAGGCAGCTAAAGGCTGTCTCAAGATCACCAGACCTTGTTCTCCTTGGTGACATCAACCTGCCTGACATCTGCTGGGATCTCAGCAGAGAGGAGACAGTCTAGGAGGTTCTTAGAGTGCATGGAGGACAGCTTCTTATCCCAGGTGCTGTGTGAGCGTACCAGGGGTAAGGCTATGCTTGACCTCTTCACCAATAGGGAAGGGCTGGTGGGTGATGTGGTGGTCGGAGGCTGTTTAGGGTCCAGTGACCATGAGATAATTGAATTTTCAGTATTCGGTCAAGCTAAGAGGGGCAGCAAGAAGACCTCCACTCTGGACTTCCGGAGAGCAGACTTCAGGTTACTCAAGGAACTAACTCAGAAGGTACCTTGGGAAACAGCACTTAAAGGGGTCCAGGAGGGCTGGACCTACTTCAAGAAAGAACTCTTGAAGGCGCAGGATCAGGCTGCGCCAATGTGCTGGAAGATGAGCTGCTGTGGCAGACAGCCAGCCTGGATGGGCAATGAACTTCTAAAACCACTAAGGGTAAAAAAAGAGGGTGTATCATCTTTGGAAGAAAGGTGAGGCAACCCATGGAATGTTTAAGGATGTTGCTAGGTCTTGTAGGAAGAAAATTAGAGAGGCAAAAGCCCGTTTGGAGCTTAGACTGGCCTCTGCTGTGAAGAACAACAAAAAATCCTTTTATAAATATATTAATAGCAAGAGAAAGGGCAAGGACAACCTCCACTCCTTGGTGGACACAGAGGGGAACATTGCAACAAAAGATGAGGAAAAGGCAGAGGTACTTAACACCTCCTTTGCCTCAAATTTTAATAGCAGGATAGGTTGTATTCCAGACAGCTGGCCTGCAGAACTGGCAGATGGAGCCAGGGAGCAGTATAGTTTCCCACTGTTGCAGGATGGGGTAGTTAGAGATCTCCTCAGCCGCTTGGATCCCCACAAGTCCATGGCACCAGATGGGATCCATCCTAGGGTGCTGAGAGAGCTGGCCGATGAGCTGGCCAAGCTGCTCTCCATCATATTTCAGCAGTCCTGGCTCACTGGAGAGGTCCCAGAAGACTGGAGACTGGCCAATGTGGTGCCCATCCACAAGAAGGGCTGGTTGGATGAGCCAGGGAATTATAAGCCTGTCAGCCTGACCTCAGTGCCAGGCAAGATTATGGAACAGGTGATCTTGGGTGCAATCACACAGCACTTACAGGATGGCCAAGGGATCAGACCTAGCCAACAAACAAAATACCCAAACAGAAAACCCAACAACTAACTCTCTGTCTCTTTCACATGGTTTTCCAGAAATTTGGTACATAAACTGGGGCAGGCTTCATGGAAAAATTCTGTTAACAGCAGTGGTTTGAATTTATGGTGGCCAAAAGCCACCAGCCTCCAGAAGGGACTGACTGAGAAGTGTCTAGGTAGAAACCATGGTAGAATGAAATCCCAAAATTTTAGTAGCATATAAATCTATCTCCTATGTAACTTACTCTTTCTCCTCAGTCGTGGCTTAGAAGGAGAGATTCAATGTACATGCAAGCTTACAATTCATATGCTGTCGCTGGAGGACAGAGTGGGGGAAGCAGGCAACAACATATGCAGAGCAACAGATAAGACAGTTTCTGTGCAGATTCCCATCTTGGTCCAGGCGGAACAAACTCTCTACACAGCAGTATCTGAGTCACAAGAGGTCACTGGTAACAGTGCTTAAAACAGCGCCCAGGTTTCCAGTCTCCATGTTCTCCCTCTACCTCTTATACCCTGTGCTTTCAGTAGCTGGGCATCGCCCGCAGCCTAAAATGAAGCTAAGCATGCCTTGTGTGCTCCTGTTAGCATTGGAGCGAGCCGTGCACAGGTCCACAGTGGGCACACAGCAAGCAGCCTTTCTGCAAATCCTCAGATGTTTATTTGTAAAATGCTAGCAGTGGTCAAAGTCTTTTCAGCACAAGGATGCCATATTGATTTCAGTGAAACTATCTGGAAAGCAAGCTTAATTTTATTAGAGTTTTGCTTATTTCAACTTTTCCTCTGTTTGAACTACAATCTAAATGAAACCTCTCTCATGTTAAGCTGTTAAGTGAGCTTACCAGGGGACAGGCTCTGCTTGACTTGCTGCTCTCCAATAGGGAAGGGCTAGTGGGAGATGTGACCGTGGGAGGCTGCCTAGGGTGCAGTGACCACGAGATAGTGAAGTTTTCAATATGCAGGGAGATAGGGAGGAGCACCAACAGAACCTTCACCTTGGACTTCCAGAGGGCAAACTTCAGCCTCTTTAAGAAACTTATTTGTAAAGTTCCCTGGGTACCAACCCTCATGAACCGAGGGGTCCAGGAGGGTTGGACCTACTTCAAACAGGAGCTCTTGAAGGCACAGGAACTGGCGGTTCCCATGTGCCGAAAGATGAGCCGGCGGGGAAGGGGACCGGCCTGGATGGACAAGCAGCTCCTGAAGGATTTAAGGGAAAAAAAGAGGCTGTATCACCTTTGGAAGGAGGGGAAGGCTTCTCGAGGTATGTTTAAGGAAGTGGTTAGATTATGTAGGAATAAAATTAGAGAGGCAAAGGCCCAGTTGGAACTGAAGCTGGCCACCTCTGTGAAAGATAATAAAAAGCAATTTTACAAATATATCAATGCTAAAAAGAAGGGCAAGAAGAACCTCCACTCCTTACTGGACCTGGAGGGGAACATGGTGACCAAAGATGAGGAAAAGGCTGAGGTCCTGAACGCCTTCTTTGCCTCAATGTTTAACAGCAAGGTAGGAGTCCAGGATGAGTGGCCTCCTGAGCTGGGTAATAGGGTCGGGGAGCAGTGTAATGCCCCAGAAATCCATGAGGAATTAGTCCGGGACCTGCTGAGCCACTTGGACACCCATAAGTCCGTGGGACCGGATGGGATCCATCCTAGGGTGCTGAGAGAGCTGGCAGATGAGCTGGCCAAGCCGCTCTCCATCATTTTCCTCCAGTCCTGGCTCACTGGAGAGGTCCCAGGTGACTGGAAACTGGCCAATGTGGTCCCCATCCACAAGAAGGGTCGGATGGAGGAGCCTGGAAACTACAGACCAGTCAGCCTGACCTCAGTGCCAGGGAAAGTGATGGAGCAGATTATCCTGGCGGCAATAACTGCGCACCTGAAGGATGGCCAAGGGCTCAGGTCCAGCCAACATGGATTTAGGAAGGGCAGGTCCTGCCTCTCCAACCTGATCTCCTTCTAGGATCAGGTGACCCGTCTGGTGGATGTGGGGAGGCCTGTGGATGTAGTCTATCTGGACTTCAGCAAGGCCTTTGACACCATCCCCCACAGTAAACTGCTGGCTAAGCTGTCAGCTCGTGGTTTGGACCGCAACACTCTGTGCTGGGTTAGGAACTGGCTGGAGGGCCGAGCCCAGAGAGTGGTGGTGAATGGTGCCACATCCGGCTGGCGGCCAGTCACCAGTGGCGTCCCCCAGGGATCAGTGCTGGGCCCCATCCTCTTTAACATCTTCATTGATGATCTGGATGAGGGGGTTGAGTCAGTCATCAGCAAGTTTGCAGATGACACCAAGTTGGGAACAGATGTTAGTCAGTTAGAGGGTAGAAAGGCTCTGCAGAGGGACCTTGACCGACTGGACAGATGGGCAGAGTCCAATGGGATGGCATTTAATAAGTCTAAGTGCCGGGTGCTGCACTTTGGCCACGGCAACCCCATGCAGAGCTACAGGCTGGGGTCAGAGTGGCTGGAGAGCTGCCAAACGGAGAGGGACCTGGGGGTGCTGATTGACACCCGCCTAAACATGAGCCAGCAGTGTGCCCAGGTGGCCAAGAAGGCCAATGGCATCCTGGCCTGTATTAGGAATAGTGTGGCCAGCAGGAGCAGGGAGGTCATTGTGCCCCTGTACTCTGCATTGGTTAGGCCACACCTTGAGTACTGTGTCCAGTTCTGGGCCCCTCAGTTTAGGAAGGACATCGAGACACTTGAACGTGTCCAGAGAAGGGCAACAAGGCTGGTGAGAGGCCTTGAGCACAAGCCCTATGAGGAGAGGCTGAGGGAGCTGGGATTGTTTAGCCTGGAGAAGAGAAGGATCAGAGGCGACCTCATTGCCCTCTACAACTACCTGAAGGGTGGTTGTAGCCAGGTGGGGGTTGGTCTCTTCTCCCAGGCAATCAGCACCAGAACAAGGGGACACAGTCTCAAGCTGTGCCAGGGGAGGTTTAGACTCGAGGTGAGGAAAAAGTTCTTCACTGAGCGAGTCATTCGTCATTGGAATGGGCTGCCCAGGGAGGTGGTGGAGTCGCCGTCCCTGGAGGTGTTCAAGGGGAGACTGGACGTGGCGCTTGGTGCTATGATCTAGTTGTGAGGTCTGTTGGAACAGGTTGGACTTGATGATCCTTGGGGTCTCTTCCAACCTTAGTTACTGTGATACTGTGTGATATGTTTTCAGAAAACAGGAACATGATGTGGGTGACCCACAGCATGAAAACCCTGGCCCAGCACTCATCTCTTCCTCTTTAACTGAGGAAGAGCTAAAGGTGGGGTTTTTTTTTGGTTTGTTTGTTTGTTTTAAATTTTGTTTTAGTTTGGTTTTTAATCTCAAAGCACTTACATATAAAGTGTAAGAAGTTGATTTTCAGTTAGCCTTTCTGCCCGATAGGGCTCCCATCACCTGACAAAATTTTACCAAGAATAGACAGAAAGACACACTTTTATGAAACTTCTCTGCAAGTACTTGTCAAAACTGATTTTTCTCCAGTAAATATTGTCTTTTGCAGATAACCTTGTACTCTGGCAACATTACCTTTTACAAGCTATAATTTGTATTAGTGTATCATCAGGAGTGCCCTCATCCAACCAGATAAGCCAGGTTGTACAAAAAGTGTTACATGAAAATGTTTGGTTGCCCATCACTAACCCATCATAGAAACAAGCTCAAAAGTATCCTAGGTATGAGAATATGGTAAACCACTTTGCTTCACTGGGACTTTAACATAGTGCTTGATTTGTCATTTGTCTTACTGTAACACCTGTAACATACCACAGCAACATATCACAGGCCAAGCTTCAGTGAGGTGCTAGGAATAAATGGATGTGGAAATGAAACTTTTTTTTTTTTTTTTTTTTTTTTAGGAAAAATAAGAAATCAAATGAACAAACATGACTTTGCTCTCTAGCTTTATACTGCAAAATATGTGAGAATAAGGTTTCCAAAGAGACAGCACCATACATGTAGCAGCAAGGACATGTAAGCAGTCTCCCCTGCCACTTTCAGAATTGCACATGAATGTACAGCCAGATGCCTGATGCGATAGAGGAATAAAACTAAAATAATGATTTAAGAAAGTTGAGGGTGCTCCCTCTTGTGCAGCTCATCATTTTACATGGACAGGCATCACTTACTTTGACAAGATTTTGAGTGCTTGGCAGTTGAGTTGAGCAAGATGTTACAGTGTTTGAGAAACTGTGCATCTTTATGCTTCACTCTTGGCAGCAGACATGTATGTCCTTATGTATTTTGTAGATCAGATTCCCTGTCTGTTCTCATTCTATTTTATGAGCTCTTTGAAAGAACAGCACAGAGCTGTTAGAGTTTTTCTTCAAATTAGATGTTGATCTACTGGCATTCCTATGTAAACCCAAATTCTATCTTTGTTACCCACAAACCCAAATTCTATCTTTGTTACCCTCAGCTTTATTAATACTACATGTGTTTGGCTGAAGCAAAGCCTTTCTACTCAGACAACTTTATTTTCATTCAACAGTGAATTAAAAATGTCAATTCTTTTAATTCTGCTCTTCTTAAACATCTCTGCTGTATATGAAGTAAACCAGAGTTAGAAACTGATCTTGTATAACTGAGTACTTACAAGGGCATGTAGGTAATGATAATTGAATGTTTATTGTACTGACTACAGTGTCTGTACATGCTGGAAATTTAAAGGCCCAAAGATTAAGAAAACAGGAGAGAAAAAAAAAAAGTAAAGAAAAAGAAAACAAAACTTAAAGATTCAAATTTTGCAAACAAGAGGATTCATAGACTATTAAAAGCAATACAAAGGTACTTCTGGTCAAATGTGAAGCCTAAGGTGTAGTAGATGAGCTTATTCATTGAGCTTATTCATTGAATATCAACACTGTTAAACCTGCTGACTGTTATGGGCTGCCTGAGGAGGTGGTGGGGTCGCCAACGCTGGGGGTGTTCAGGGCGAGGCTTGACAGGATGCTTGGTTGTATGGTTTAGTTGATTGGGTGGTGTCGGATGATAGGTGGGACATGATGATCTCGAAGGTCTCTTCCAACCTGGTTAATTCTATTCTATTCTAAAATCCCTTGCTGACATTGGGCTATGCTTACTTATAAAAAAACTATAAAGAAAAGCAAAATAGATGATCACTGAAATGTATACAACTGTACACAAGGAATAAAAGTCTTTTTTATTTATAGCTTACCAAGGTGGTATCTAAATTTCTTTGTTTTCAAGGAAATAAGTTCTGAGTGAATTTATAGTTATACTACTACATCCCTTTCATTCAAGATGGGTAAATAATGTTAATATGCATCATTTTCACGTGAACTGACAAAAAGAAGGGCCCAGAAGGCCCCAGAAGGCTGTGGGGGAAAAGGCTGTTTTGGCATTCCAACAGGCTGGAAAGCCTTTGCAGGATGCTCTATTTTGACTAAAGCAGTCTACAAGCAGAAGGCAAAAAATTTTTCCCACCTGTATGACCTTTATTGACTGAGCCAGGAGAAATGGTGAACCAAACACTCTTCAGGAGTGCTTGTGCCAGCTAAGGTATGGGCCTCTGGTTTGACCTGACATTTGGAATCACCATGAGTGACAGTAGGGACCATGTAAATGCATTTGTCCTGCTAATAAATCCATGCATACTCAATTGTCTTTGCAAGCAGTTGCTATTTATTGATGGCAACCCAGGCTACAGGTAGGGTAACATTTTCCACCCTGCTTTAACATTTTTCCATTTACCATGTTTTGTTCCCATTTGCAAGTGCTGTTATCTGCTGTATGAAGGAGAGAAGACACTAAAACTTTGTGCACTACTGAAGACACACTTGGTTAAATACTAGTTAAAAAGAAACAAAGAAAACTACTGTCTAGAACATGAAGGGTGTCAGAAAATGGAAAATTTCTGAGGTGTTAGGTCAGGACATGTTAATGACATCTTACAGAATATTTTTGTTTGGTAAAGTGGGCATTTTTGAATGCTTCTATTCTGATGGTCGCATGTGTTAATGTCCATCACGTGCTCTTTCCCTACTTTTCTGGTCTTCCTAAGAGCACACACTCCAAGTGTGCTGTCTGCACATTCATCCTTCTAAATGAAGGTTCAGACAGTTATTGCTACATTGTAGGTATTATTAACACACTTGTGGGAAGGTGTGATCTTGCATGTCCATGGTCAGTCTCATAAAAACAAGGCAGCTTAAAGTGCAACAAATCTTTCCTTAGATGTTCTAGTTTTCACTGCTCAAACATACTGAAAACTTTCTCTCAAAAAAAATACAGCCAAATGATCTGCTTAACAAGCCTCTGGCATACAGAATTTATTAATTTACTTTCTGTGAGCGACTTGGCTTTTGCTCTCCTTGTCTAGCTAGACCTGAACTTGACCTATTAAGAGGGCCCTGTGCGCCCTCACTATGCTCAGTAGTAAGGAAAGAAATGGAAATTTCCCTCATTCTGTCCTCTTCACCTGCTGGTAATGCAGCAAAGAAAATACTAATTTCAGAAGTTCTTGTTTTTCATATGTTTATATGTATTTGGCTCAAGAAAGCTCAATCATTATAACTGTGATGGGCAGGCATCTTTCCTGTCTCCCTGTTTCACTTCCCATCCTTTAACATCTGTCTCAATTCAGAAATGAAGTTTTCTGCCCTCACTGAAGGGTTTTAGTTCTTGTGACCTTTTCACAACTGTTGTTTGTTTTTCTTCTTCCCAGCACTAAATGTTACAGCACAAATGTTTAGTTTTCTCCTTTAGCTGAGTTCCAAGGCTTCTAGGCTAACCGCGTTCTCAGGTGTTATGAAATTGATCCCTACAAGGTCAGAAAAGGCTTACAAATGTAGTTAATTATGAGAAAATCAGACTTCTGGAAGTGACTTTTTCTGTCAAGACTTGTACAAAATTCCAGCAGCAATAAAGGAGCAGGAATAAGTAGAATACATACATACATAGAATACATAGAATAAACCAGGTTGGAAGAGACCTTCAAGATCATCGCGTCCAGTATGTTGACATAATTCAATTTTAGCACTTTTCTTAGACTTAAAGCATATTCTCTTTGAACTGCTGTTATCTATGAGGGCCCTTTTCAGTTTTTATAGAATTTATTCCTTGACCAAGTATTAATAACTTCCTTAGAAAAAATAAAGGTGGAAGAAGACTAACAGTTTTCTCTCATCTTATTGCAGACAGAAAGAAGAACTATGACACATTTCATAGCAGCCATTATTTTCATATTAAATTTGTTATCTACTTACACAACATCAGTGGTCATTAAAAAAAAAATAAAGCTGCTCAGGAAGATGATTGAAATATGTTTACCAATATTTTATTTAGTATCTACAGTACAGGGGACACAGTCTCAAGCTGTGCCAGGGGAGGTTTAGACTCGAAGTGAGGAGAAAGTTCTTCACTGAGCGAGTCTTTCATCATTGGAATGGTCTGCCCAGGGAGGTGGTGGAGTCACCGTCCCTGGAGGTGTTCAAGAGGAGATTGGACGTGGCACTTGGTGCCATGGTCTAGTCATGAGGTCTGTGGTGACAGGTTGGACTCTGATCCTTGGGGTCTCTTCCAGCCTTAGTTATACTGTGATACTGTGATACTGTGCCTTTTGCTCAATGGCTTTTTAGTTGCCATAGTATTGCAGTTCCAAACATGTATAAGAATTTCATTTTCTACAATGTGTTGTTTGAAAAATAATAATTTTTAAAATAACAAAAATGCTTTAGTAATAAAACAAACAAACTTTCCAGCATTACAGTACATGGTTTAAGCATTCAAGTAGAAACTAATTTATAAAAAAAAAAACACAACAGGGGTAAAAATAAAAAGAATCATAATCCAGGACAACCTCCACTCCTTGGTGGACAAGGAGGGAAACATAGTAACGAAAGATGAGAAAAAGGCAGAGGTACTTAACACTTCTTTGCTTCAAATTTTAATAGCAGGAGAGGTTGTCTTCTGGACAACTGGCCTCCTGAGCTGGCAGATGGAGTCAGTATAGTTCCCCTGTGATCCAAGAGGAAGAAGTTAGAGACCTCCTTATCTGCTTGGATCCCCAGAAGTCCATGGAATCCGATGGGATCCATCCTAGGGTGCTGAGAGAGCTGGCAGATGAGCTGACCAAGCCACTCTCCATCATTTTTCAGCAATCCTGGCTCACTGGAGAGAGGTCCCAGAGTGCTGGAAGCTGGCCAACGTGATGCCCATCCACAAGAAGGCCCGGTTGGATGAGCCAGGGAATTCCAGACCTGTCAGCCTGACCTCAGTGCCAGGCAAGATTATGGAACAGGTCATCTTGAGATCTCGAGTGCAATCACACAGCACTTACAGGATAACCAAGGGATCAGGCCCAGACAGCATGGATTTAGGAAGGAAAGGTCCTGCCTGACCAACCTGATCTCCTTCTATGATCAGGTGACCCACCTGGTGGATTTGGGGAAGGCTGTGGATGTAGTCTACCTGGACTTCAGCAAGGCCTTTGATACCATCCCCCACAGCAAACTCCTGGCCAAGCTGGCAGCCCATGGCTTGGACAGCAGCATTCTGTGCTGTGTTAGGAACTGGCAGGAAGGCTGAGGCCAGAGAGTGGTGGTGAATGGTGCCACATCCAGCTAGCAGCCAGTCACTAGTGGTGTTCCCCATGGTTCAGTGCTGGGCCCCATCCTGTTCAATATCTTTATTGATGATCTGGATGAGGGGATTGAGTCCACCACCATTAAATTTGCTGATGACACCAAGTTTGGGGCAGGAGTTGATCTGTTAGAGGGTAGCAGAGCTCTGCAGAGGGACCTTGACAGGCTGGACAGATAGGCAGAGTCCAACGGCATGAAGTTTAACGCATCACAGTGCTGGGTTCTACACATTGGCCACAGCAACCCCATGCAGTGCTACAGGCTGGGGTCAGAGTGGCTGGACAGTGGTCAGGCAGAAAGGGACTGGGGGGGTACTGGATGACATCACAGTATCACACTATCACAGTATAACCAATGTTGGAAGAGACCCCAAGGATCATCAAGTCCAACCTGTCCCAACAGACCTCATGACTAGACCATGGCACCAAGTGCCACGTCCAACCTCCCCTTGAACACCTCCAGGGACGGTGACTCCACCACCTCCCTGGGCAGCCCATTCCAATGACGAATGACTCGCTCAGTGAAGAACTTTTTCCTCACCTCAAGTCTAAACCTCCCCTGGCACAGCTTGAGACTGTGTCCCCTTGTTCTGGTGCTGGTTGCCTGGGAGAAGAGACCAACCCCTTCCTGGCTACAACCACCCTTCAGGTAGTTGTAGAGAGCATTGAGATCACCTCTGATCCTTCTCTTCTCCAGGCTAAACAATCCCAGCTCCCTCAACCTCTTCTCATAGGGCTTGTGCTCAAGGCCTCTCCCCAGCCTTGTTGCCCTTCTCTGGACACGTTCAAGTGTCTCGATGTCCTTCTTAAACTGAGGGGCCCAGAACTGGACACAGGACTCAAGGTGCGGCCTAACCAATGCAGAGTACAGGGGCACAATGACCTCCCTGCTCCTGCTGGCCACACTATTCCTAATACAGGCCAGGATGCATCCAGCTGAACATGAGCCAGCAGTGTGCCCAGGTGGCCAAGAAGGCTAATGGCTTCCTGGCCTGTATCAGAAACAGTATGGCCAGCAGCAGCAGGGAGGTCATTGTGCCCCTGTACTCTGCATTGGTTAGGCCACACCTCGAGTACTGTGTCCAGTTCTGGGCCCCTCAGTTTAGGAAAGAGGTTGACTTGCTGGAGCATGTCCAGAGAAGGGCAACAAAGCTGGTGAGGGGTTGTGGAGCACAAGCCCTGTGAGGAGAGGCTGAGGGAGCTGGGGTTGCTTAGCCTGGAGAAGAGTGGGCTCAGGGAAGACCTTATTGCTGTTTTACAGCTACCTGAAGGGAGGTTGTAGCCATGTGGGGCTTGGTCTCTTCTCCCAGGCATCCAGCACCAGAACAAGAGGACACAGTCTCAAGCTGCACAAAGGGGAGGTTTATGCTGGATGTTAGGAAGAAGTTCTTTACAGAAAGAGTGATTGGCCATTGGAACGGGCTGCCTGGGGTGGTGGTAGACTCACCATCACTGGCGGTGTTTAAAAAGAGACTGAATGGGGTGCTTTGTGCCATGGTTTAGTTGTTTAGATAGTGTTGGATGATAGGTTTGACTCGCTCTCAAAGTTCTTTTCCAACCTGGTTAATTCTATTTTATCTTTTCTTTTCTTTTCTTTTCTTTTCTTTTCTTTTCTTTTCTTTTCTTTTCTTTTCTTTTCTTTTCTTTTCTTTTCTTTTCTTTTCTTTTCTTTTCTTTTCTTTTCTTTTCTTTTCTTTTCTTTTCTTTTCTTTTCCATTCCATTCCATTCCATTCCATTCCATTCCATTCCATTTTTTGCCTTATTGCAAGAGCTGATGTGCTTCTGAAAACTTGATAACTTGAATATGAATGATCTGAAAGACAAGTTTCCTTTCAGAGCTGTGTAGCCTACTGAATTCCTCTGTAAAATTAAAAGTTGATGTCAAATTAGAAGTTGATGTCTGCAACACTTTAAAGTGACTTTAGAATTATTTTCTGAACATTTGAAGAGCATTCAGCAGTGCTTAAGTACTGCAAGAGAAGATGTCCTTTTTGATCTCAAACATATTTATCTTAATGGTATCAGATTTCTATCATGTTTTAGAATTGCTCTAAGGGACATACCTGCAATTTTAATTTCACATTAAGTTACTGTGACCATTCATAGAATCATAGAATCCCTTATATTAAGATCTACTTACATTCTTTGGGTTACATGAGTGACAAAGCAGAACAAAAAACAGTGCCACACTAAACAGTGTAATTTTTTATTATATCTTGCTCTTGGTGTAAAACCTGATTGAAAAAATACCCTCTATTTTAACAAATAGCATGCACAAAGCAGTAATAATGCTTTTTGGGGCCTTTTTTGTACTCTTAAAGTGGAGAAGAATTGCAATTTAAAAAAATCCTTCATAAAATCAGACCTGCATTTTTCTGTTTAAAAATCCACCTGTTCAAATAAATTACTCTCTTATGAACCTTGCAACTGAAGTAAAGAAGCTGGATTACAAGGAATGACACTTCTGAAAACCTTTCCTAAATGACACTGCAAATGTTTTGGCAAAGCCTGGTCCAACGTGTGCAGTGGTATTGTTTTATTGCAAAGATTTGGTGAGTACGCTTTGTCAGGTGCCAATCTGATACAGTGGTTTAAAACTGCAAACAAGTTTCCATCTTTGTTCCCACAAGACCACTGTCCATTGGATGACTTATGTCTTCTAAGGTGTTTGGTATCTCTTCAGTACCAGAAAGGTTGAAGAACTGTGTGCTGGTGAGAGAAGTTCAGTTCTCCCCCCTCACAGAGAAACCATGGCTAATTCAGTTGGAGGAGCAGATGGAAAAGGCTATATTTTACAAGCAGGATGAAATGCAATGAATATATACACAATATACAGTATTTACAGTATATACAAAAATATACAGGAAGGAATGTAACACAGAAAAACCTGCCCCTTCCCTTGAGAGAGGAGAGTCTCCCCCCAAACTCCCCGTTTCCCCCTTCCTCCCTTTTTTCCCAAAAAGGGTTAGAGAGAGAAAGGAATTATTAAGGAGAGTTCTGTTAGTTCAAAGTGTATGTTAGGGAAGAAAATAATTATTTCTTATTGTGACCCTTTGAGGCTGTGCCTTTAAGAAAGGGACAGTGCTGGCTAAATGTTTTGTAAATATATTGGTATTCTAAACGAATTTAATTGGTAGATAGGTGGGAGTGCAGTTTTAAGTTTTTGGTGCAGTTAGAATCTCAGTCAGTGTGGGTGTGTTCCTGCTCCTGTGTGCTCCTCTTCACTGTCTTCTTCTGGGCTTCTAGCCAAATAACAGATAAGCATTAATCCTGCACTAGGCCTCTGCCTCGTTAACTCCCCTTTTCTCTTTCTAACCCTCTTTGGGGAAACAGGGAGGTAGGGGGGTGAAGGGGGTGCAGGGGGAAACCCCCTCTTCTGGGGGGTTTGTTTCTGTTCTTGTTTCCTTGCTGTATATTTCTGTATATATTGTAAATTTTGTATATTTGTGTACATAAATTCCCTGCATCCTATATTGCTTTGTAAATACAGCATTCCTTTTGCTTCACTGACTGAGTTAGCTGTGGTTATTCTTTCTTAGTGGGGGAGGGAAAGCTGGGCCTTCTCTCTCAACCCACCACACTTACCTCATTAGTTCAAGGTCAGCGCCAAGCACAGCAGAAGGAGAAACAGCTGTCCAGACCAAGACTGAAACAGACAGACTGTGCTAAAACTAAAAATCCTAAAGTTACCTTCCCTCTGAAATTCGTTTAGGATTATCTTTGTTTTCCTTTTTACACCAAAACACTCAGCCAGACTGTTTCAGTAGCTGTCCTTCTTAAAGGCATACCTAAAACTGTCACAGAATGACATTAAGAAAATAAGAAAAGAAAAAAGTTAATTTTGTTTGGAACTTGGTCTGGGAAAAAAATATCTTTTCATGCTCCTTCTGGCATCATAGTTCTTCCTTCTTCCTAACTCTCCCTTCTGTACTTGCCCCATTCCCTGGAGAGAAAATACTGAGCAAGTAGGAAGCTATTCACTGGCTCTGACTCGGGTCACTTTCTTACCTGAATATACTCTTGTTTTCTCAAATCTCTTGTCATTTCAGCTTTAGTTATTTCTGCTCTGTTACCTTGAAAAATAATCTCAATTTATCAATTTTAAACATGCAGGAATTAATTTTCTTACCAAGGAGAAATAATAAAAAACAATTCTAGTTTGGCTACGAACATTTCAAGTCCAGACATGGCTCTGTGAACTTGTCTTCTGTCTTTCTCCCATCCCCAGGCATGGGAAGAGACTGTGACAATAGAGATAACTTGCCATCCAAACATAGAGCACACTTTTGAAGTGATGATTTTATTTGAACAAGCAATCATGACAGTAGTTGTTAATGAGTTTTCTGTATCTAATGCAAAGGAGATGCCTTGGAATCTTGTCATGACATGTGAGATGGACAACAGCCTGCCAAAGAGACACAGTTCTACCATGATCTCTTAGATCACTTTTCCTGAAACTTCCTTTTAAGGAAATTTGAAAACATGGTAAAGCACAAGGTGTCTACTGAACTTCTTAAAAGCTTGAACACAAAGATCCAAAGCTGGTGGAGGACTGGTTATGAAAGGTTCACTAAAGTGTGTAAATGCTTCAAAATTATTATAATAGGAAACTGGACAATGATTTAAGAATTAGAGAAAAGCAAAATCTATGATAAAGTGCATGAAAACTATTAAATCTCTCTTATCTTACTGGATAGATGGAAACAGTATTTCCTTTCTGTAAACCAAACATAAACAGAGCATGGAGACCTGTAAATACTGCTTGTGCTGAGGCTGAGAGTCAAAATAAGAGTCAATGCCTGTTGGTCACATCTAGAGCCATACATGTAGTCTTAAGAAGAAAGCAAGGGAAGATTTAAATGTAGCAAACAGATTTTATTGTATCATCAGCATAGAAAGTAATAATTTAAAAGTAGATGATTGTGTGGTGATGGACAATTGAAATTCAGGCTTAGAAAGAAAATGAGAGTACATGTAAGTGTGGTAGAAATGTCCTTAGACAAGGTCTTCATGTTCCTTCATATGCATCAGATTGCTTTCATTTCTAAATCAGCTTTAGCTGAGTGCATTTCATCACAGTCTTTGCAACCATTAGCTGTCCTCACCTCCCCACCTTGTCCTACAACAATTCATTACAATTCATTATAGAGTAGAATAGAATAGAATAGAATAGAATAGAATAGAATAGAATAGAATAGAATAGAATAGAATAGAATAGAATAGAATAGAATTAACCAGGTTGGAAGAGACCTTCGAGATCATCATGTCCAACCTATCATCCAACACTACCTAATCAACTAAACCATGCAACCAAGCATCCTGTCAAGCCTCGCCCTGAACACCCCCAGCGACGGCGACCCCACCACCTCCTCAGGCAGCCCATTCCAGTGGGCAATCACTCTCTCTGTGTAAAACTTCCTCCTAACCTCCAGCCTAAACCTCCCCTGGCGCAGCCTGAGACTGTGTCCTCTTGTTCTGGTACTGGTTGCCTGGGAGAAGAGACCAACCTCCGCCTCACTACAACCCCCCTTCAGGTAGTTGTAGAGAGCAATAAGGTCACCCCTGAGTCTCCTCTTCTCCAGACTAAGCAACCCCAGCTCCCTCAATCTCTCCTCATAGGGCTTGTGCTCCAAGCCCCTCACCAACCTTGTTGCCCTTTTCTGGACACGCTCCAGCAAGTCAACATCCTTCCTAAACTGAGGGGCCCAGAACTGGACACAGTACTCAAGGTGCGGCCTAAGCAGTGCAGTGTACAGGGGCAGAATGACCTCCCTGCTCCTGCTGACCATACTGTTCCTGATGCAGGCCAGGATGCCACTGGCCCTCCTGGCTGCCTGGGCGCACTGCAGGCTCATGTTCAGCCTACCATCAACCAGCACCCCCAGGTCTCTCTCGGCCTGACTGCTCTCCAGCCACTCTGACCCCAGCTTGTAGCACTGCATGGGGTTGCTGTGGCCAATGTGCAGAACCTAGCACTTGGATGTGTTAAATCTCATGCTGTTGGACTCTGCCCATCTGCCCAGCCTGTCGAGGTCCCTCTGCAGAGCCTCTCTACCCTCCAGCAGATCAACTCCTGCCCCCAGCTTGGTATCATCAGCAAATTTACTGATGATGGACTCGATGCCCTCATCCAGATCATCAATAAAGATGTTAAAGAGCATGGGGCCCAGCACTAATCCTTGGGGCACACCACTGGTGACTGGCTGCCAGCTGGATGTGGCTGGATGCCAGATATTTTGTGCACACTGATTTCTAGTCCTATCTGTCCCTCATGTTCCTGCTCAGTAGTCATCAGAAATTTTATTGCTAGGAATGAATTCCAGGGAATTGCTCTTATCTCTGTTCAAAGAGTGGGAAATGAAAGGAGCAGGCAGATTTACCAACAGTATGATTTCACAGAATCACAGAATTGTCAGGGTTGGAAGGGACATAGAGGATCATTTAGTTCCAACCCCCCTGACATGGGCAGGGACACTTTCCACTAGATAGGTTGACCAGAGCCACATCCAGCCTGGCTTTAAAAGCACCGAGAGATGGGGCTTCCACCACCTCCCTGGAAAGAGAGGAAGACCCAGAAGGAAAACCCACTTCTTGAAGTCACCAAGTAATCTATTAAGAGTCTCATTAGGACAAATGACAAGATGTAGATGCTATTTGTCACCTGTGTTTCTTTAGGACTTGAGTGTGTAAGCTTTAACCACATTTTATACTTTTCTTTACAAATAAGTCTGGCAAAATCTGCAAATGCAAGTATGAACTGTAAGGCACAATATAAACTGAAAACGGTTGCATTGCTATGAAAGAGCTGAAACATAGTTCAATTTATCTCTAGGTCTGCTTACTAGGTAAATCACATGTGGATATATTTCACTGCACCTGGAATTCTTCTGCTGCGTCAGCCTATTTTTAGCATTGCTCCACAGACACAATCCAAAGTGTAGAAGTATTATGCTCTGGAATTATTATGAAAGCTATAGAGAAAATTGAGATGAAGGGAGTGTCTTTCTAATTCCATTATCTTCTCACAGCTCCTTTTTTCCCTAACATGGAAGCACCACAAATTGTTTCACAAACATATCCTCAGTGAACAACAAGTTCTTTAAGGCAGGCTTTTCCCACCACATGTTGTAAATACACACAGCAATGATTCAAAGCTGATCATAATTTATGGTTGAAAATTTGCTTGCTTAGAACAAAAATCACAAGTTTATGTGGCTGCTAGAGCTATTTTTAATATTAGTTGCTTCTTTTAACCTATGGCACAAATTCACATTCCCGAGTGAAACACTAATTCACTTTCCATAGATTTCTGAATTAGCTATAGGCATTAAAAGGAGATTTCCACTAATAAAATTAGCTGTGATCCTGTGAACTATTTTGAAATACCTTTGCTAAATGCTCTTCAGTCCAAATTATATGCTATTCTAGCAATATTCATGCTATGGAAAGCCACAGAACTGGTGATAGTACATGATCATGATTCAGGCTGTACAAGAACACCCAAAATCTATTTTATGGAAATACTCGATGCTTACCATATACAGATTAGCACTTCAATTTGTTACCAACTATGTTTTGATCTTCCACTCAGCTATAGCACCATAAAAAACCATCAAGGTCCTCTTTTTGGGTTGTTTGTGTTTGTTTGTTTGTTTGTGTTTGTTTTGTTTTATTTTGTAGTCTTCTGTTTGTTGTTCTTCAATCTCTTTTGTCTGTTCACTGCGAGATGTGGACTGGTTCACTTGAATATACAAATGCTCCTTCAGCTTAGTCAGCTTCCTACATGCAATTGTATTGAAAAGCCAAATAAAACAAAACCAACATGGAGGGTGTTTTGAATGCTAAAGTATAAAGTGGATCTAAAATTTCAGGTAAAGTGTAAACCCCAGTTGTTTGGGTCTACATCATTGTTACAGAAGGATACATTCATTATTAGGGAGATTAGGAAGGAGCTGGTCTCCCTCACAAGGTGTACTCTCTGACACTGCATAACTAACCAAATGTAGGACCAGCATCTCTTGTAGATGACTAGGCCACCAACCAAACTGCACTAATATGCTGGTGGAACTAAACTACTCGAGTTGCTCTTTCTATTCTAATGCTAACGTATTTTGAACAAATCAGTCTTTGCATGCCTGAAACAGCTCTTGTATCAGATGAAAAAAAAAAAGCACACCAAATTTCATTATCCCTACAGAATAGCAAAAAAATCCAGCTGTTAAATGATACCTCTTTCCACAGGATATAAAAATCCTGTTTAAAAGTTGGAACATCGTGTGTGCCAACATACAGCACAACACTGACTAGACGTACACTTCTGGCACACGTATAAACATGATTTGACTGGAAATGTTTGTCTGACAAAATATAAGAGCAATGAGCATATTCATTCTGCAAAATACAATATTAAAAATATAAAACAAGATCAGTGAAAGATGTCATTTTTTGGTAAAGCTGGCTTAACATACAGTCCATTCAATGTCAGTTTTGGGGGGAGAGAAAATAATTCAGTTAAAGTGGTAATACTAATTTCTATTAAAATCTTAACACCTTTAATTTTGAGAAATAGCAAGTTATGGATCTGGAAGATAATTTCCTTTCCAAAATAACACATATTTCAGCCTTCATGTAGACATTGCACTATATATCACAAGGTTCCTCTCCCTCCCTTGTAGATGCTTAGAGTATTGAAATTCGTGGAAGTGCAGATTCAGATGCAGAAACATCAGGATTCCAAAGTCTGTGACCATAGGAGTTTGAAGTTTATATGCATGGTATGGTGGAAATCCAATGTGTTAGAACTATGTTTTATTTAAAAAGCAGTAGCATGACCTACAATATCTTTCAAACCTTGCTTCTGATTTGTTTGAATTATGCTTTAAAATAATCTTAAAGTCTTAAAATAACACCTGTTAGGTTTAATGTGAAAACCTTTGTAATTGAAACATCTATTCTGTCCTCCAAATCTGAATTTGTGACTGCATAAACTCTGCTTTATCAGTCTTTCCTTAGCACATAGCCAGAATTAATCAATGACTGTAAGGCATTTTCTGTTTCATTAAAACATAGGATTTTCAGTCTCAGGTATTCACTGTTACTCTTTGGAATTCTTTAGCACAGCTGATCCCCACTGGCATCACAACATCATGCTTCAGAGTGACCAACCAGGCCCTTTGAATGGGAAAAAACAAGCGCGAGCCCTTGGAGGCCAGTCGTGGGTGTAGCAAGTTTTAACCAACTGTTGATATTATCCACTGGTGGAGTCACCATCCCTGGGGTAAAGAGAATAGACTAGACTAGACTAGACTAGACTAGACTAGAATAGAATAGAATAGACCGGGTTGGAAGAGATCTTCAAAATCATCATGTCCAACCCATCAACCAATCCAACCCACCTAAACAACTAACCCATGGCACCAAGCACCCCATCAAGTCTCCTCCTGAAAACCTCCAATGATGTCGACTCCACCACCTCCCCAGGCAGCCCATTCCAATGGGCAATCACTCTCTCTGTATAGAACTTCTTCCTCACATCCAACCTGAACCTCCCCTGGTGCAGCCTGAGACTGTGTCCTCTTGTTCTGGTACTGGCTGCCTGGGAGAAGAGACCATCATCCATCTGTCTACAACCTCCTTTCAGGCAGTTGTAGAGAGTAATAAGGTCACCCCTGAGTCTCCATCTCTCCAGGTTAAGCAACCCCAGCTCCCTCAGTCTTTCATCATAGGGCTTGTGTTCCAAACCCCTCACCAACTTTGTTGCCCTTCTCTGGACACGCTCCAGCAAGTCAACATCCTTCCTAAACTGAGGGGCCCAGAACTGGACACAGTACTCGAGGTGTGGCCTAACCAGAGCAGTGTACAGGGGCAGAATGACTTCCCTGCTCCTGCTGGCCACACTGTTCCTGATGCAGGCCAGGATACCATTGGCCCTCTTGGCTGCCTGGGCACACTGCAGGCTCATGTTCAGCCTAACATCAACCAGTACCCCCAGGTCCCTCTCCACCTGGCTGCTCTCCAGCCACACTTATCCCAGCTTGTAGCTCTGCATGGGGTTGTTGTGGCCAATGTGCAGAACCCGGCACTTGGATGTGTTAAATCTCATGCCGTTGGACTCTGCCCATCTGTCCAACCTGTCGAGGTCCCTCTGCAGAGCCTCTCTACCCTCCAGCAGATCAACTCCTGCCCCCAGCTTGGTGTCATCAGCAAATTTACTGATGATGGACTCAATGCCCTCATCCAGATCATCAAAAAAGATGTTAAAGAGCACAGGGCCCAGCACTGATCCTTGGGGCACACCACTAGTGACTGGCTGCCAGCTGGATGTGGCACCATTCACCACCACTCTCTGGGCTCAGCCTTCCAGCCAGTTCCTAACCCAATGCAGTGTGCTCCCATCCAAGCCATGGGCTGACAGCTTGGCCAGGAGTTTGCTATGGGGGACAGTGTCAAAGGCCTTGCTGAGCTCCAGGTAGACCACATCCAGAGACCTCCCCACATCCACCAGGTGGGTCACCTGATCATAGAAGGAGATCAGGTCGGTCAGGCATGAACTGCCCTTCCTAAATCCATGTTGGCTGGGTCTGATCCCTTGGCCATCCTCTAAGTGCTGTGTGATTGCACTCAGGATGACCTGTTCCCTAATCTTGCCTGGCACTGAGGTCAGGCTGACAGGCCCACATTTTCCTGGCTCACCCAACTGGCCCCTCTTGTGCATGGTCACCACATTGGCCAGTCTCCAGTCCTCTGGAACCTCTCCAGTGAGCCAGGACTGCTGAAAAATGATAGAGGGTGGCTTGGTCAGCTCATCTTCCAGCTCTCTCAGCACCCTAGGATGGATCCCATCTTGTGCCATGGACTTGTGGGGATCCAAGCGGCTGAGGAGAGTTCTAATAACCTGCTCATGGAACATAGGGAAACTGTGCAGGTCCCTGACTCCTTCTGGCAGCTCTGCAGGCCAGCTGTCTGGAAGATGTGTCCTTCTAGTAAAAATTGAGGTGAAGAAGGTGTTAAGTAACTCTGCCTTTTCCTCATCCTTTGTTACAATGTTCCCCTCCATGTCCACCGAGGAGTGGAGGTTGTCCTTGCCCTTTCTCTTGCTATTAATATATTTGTAGAAGGACTTTTTGTTGTCCTTCACAGCAGAGGCCAGTTTAAGCTCCAAATGTGCTTTTGCCTCCCTAATTTTCTTCCTGTATGATTTGGCAACATCCTTAAACATTCCATGGGTTGCCTCACCTTTCTTCCAAAGATGATACACCTTCTTTTTTCCCCTTAGTTCTATTGGAAGTTCATTACCCATCCAGGCTGGCCATCTGCCCTAGCAGCTCATCTTCCAGCACATTGGCACAGCCTGTTCCTGCACCTTCAACAATTCTTCCTTGAAGCAGGTCCAGCCCTCCTGGACCCCTTTATTTTTAAGGGCTTTATCCCAAGGAACCCTCTGAATTAGTTCCTTGAGTAACCTGAAGTCCACCCTCCGGAAGTCCAGAGTGGAGGTCTTCTTGCTGCCTCTCTTAGCTTGACTGAATACTGAAAATTCAATTATCTCGTGGTCACTGGACCCTAAACAGCCTCCGACCACCACATCACCCACCAGCCCTTCCCTGCTGGTGAAGAGGAGCTCAAGCATAGCCTTGCCCCTGGTAGACTCTCACAGCACCTGGGATAAGAAGCTGTCCTCCATGCACTCTAAGAACCTCCTAGACTGTCTCCTCTCTGCTGTGTTGCGATCCCAGCAGATATCAGGCAGGTTGAAGTCACCCATGAGAACAAGGTCAGGAGATCTTGAGACAGCCTTAAGCTGCCTATAGAATGACTCATCAACATCTTCCTCCTGGTTGGGTGGTCTATAACAGACTCCAACCAGGATGTCTGCTCTGCTGGTCTTCCCTCTAATTCTTACCCACAGGCACTCAACCTGATCGTCCCTAATCTCCATCTCAATGGCATCTAGTGCCTCCCTGATGTACAGGGCTACCCCTCCACCCCTTCTTCCTTGCCTGTCTCTCCTGAAGAGCCTGTAGCCGTCAATTGCAGTGCTCCAGTCATGTGAGTCGTCCCACCATGTCTCTGTGATGGCAACAACATCATAACTTTCCTGCTGCAACAAGGCTTCCAGCTCCTCTTGTTTGTTGCCCATGCTTCGTGCATTAGTGTACATACACTGCAGCTGGGCTGCTGGTTTGGCCTCTGACCCTAGCTTACTGCCCCCAGACTCTTGCCTGAGGGGACTAGTTTCAGCCCCTTCCCCCTTCGAAACTAGTTTAAAGCCCTGTCAATGAGCCCTGCCAGTTCCCTCCCCAGAATCTTTTTACCTTTGAGGGACAGGCCATTCTCATATACTGTGACCTTTCCCCTTCTCTGGGACAGATGGTCTCCATCTGTTGACAGCTGACCTGGTGCAGTAGAAAGTTTACCAAGATCAAAAAAACCAAAATTCTTTTGATTGCACCAGCCTCTAAGCCACTTGTTGACTGTGGCTGCTGACCTGTTCCTTCTGGTATTCCCTCCTGCAACTAAAGGTATTGAAGAAAAAATTATTTGTGCGCCTGACCCCTCAACCAGATCCCCCAGTGCCCTGACGTAATTTTTGACAGCCCCGAGAGTTCTGGTTGCAACATCATCATTCTCTAACTGCATAACTAGTAAGGGGTAGTAGTCAGAGGGTTGCACGAGGCTATGTAGCCTTCTGGTAACATCATTAACTTGGGCTCCTGGCAGACAACAGAGTTCCCTATGAGATGGGTCTGGCTGACAAATGGGGCCCTCTGTTCCCCTCAGAAGGGAATCACCAATAACAATTACCCTCCTCTTTTTTTTGAGGGAGCAGGTCCTGATGCCAGGGGAAGGCTGCTTAACCTTAGCCTGCTTTGCCTTAGGCTGTTTAACCTTAGGCTGTTTGGCCTCAGGGAGAACCCCAGATGGTGTGTCCTCTGGCATCAGGATCACCTCACCCTTGATCTCCAGTGCTCCATACCTGTTTTCCAAGAGCAGTGGGGAAGGTGAGGGGAGGCAAGGAGGTTTTTACTTTGTGTCTTCTGAGAGGAACCTGCGTCCATTCCCCTCTGCTTTTTGGATAACCAGCCTCTGCTGGGGGAGCCTGCAGAGCCTGCTTACTCTGGCTCATCTCTTTCCTCCCCTGGTTCATCTCTTCCCTCCTCTGGTTCATCTCTTTCCTACATTCCCTTTCATCTCTAGGACTAGCAACCTCATACTTCAGTCTGGCTACCAGGTTAAGCAGATAGTCAATCTGCTCACGCCTTATGCAAGTGTTGCCCCCACTGCCCTGCATCTCAAGTGCCAGGCTCCAGCACTCTTTGCAGCTTATGCACCTTCCTACCTGCATATATTCCCCCTCAGTCTGAGTCGAGACTGATTTTTTAAAGGAGTTATTGCACTGAGTTACCACCATGGCCAGCCCTGCCCACGAGACCTACTGGACAAAGTTTTAGGAAAAGTACGGTGGCGCGCGTGTCTGAGCGAGAAGCCAGGCTGAGATGAAGCCCCCCGTGAGCGATCGGCGGCTTTAAAAGCGCCATGGCCAGTAACATAGCGAGCCCGAGCAATGCCAAGCAGCAACCACGTGGGGAAACTGCAGCGCCGAATCTCAAAAAGGGATTGGATGTGGCACTTGAAGCCAGAGTTTAGTTAGTCATGAGGTGTTAGGTGATAGGTTGGACTTGATGATCTCTGAGGTCTTTTCCAACCTTATTAAATCTATGATTCTATGATTCTTTGACCATGTTACTTTTATTTGGTTTTTAATAAGCATTTCTAAGGTTCCTTAGGTAAGACTGACAAAGAATTTTCCAGAGTCCATCATTGTTGCTTGTTGGGTAGGTAAAACAATAGTTTTACCATCTTTGTGACTTGTAGCAAATTGTTTGGAATATAACAGCTGGGCTACCAATTTAATACCCAGCAGTTTAATTTCATGATACTGTAGCAGATAACAAAGATTCCTGTTCAAGAGTTTTTTTCTAATGCTTTTTTTCTCCTGTAAAAGATAAACGCAAACATTACTTTAATACTGCAAAAGATCTTTTTTTGTGGGGGAGGGGAAATGTCATGGCAGTTGCTACCTCTGCATGAGCAAAGTGTTAGCAAAAAACTGGCACATGATTCCCTGTTGATGCCCTCAAATCTTTGGACAGAGCATCAGCTTGTCCTCACTGGAAACCATCCAACTGCCCAGGCAATGTGACCACTAAGAGATTTAGAAACTCTAGTTTTGTGAGAACATTCTATTCCCAATTCTTATGAGACAACTGATTCATACTTTCTCTATATATCTGAAATTTAAGGAGGATTAAAATAAAGGCAGTAAGGGCAGTGCACTGCTCATAGAAAAGTTTCTAGCAGTGGCTTTGCCTCACCTAGATTCAGGTAAAGATCTTTTGTTGCAATTTCAGAGGAAACTTCCTCTGTTTTACTCAGTACAGTCAAGTCAATTAATTTAAGATTTCTTTTTTTATATAATTCAGAAAATTAATTTAAATTTTTATCTACAAGTCACATGTCACAAATCATGCATTCAACTGTGAAAACGAAGAACAACACAGTACAAGGCCTGACAGAACTACCTGGGCCAGAGTTTACTACCAGAAACTAGCAATGTAGAATGGAAAACCTCAGAGCAGTGCACAGGTAGTAGCTAACCATGAACAGAGTCCAACATTAAGCCAACACCTAGATAATTAATAAAGAGCAGATCTCATTCTTATGCCTAGTCAGATTGATATTTTCAGTAAATAAATGACCACAAAAGCTGCTCCTGGGTCAGAAACCTGAATAAGGTTCAAGATAACAGGTTAAAGACAGTGTCTAGATGTAACAAGAAGACCATGTCAGACTGAAATGTGAAATCTGGAAAAACTGAGAGGCATAATTTGGTTAAGATTTTAATTCCCTCTCTGTGACACAGCAGAGAGACCAGGGAAATCCCTCTGTGAATACATCAACAGGGCTTGATCCTGTGAATTGAATGATAGCCAAAACTTATTTTCAACTAAAATAACAACAATCATTTAAGAATATTAAAGTGTTAATCTTCAAGGAAAGAAATCAGCAGGCATTTCTCCTGGGAGAAGATGGAAAATAAGAAAAAAAAAAAAGAAAAAAAGAAAAAGGGGAATAAAAGCTTTTATCAGGAATAATACTGAGTGTTCTTAAATCCTTTCTAAAAAAGGATTTAAGCATTCTTTGTCTTTACAGACAAAAAAAGGGGAAAAAAATCTGTTTTCAAGGTTTAGAAGTAGATAAGAAGCACAAGTTTTGCTTTGTGTTATTTTCTGCCTAATATCAAAAGCAGTGTGATTACATTCATGGTGACTGATAAGATTCTTACCTGATAACAACCAGAGGTCAAGAGTTTAACAGATACATTTAAAATTACTTTACCCACAAAACCAACCAAACAAAAAAATCCTAACAAAGCAACAAACACACAAACAAACATAACCTGGGGGAGGATTTGAAGCTATATTCTGGCTTGTTCTGAATCACTGTTTTCTAAGACAGAATTTAATTTTTGTTAACTCCTTTATTAAATCACAATCCCATATGTCCTATCTTTTCCTATTAATTTTCTTCTTAATTCCCATTATTTCTTTCACTTTAATAATATGGTTTATTTCTTTGAAATAAGTTTGCAGATGGGAGATAAAAATCCACAAAAAACTGCAAGTAGAAGTATAGAAAACCAGAAAGAAAAATACAATGATGACACCCCTTATAACTTTGTCAGATATCTTAATTTTAATGCAAGTTCTGTGTTATTTGGAGTTTTTGCTTTTACACCTGGGCTGCAAGAAATCAAAATATTATATAAGAACCTCAGTGCATGTTTTATAGAGACTTCAGACATTTCTAGTCCTCATAACAGAAAAACCCTCTGGAAAGCAGAAAAAGTACAAACCTAAAGCTAAAACTACGGGAAAAAATGGTATTTATTTGCCAATAATTTTTAAAAGTAAAAACATGGAAGTATTTTTGTAATCCACAAAATATTGGCAAAAAGTAAATAGTCTCCTCAAGCAACTATTGCTGTTCTCTCATTGCCATTAAAAAAAATAATTATATTGTTTATTGATAATTAATCCCTTTGCACACATTGCATGTGTTACAGTTACTAATTGCATGCATTAAAGCAAAAATTAAGACACACTTCCCAACTGGATGTGTGAGACTGCTGAGAGACCATCAAGACTTGTAGAAATCCATGACTATTCCACATGGCAAAATGTAGTCTCTGGGCAGAGGCATTTTTCTTGCTATTGTTTGTCACCTAGCACCCACAGCTAAGTCTATATGGTTAAATTCCCTACCTTGTACTCTTGTCCATACACTGAACATTTCTTAGCTGAACCCCAGTTTGACCAGAGCTTTAGCCCTGGCTGTCCTGGCTGTCACACACCAATCATTTTCAGACAAATAATTTCCTTAACTCTGCCTGACACATGGCCTCACAAGTGCCTGGGTCAGAATGAGCAATGAGTGGCGGTGAAGCAGCATTGCTTCTCCTAGAACTCTAGGATCTATATTGAATTGAAGTGACTGAGTAACCATAGCCTCTGGCTAAACAACTGCTGAGTGCTTCTCAAAGAATGACATAGGAATGTTTTGATTAATAGGAACGCTTCAGCTACAGAGAAAGAGAGCATGGGACCAAAACCAGAACAAAGTGAACCTCATTCTCTTGGTGCCACATTACTTTCCCTGTTTGTATTGCATGTATTCCTTCCTTGAATAACCATCCTGCTGCATTTGTCAAAGGTAGCTTTCTAGTGCAATTGTTTTACTGGCATAGCTAGATACCCAATGCTGTTATCCCCTTTTGCCAATATTTTTTTTCCCCAACATGCATCTGAGAGGTAGGCACTATGATAAAATATGTATCTGAGTATGTTTCTGTCTGTGGAGAAGTCATGTCAGAAAATGGAATAACTCAGGCAGCACTTGTCTTCCTATCAGTCATTAAGGATGAAGGTAGCTTTATTTAGGCTGCTAGTTATGTAGACTTTAAATGCTGTTAGCATGTGAATCCTTCCACTCTTCTGTTCCTCACCCCTCTGATCACAGAGAGTGACTTAACTGCCAGTATATTTTGTCCATACACATATATATGTGCATATGTCATTGGTGTCCATGCTCTTCTTTAAATGAGTTATTTGTCTAAATCAAATGGAATACCTTGAGGGACTTGTCTGCCTATAGGAGTAGCAGATGGCACAGGGATCCTGAGCCTCGCTGTATCACTAGTACATCAGAAGGTATCTGCAGCATCATATTCATAAGGAGCATGTACACATACATGCAGAGTCCCAATATATACATATATATATACCTAAGACCTCATCTATTAGTGCACTGTTCATATATAAGATCTAATCCTGCTCACTGTGTCACTCCACAGGGGGAAACTTAAATTTTATATTTCTAGTTTTAGAGCAGCATGATAATGATCTGTCATGGTTTAATACCAACTGTCAGCTAAGCCCCTCACAGCATCTTGCTCACTCCTTGTCAATGGGATGGAGGAGAGAAGTGGAAGAGCAAAAGTGAGAAAATTTGTAGGTTGAGATAAAGGCAGTCTAATAGGGGAAGAAAAAGCCATGTGAACAAACAAAGCAATACAAGGGATTCATTCACCCATTCACACAGAATCACAGAATTTCAGAATATTGAGGTTGGAAGAGACCTTGAACATTATGTGGCCCGACCCTCAACCCAGCACTGAAGAGTTGACACCAAACACCCCCAGGGAAGGTGACTCCAACGCTGCTGAGGGCAGGCCATTCCAATGTTTGATAATGCTTTCAGTGAAGAAACATTTCCTAATACTCAAGCTTATACCTCCCCTGGCGGAGCCTGAAATAATTTCTAGTCCTGTTGCTTCCCACCAAGGAGAAGAGGCTGGCCCCCTCCTCAATCCAATTTCCTTCCAGGTAGTTGTAGAGATCAATAAGGTCTCCTCTCAGCCTCCTCTTCTCTAGACTGAACAACCACAGCTCCCTCTGACACAGAATCACAGAATCACAGAAAGTTGGAAGTTGGAACGGACCTTCAGAGATCATCAAGTCCAAGCCCCTGCCAAAAGCAGTATCAATTACGGTAGTCCACACAGGAATGCATCCAGGTGGGTTTTGAAAGTCTCCAGAGAAGGACATTCCACAACCCTGATATGAATTTATGGATCTATAAATATTAATCAGGTAGAATAGAATAGAATAGAATAGAATAGAATAGAATAGAATAGAATAGAATAGAATAGAATAGAATAGAATAGAATAGAATAGAATAGAATAGAATAGACCAGGTTGGAAGAGACCTTCAAGATCATCATGTCCAACCTATCATGCAACACCACCTAATCAACTAATCCATGAAACCAAGCATCCTGTCAATTCTCCTCCTGAACACCCCCAGCGACGGCGACCCCACCACCTCCTCAGGCAGCCCATTCCAATGGGCAATCACTCTCTCAATGTAAAACTTCCTCCTAACCTCCAGCCTAAACCTCCCCTGGTGCAGCCTGAGACTGTGTCCTCTTGTTCTGGTACTGGTTGCCTGGGAGAAGAGACCAACCTCTGCCTGACTACAACCTCCCTTCAGGTAGTTGTAGACAGCAATAAGGTCACCCCTGAGTCTCCTTCTCTCCAGGCTAAGTAACCCCGTCTCCCTCAGTCTCTCCTCACAGGGCTTGTGTTCCAAGCACTTCACCAACTTTGTTGCCCTTCTCTGGACACGCTCCAACAAGTCCACATCCTTCCTAAACTGAGGAGCACAGAACTGGACATGGTACTCAAGGTGTGGCCTAACCAGAGCAGTGTACAGGGGCAGGATATCCTCCCTGCTCCTGCTGGCCATACTGTTCCTGATGCAGGCCAGGATACCATTGGCCCTCCTGGCTTCCTGGGCACACTGCAGGCTCATGTTCAGCCTACCATCAACCAGCACCCCCAGGTCCCTCTCCACCTGGCTACTCTCCAGCCACACTGACCCCAGCCTGTAGCACTGCATGGGGTTGTTGTGGCCAATGTGCAGAACCCGGCACTTGGACGTGTTAAATCTCATGCCGTTGGACTCTGCCCATCTGTCCAGCCTGTCGAGGTCCCTCTGCAGAGCCTCTCTACCCTCCAGCAGATCAACTCCTGCCCCCAGCTTGGTGTCATCAGCAAATTTACTGATGATGGACTCAATGCCCTCATCCAGATCATCAATAAAGATGTTAAAGAGCATGGGGCCCAGCACTAATCCTTGGGGCACACCACTAGTGACTGGCTGCCAGCTGGATGTGGCACCATTCACCACCACTCTCTGGGCTCGGCCCTCCAGCCAGTTCCCAACCCATCGCAGTGTGCTCCCATCCAAGCCATGGGCTGCCAGCTTGGCCAGGAGTTTGGTGTGGGGGACAGTGTCAAAGGCCTTGCTGAGGTCCAGGTAGACTACATCCACATGCCTCCCCACATCCACCAGGTGGGTCACCTGATCATAGAAGGCGATCAGGTTGGAGAGGCAGGACCTGCCCTTCCTGAAACTGTGCTGGCTGGGTTTTTATTAATATGGAAAATTACAAAAAACATATCAAATAGGTTCATTGTACTGCTGGAATATATATTTACATATTTATATGTATGCTATTTAGGCAATATTTAACAATTTAAACCATTTTGAGCAAACTGGAAGACTAATGGAAAGAGAATCCCTGACACAATACAACCATAGGGGGAGACCTAACATGAAACCTCGAAACAAAGAAGGCAATAAATCAATTACTCACAAATGAGTTCTACCCAAGTAGTGTGGGTGCTGCTGCTGTATATCAGCTGGTAAGGTTGTGAGGTGCTCTTGTGCACCTGGCATGGCAAGAGACAGTATCACAGTATCACTAAGGCTGGAAGAGATCTCAAAGATCATTGAGTCCAACCTGACATCACAGACCTCATGACTAGACCATGGCACCAAGTGCCACATCCAATCCCCTCTTGAACACCTCCAGGGACAGTGATGCCACCACCTCCCTGGGCAACCCATTCCAATGACGAATTATTCTCTTGGTGAAGAGCTTTCTCCTCACCTCCAGCCTAAACCTCCCCTGGCGCAGCTTGAGACTGTGTCCCCTTGTTCTGGTGCTGGTTGCCTGGGAGAAGAGACCAACCCCTTCCTGGCTACAACCACCTTTCAGGTAGTTGTAGAGGGCAATGAGGTCACCCCTGAGCCTCCTCTTCTCTAGGCTAAAAAATCCCAGCTCCCCCAGCCACTCCTCACAGGGCTTGTGCTCAAGGCCTCTCCCCAGCCTTGTTGCCCTTCTCTGGACACATTCAAGTGCTCCTGCTGGCCACACTATTCCTAATGCAGGCCAGGATGCCATTGGCTTTCTCGGCCACCTGGACACACTGCTGGCTCATGTTCAGGCAGCTGTCAATCAGCACCCCCAGGTCCCTTTCTGTCTGGCTGCTTTTCAGCCACTCTGACCCCAGCCTGTAGCACTGCATTGGGTTGCTGTGGCCAAAGTCCAGCACCCGGCACTTGGACTTGTTAAATGCCATCCCATTGGATTCCGCCCAGCTGTCCAGTCAGTTGAGGTCCCTCTGCAGAGCCCTTCTGCCCTCTAACTGACCAACATCTGCTCCTAACTTGGTGTCATCTGCTGATGACTGACTCAATCCCCTCATCCAGACCATCAATGAAGATGTTAAAGAGGACAGGGCCCAGCACTGATCCCTGGGCGACACCACTGGTGACTGGCCGCCAGCTGGATGTGGCACCATTCACCACCACTTTGGGCTCTGCTCTCCAGCCAGTTCCTAACCCAGCACAGAGTGTTGCGGTCCAAACCACGAGCTGACAGCTTAGCCAGCAGTTTACTGTGGGGGATGGTGTCAAAGGCCTTGCTGAAGTCCAAGTAGATTACATCCACAGGCCTCCCCACATCCACCAGGTGGGTCACCTGATCCTAGAAGGAGATCAGGTTGGAGAGGCAGGACCTGCCCTTCCTAAATCCATCCTGGCTGGACCTGAGCCCTTGGCCATCCTTCAGGTGCGCAGTTATTGCTGCCAAGATAATCTGCTCCATAATTTTCCCTGGCACTGAGGTCAGGCTGACTGGCCTGGAGTTTCCGGGTTCCTCCATCCGTCCCTTCTTGTGGATGGGGATCACACTGGCCAGTTTCCAGTCATCTGGGACCTCTCCAGTGAGCCAGGACTGGAGGAAAATGATGGAGAGCGGCTTGGCCAGCTCATCTGCCAGCTCTCTCAGCACCCTAGGATGGATCCCATCCAGTCCCATGGACTTGTGAGTGTCCAAGTGGCTCAGCAGGTCCCGAACTAATTCCTCAAGGATTTCCGGGGCATTACACTGCTGCCTGACCCCATCGCCCAGCTTAGGAGGCCACTCGTCCTGAACTCCTGCCTTGCTGTTAAAGATTGAGGCAAAGAAGGTGTTCAGGACCTCAGCCTTTTCCTCATCTTCAGTCACATTGTTCCCCTCCAGGTCCAATAAGGAGTGCAGGTTCTTCTTGCCTTTCTTTTTTAGTGTTAATATATTTGTAAAAATGCTTTTTATTGTCTTTCACAGAGGTGGCCAGCTTCAGTTCCAACTGGGCCTTTGCCTCTCTAATTTTATTCCTACATAATCTAACCACTTCCTTGAACATACCTCAAGAAGCCTTCCCCTCCTTCCAAAGGTGATACAGCCTCTTTTTTTCCCTTAAATCCTCCAGGAGCTGCTTTCTCATCCAGGCCGGTCGCCTTCCCCGCCGGCTCATCTTTCAGCACATGGGAACTGCCAGTTCCTGTGCCTTCAAGAGCTCCTGTTTGAAGTAGGTCCAACCATCCTGGACCCCTCAGTTCATGAGGGTTGGTACCCAGGGAACTTTACAAATAAGTTTCTTAAACTGGCTGAAGTTTGCCCTCTGGAAGTCCAAGGTGAAGGTTCTGTTGGTGCTCCTCCCTATCTCCCTGCATATTGAAAACTTCACTATCTCGTGGTCACTGCACCCTAGGCAGCCTCCCACGGTCACATCTCCCACCAGCCCTTCCCTATTGGAGAGCAGCAGGTCAAGCAGAGCCTGTCCCCTGGTATGCTCACTTAACAGCTGCGTCAGGAAGCAGTCCTCCATTTGCTCCAGGAATCTTCTGGACTGCCTCCTCTCTGCTAAATTTAGTTCCCATTAGATATCTGGCAGGTTGAAGTCACCCACAAGGACAAGACCTGATGATCTTGAGACAGCCTCCAGTTGCGTATAGAATAATTCATCTACCTCCAACCAGGATGTCAGATCTGTTAGGCTGCCCTCTGATTTTAACCCACAGGCTCTCAATCCTTCCATTTTCCACCTCAAGTTCTGTGGCAGAGTGTGACTCCCTAATATATAGTGCCACCCCTTCTCCTCTTCTCCCTCGCCTGTCTCTCCTAAAGAGCCTGTAACCCCCCAGCATAGCACTCCAATCGCGTGTGTTATCCCACCATGTTTCTGAGATGGCGACTATATCATAGTCACCCTGGTGGACCAGGACTTCCAGCTCCTCTTGCTTATTGCCCATGATGCATGCATTGGTGTACATGCACTTCAGCTGGGCTCCCGACTTCTCAATTAACCCTAATTTGTGCCCTACTCTTTCCTCTGCAGAGGAACTGATTTACTCACCCACCCCCTTCAGACCTAATTTGAAGCCCTCTTAATGAGCCCTGCCAACTCTAGTGCAGGGGACTTTCACTCTCACTGTGAAGTTTCTCCTCATAGGATATTTGCTCCAGACCCTTCACAAGCCTCTGGACATGCTCCAGCACTGCAATATCCTTCCCATAGTGAGGGGGCCAAAATTTAATGCAGTGCTTGAAGTGTGGCCTCATTACTGATGAGTACAGGTGGATGATCAGCTTCCTGTTCCTGATGGCCACTATGTTTCTAATACAAGCGAGACACACTGCTGACTCATATTCAACTACCACCCAATAGCTCCAATAGGTCTCTTTCCCAGTTTCAGATTTCCAACCACACATTGCCAAGTCTGTAGCTTGCTATGGGGTTATTGTGACCCAGGTGCAGGAGCTGCCACTTGGCCTTATTAAACTTCATATGATTAGCCTTGGCCCATCAGTCTAACCTGTCCAGATCCTGCTGCAAAACTTCCCTACCATCTAGCAGATTGACACAGCCACCCAGCTTGGTGTCATCTTCAAACTTACTGAGAGTGGCCCCAGTACCTGTAATCAGGCAGCAGGTGTTCAGCCATCTCCAGGAAAGCAGGGTTCCATCAGAAGTAGCAGTTTCTTGGGAAAACAAATGCTTTGCATTATGAGCATAACATCATAAAGTATGGAATGTCCCTTTAGTTGGCTGGGGTCAGCTGTCCCAGCTGTGTGCTCTCCCATCTTCTTGTGCACACCCATCTGTGTGCTGAAGAGGTGGTATGAGGAGCAGAAAAGTCTCTGGCTGTGTGTAAGCACTGCTCAGCATTAATGAAAATATCTCTGTGCTACCAATGTTGTTTTCAGAACAACTCCAAAACAAATAACCATACAAACTAAGAAAATTAACCCTATCCCAGACAAAGCCAGCATATGCTTATTGAAATATATTGCATCTCTGCCTCAATCTGTCATGTCTCATTCTCACCTCTGTCAAATTTCTACTTGCTTTGTGGCATTTAAATTCTCCCTATTTCTGTGATCTCACATTCCCTTCTGATAATTTTGATATTCATGCAGAGTGTGGAGAGAAAAAAGTAATTTCCCTCTGGAAGGTGTCTTCTCTTCCCTTGAGGTTATAAAATAAATAAATTGATACTTACATGCCTGGTCTAACTGGTATAATCTCCATTAAGATGATACTTCACTACGACTGAGATGGCTGCAGCTAATATCATACTTGATTCTTATATGCAAGAATTATTTTTCAGAATAGCTGACAGAAGACTCATGAATTGATTTCTACATACTCTTTTGTAGAAAAGTGTATTCACAGAGTTGTGAATTGGCCTGGAAGTCCCCAGAATAATTACTTGTTTGATATTTGTATCACAGCATTGCTGAAGGGGTTCAGAAGGGCCAGGAAGGATGAGTCAGAAACAAACCTGATGTGTAACCCCTTAAATAGTGGCATGCATTTATTTCTTTCAATGTCCATTCACTTATGTATTTCCAGTAATGCTTCTACCAAGGCAGTGGATAATCATCAAACCTTTTCTCATGTTTTTAGTAAAATGTAGACTGGAGATGCTCTAGATTTGGATAGCAGTCTTTAATTCTTGCAGAGTATCAGTGGTACACGACTTAGAAGACTGATGGAAGCTTTATGTTGCTTTCATGCTCAGGAGATTAGTTCAATCATTCTTAATTTCCAATGGCTGAAAAGTAGGAAAAGGGAAAGAAGAGACCTCAGAGTGCCTTAACTATCCAAGTTCCTGCAATAACGTACTTAACTCTAAGGCTGTGGTCCCACACAGTGTCAACCTCAACATTTCTTCATAAGGTTACAGTCAAATATTCCTACCAAAAGTAATGACCAGGCATCAATAAAAGAGGACAGTTAGGTGCTTTCAGAGTTTGCTTGAAGTTTATCAGTAATCCACCTAAATACAATGAAAACCAGCAGCTGGCTTTGGTATTATTTTGCTCTGAATTGCACTGGCAAGAAAAACACAACACAAAACAAACAAGCAAACAAAAAACCGAACAAACACAACAAAAAAACCCCACCCAACCAAAAGATTTTCAGAAGACTGTTCCTCACTGTGGTGGGTTGGAAATTCCCCCCCAACATTAAATTTGCCAGACTAGATCAGTTGGAAACTAATGAAAGCTGTATTTACAAGCAAGAAGGCCAAGAAGGCCAACGGCATCCTGGCCTGCATTAGGAATAGTGTGGCCAGCAGGAGCAGGGAAGTCATTGTGCCCCTGGACTCTGCATTGGTTAGGCTTCACCTTGAGTACTGTGTCCAGTTCTGGGCCCCTCAGTTTAATAAGGACATTGAAACACTTGAACGTGTCCAGAGGAGGGCAACAAGGCTGGTGAGAGGCCTTGAGCACAAGCCCTATGAGGAGAGGCTGAGGGAGCTGGGATTGTTTAGCCTAGAGAAGAGGAGGCTCAGGGGTGACCTCATTGCCCCCTACAACTACCTGAAGGGTGGTTGTAGCCAGGCAGGGGTTGGTCTCTTCTCTCTAGCAACCAGCACCAGAACAAGGGGACACAGTCTCAAGCTGCGCCAGGGGAGGTTTAGACTTGAAGTAAGGAGAAAGCTCTTCACTGAGCGAGTCGTCCATCATTGGAATGTGCTGCCCAGGGAGGTGGTGGAGTCACCGTCCCTGGAGGTGTTCAAGAGGAGATTGGATGTGGCACTTGGTGCCATGGTCTAGTCATGAGGTCTGTGGTGACAGGTTGGACTCAATGATCCTCGAGGTCTCTTCCAGCCTTAGTGATACTGTGATACTGTGAAATGCCATTCAGCATCAGCTCTGGCAGCTGCAGGCTACCAGCCCCAGAAGTGTTTTTGCTCACACATGCTACTAATGCTGTCAGCATATCAGGATGAAAGTTTAAACTGCACGACTATAACTGAAGCTCTTGAGGTTTTGTCTGTAAAGGAGATCTTCTAAAAGCTGATTTGGAAGATGAGATTCAGTCTAGACTTTGAACTCCCAAAGAGAGTATTTGCAGATTTTTCTTACCCAAGCCACATAAAAGCTTCCACAGATCCTGCCCCCAGGGCAAGTAATGCAGTTATGAACTGTACTGTACACCTGCACACAAACTGCTTTGTCTCAACAAACACAATGTCTTGCATGACGAGGAAATCAGCAGAACAATAAGTGGGAAATTATTTAACCTCTTTCACTTCTGAAGAGGACCCATAACCTTTGATTACCAAGCTATTTCTTCTGGCTCAGTGCCCCTTGCAAAATAAGTGTTCATTTCCACCACATACAGTCAGTCATTAAGGGTGAGTTTCATACATCCTCTTGTTCATTCCAATTTGCCTTGTATGTGCTATATATACACTGCAACTTCATCTGAACTACCAGTTGCAGGTCCATTCAGACTCCAGGCACGATTTTCAAATTGGTTTAGAACTGTCATAGAGGAAATAAGGACATTCATCCCCCATTATTTTGCTCTAATACCCCACCTCTCCTCTCTCCTTCCCCGCTTTCTCCAGATATTTACGTGTTAATGAACTGAAACCCCATTAGTTATCGGTAAGACATTGGGATTGTAGTCACATTAGAAAACTTCCTCTGACCTTATTCCTTATTTGTATTTGACTTGTTTCTTATCTTCAACAACATCTACAAGGCACACATCTTTTAGTTAAAATGCTTTTTAATTACCATTGGCTTCTCCAAAGAAGGCATCTGGAAGTGCATTCATTTAGCCTTTCTGTTTCTCTGTTGCTGTTTGTCCTTAATTCATTACTCCTCTACTGTCTCAGTAAGTGCCTTCACTGTGTGTTAACTACATGAAAACTGGATAGGTTTCCCAAAATACAGAAACAAACAAATCCCATGTAGTTTGAACCAATGGACTATATTGGTTTTGTTTGTACCTCACAAGTAACTATGTCTCACATGGAGACCATAATCCAAGTACAGGCAAAAGAACTTGCGATTTCTAATTTCTTCTTCCACTTCTCTAGATCATCTTCAACATCTCTTTCATATTTCTGCTTTTCACTTTCTGCAGTACAGGGTGGGGTGGGGAGGAGGAATATTCAATTTGTAACTGTCGCAGTACATCCAAAATCCGTCCTCTATTCCCCAGAGCTCAGATGGGGGAAAAGCAGAGAAGTGTGGAATGAGGGAGCAGGGGAAGTACCTCTTCCTCCCCAAGGCTGTGGTTGGTGGGTGCACATGGGGTTTCACCCCAAGTCATGTGGCAGGCACAGACCCTCATGCCAGGGCAAGCCTGGGTACGTTTAAGCAGAGAACTGATGATTATCAGTCTTCTGCCCTTTTCAGCTTTTGTGACATTCTCTCTGGTACTTCTACAACACAAATTAAAGTGGATGTATAAAATGGGTGAACTGCAGAGCTCTTGCCCACGCTCTATCTTGGGTTTTTCACGCGTGCGTGCACACACACACCCCACACATGGATTATAAGCAGGAGAAGTTCCAGGGGCATTTTCTGATAAAAGGTGACACCAGAGAAATTCCCATAATCAGCAAGCAGCATTGTGAGTAAACTGGAATATTCCTAGAGCCTCCAGGAAATACCAGCTTTTTGCTAGTAGGGGTAACATACCCCTTTTGGATTTATCTTTTCCAAATGCTGTTTTCTCAAACTATTTGTAACCATTCTTCTATTCTGAAGATATTCTCAACTCAACACATGAACCTGTATAATATTTAATAACTTTTGTATATAGGTACATAGGTGGCAAAACTAAATTAATAAATAGTTTATATTCTTATTAATTTCCCATCTTACCCCTCTTTATTTGAAGAATAACTCCTGACAGCCAAGATATGTAGTGTTCTGAAGGTAGTAAATGTTGTTAAAAGCTGTGCCACCTCAGTTGTTCTATTATATAACTTCACATTTACTTTCTGTTCCAAATTTCTCTCCCAGTTTCAGTGGACGGAACTCTTTCAGTGTTCTGAATGGAGACAGAGTGGATTTACAAAATATAGTGTTCTAAGTGTTTGCATGATCATACGAAGTGGATATGATTTTTCTCTGTTTCCCCCTTTACACACTTATTCTCTAGATGTTATTTTGACATATCCAATAAAACTTGTCATTTCTGGAATGTACATTTTGTTTTACACTTGTGGCATTTGGTGGGGAAAACAGAGCTAATGTCCTATTAAATGTGTGGCTGATTATTTCAGCTAGTAAAATTCTAGCTTCTGTTTCTGTCATAAAAAGTTGGAATGAGTAATGTAAATAATTTGCATCTTCATTTCTACAGGACTTTAAAATGTTGATCACCTCCAGTTCTGGTTCTGAAAAAGGTCACAGTAACTGAATTAATGTTGTTGAATGAGATCAGCATCTACAACTGTCCAAAGGACAATACCAAATGTAACAAATGAAGAATCCCTTCCCTTTCTGGCCATTTCAGATCATCAGATTGTACTAGGTGAGGTTTGTGAAACAATTTGGTATAACTCTAGCAGAAAAAAAACCAAGACTAACCAACCAAACACAAATAAACAAAAATCAAAAAGATACTTTCAGTTTGACTAGGCAACATGTTGATGATCTATTAGTACTACCCAGTGCATGCCTTGCAAAAAGTCCAATTTTCAGCTGTCATGCTTGTGAAAAGTAGAAGTTTCACTCTGATTTGCCATGTTAAAAACAAACAAACAGACAAACCAAACCAAACCAAACCAAAACAAACAAGGCAGTTATAATTTTCTTCCATAATACAAAATACTTTAAATACTTTTGTGGATGCAAAAAAATTCAACAAATAGCTATTGGCCTGGGTGGGTGCTTAACTCAGTGACACATTTGTTCTACACCTACAGGAAGCCAACTGCAGCATTCCTTCCATTCCAGCAAGGGTTTTATTTGTCCCCAAGAAGACACAAGATTGTTTTGCATTGAGCAGTAATATATTCAGGCAAAGGAGTCAGTGAAGGCCCTGATGCTGGGAAGGTGCTGGAATGTTTGGTGGCTGACTTTCAATATGTTTAATTTAAAACTTATCTCTTTTACTTTGAACTATGTTTTCCAGATTCTTCACCCACAAGTCTGAGCTAGTGAAAGGCATCCTCCAGTCAGCTTAATCTGTACCATCACTCTGCAGAATGTAGAAGTTTTAGGACCAGAAGTGTTGTACCTAGTCATATGGACATCACATTCCCAGAGCACTTTAACTGTTCCTTGACTTACGTCATGCAGCACTACTGATACCAAAAGGGCTGCACAGTATGAAGCTGAGAGCACAGCACTGCTACAAGGTGATTTGTACACTAATTTCTGGCATGACAAATTGACAAAATATGTTAGAGACAGCAATCCTGTATTTTATCTTTGCATTTTCTTTCATCTCTCCTTAAAAATTAGAGCAGAACCAACTCCAGTGTTTTGTATATAGTGCATATACATCAACCAAATGATCTTTTATCATGAATGAGTCAGAAAATGTATGTCATCTTGTAATTGAAACTTTGGGACTAAGAACATGAGTAGTTTGCTTCTCATTGCTAAAACTATGCCACTTTTTAAAACATATACAAATCAGATATGCCAGGGCTTAGCATCTGATGAGGAGACTGTTCCTGATGGATCAGAAACAACACCATGCACCAGTGCAGATTAGGGATTGCCCTGCTGGAGAACAGCTCCGTGGAGAAGGGCCTTGGAGTTTTAGTGTACGACAAGTTATCCATGGGACAGCAATGCGCCCTTGTGGCTGAGAAGGCTAGTGGTATACTGGGTGCATTAAGAAGAGTGGGGCCAGGAGGTCAAGGGAGGTTTTCCTCCCACCTCTGCTCTGCCCTTGTGAAACCACATCTGGGGTACTGTGTCCAGTTCCAGGCTCCCCAATTCAAGAGGGACAGGGATATGCTAGAGGGAGCTACAAGGATGATTAAGGGAATGGAACATCTGTCTTACAAGGAAAGACTGAGAGACCTGGGGCTGCTTGGTATGGAGAAGAGAAGATTGAGAGGGGATCTTATTAATTTTTACAACTATCTGAAAGGTGGGTGTCAAAAAGAAGGGGCCAGTTTCTTTTCAGTGCTACTCTGTGTCATACTGAGATAGAACGGGGGCAATAGACACAAACTGGAACACACGAAGTTTCACATTAACCTCAGGAAAAATGTCTTTCTTGTAAGACATTTCTTGGAGCACTGGAAGAGGATGACCAGAGAGATTGTGGAGTCTCCTTCAAGACCCATCTGTTGCCTGCCCTTGGTGATCCTGCTTTGGCAGGGCAGTTGGACTAGATGATCTCAGGAGGTCGCTCCCTACCCCTACCATTCTATGATTCTGTGTGCAATTCCATTAGCAGGATATGGCTCTTTCAGTCACTGAGCACAGTTATTGTGTGGTATGTATGTTTCACTCATTCATGTGAATGAATTTACACAAAAGAAACACCCTTTTTTGTGCTGGATTTTTGGTGAGCAGATTCAGGCTGACAACAGCAAAAATCTCAGTAACTTCAAGGTAAAAGATATTTTCAGGAAAAGTGAAACTTGTGTAGTTTAGTAAGTTTTCCAGTTCATCCACTATATTGCAGGAATGAAAAAGGATCTACACAAGATGCCCATGCATTAATATAGTGGGTTGTGTGCATGCACGTGTGTGCACCCCAAAACACAAGTGTAGAGCCGGCAAGGGAAAACTGCCAATATCAGCTGCCTACCTTCAGTTTTGATCTAAATATGATTTTCATGAGTCAGTATGAAGATGGTGCTAGTGATATCACTCCTTTGAGGTTAGTATCATTTATTTAGCTAAATACATGCACACTGATCTCTTTTCACAATCTTGAGTCTTTTTTGTGCATTTGACTTGCTGTTGCATTTTGATGTTGATGGTGTTACTGGATGTGTTCCCCAGGGAACACATTTATGTCCCAGTCCTGAAGCCAACAAGCAGCAGCTTGGCCCTTACCATTGCCACCAGAATAACTAGTCATTCCAAATACAGAGGCAATACAGTTCAAAGATGTCTTCATGACAGTCCATGATGTCTTAATGCTGCTTCCAGGAGTTAAGGCTGTAACTCTACATGGCACTATGTGTTAGCAGGCAACAAGCCTACCATACCAAGCATCTTTGTCTTCCATAACATGAATATATGGCTAAGCACAGTGATCCATGCATGTGGACATAAAGAATACATGCCTGGTGTAAGAAAGAAATATTAAAAAAAAAAAATAGAAGAAATAAAAGATAAGTGTTATCAAACATGGAAAAATTTAAGCAGTATTTGCATTTAGCTGAAAAACTGCAACTTCAAAAAGCCTGACATAATTCCATCTCCTTCAGATCCCTCTATCACTTTGGCACACACAGGTGGAGCTTCAGCTCAAGGTCACCTAGAAAAATAATGAGCTCTTGGGTCAGAGACACAGTCCCCTTACATTTCATTTTCATAGACTATTTGATAGTTTATTTCTTTTCAAACTTCATGGCAGATAGAGTGTTGGAAGTTTGTTGGCCATGCTACAATATGCTTAGCTTTTTGCATCAATTGAGCCATAATTTGGTTAGGCTTTATACTAACATGAGTCACCCAGTTTACATTCCCAATATGCATCCAGTATCAATGTCCTCTTCTCTGCATCACTGATGAAACTCTGCCTTCAACAACAAAGCTGCCAAAATGCTTGCCATTAAGTTATTTGAATCATAGAATCATAGAATCAATAATGTTGGAAAAGACCTCAGAGATCATCAAGTCCAACCTATCACCCAACACCTCATGACCAACCATGGCTTCAAGTGCCACATCCTATCCCCTCCTGAACACCTCCAGGGACGGTGACTCCACCACCTCCCTGGGCAGCACACCCCAATGGCCAACTACTCTTTCTGCAAAGAGCTTTCTCATCACCTCGAACCCAAACTTCCCCTGATGCAGCTCGAGACCGCATTCTCCCACTCCAGTGCTGGCCACCTGGGAGAAGAGACCAACCCCCCCTGTCTACAACCCTCCCTCAGGTAGCAGTAGACAGTAACAAGATCTGAGCCTCCCCCTCTCCAGGCCAAACAACCCCAGCTCCTTCAGCCTCTCCTCATGGGGCTTTTCACCATGGGTCAAGCTGATGTCTTATCTCACCAATGCATCCACTACTGGTGGGTTCAGTCTGGGACCATACAACACTTCAATGAAGAGACTGGTGAACTTCAAGCAATGTAAAAAACTCAGCTTGTGTAACAGTTTGCATACAGGGCAACAAAGCTGGTGAGGGGTTTGGATCACAGCCCTGTAAGGGGAGAGGTTGAGGGAGCCAGGGCTGCCCAGCCTGGAGAGGAGGAGGCTCAGGGGAGACCTTATTGCTGTCCACAACCACCTGAAGGGAGGCCACAGCCAGGTGGGGATTGGTCTCCTCTCCCAGACAACCAGTACCAGAACAAGAAGACACAGCCCCAAGCTGCATCGGGGGAGTTCTAGGCTGGATGTTAGAAAGAAGCTCTTCAAAGAAAGAGAGATTGGCCACTGGAATGGGCTGCCCAGGGAGGTGGCGGAGTCACCATCACTGGAAGTGCCCAAGAAGAGACCGGACGAGGCACTTAATGCCATGGTTCAGTTGATTAGATGGTGCTGGGTGATAGGTTGGGACTCAACGATCTCGACGGTCCTCTTCAACCTGGTTAATTTTGTATTCTGTATTCAGTCACCACTGGTTTAACTTAGCAGATGTCTTTCTTGAGCATACACCCCATGTTTGGAAGGAAAAAGTTTTTGTCTTGCATGCCAGTCATGTGAGAAATTTCTGCCAAAATTAAATATTTAGCCATGCCTCTATTATGGGTAATGGCATCAAATCTTATATTTAACACTGCCAAGAACTTTTGGTTATATGATCCACTTTTCAGTTGCTTTTAATTTGGCAGTATTTGAAGCATTCTAAGCCGAAATTTTCTGACCTAGGTCTCTGCATGGGGCCAAAGTGTTGTTGTTTGTTTGTTTGGTGGTTTTTTTTTGGAGGGGTTGGGGGGGTGGGGGGGTGGATTTTTGTTTGTTTGTGTGTGGTGGTGTTTTTTTTTTTGTTGTTGTTTTGTTTTGTAACATTGCACTGAAATCTGGGCAGCAATTTCCAAGGATGAGGTTAGTAGACATGATAATGGTTGGCCTAGGCTGAAAATGCCTTACAGTGGTTTTGCTGCAGTTTGGTTGCTTCGTGCAGGGGCCTGAAATTAACAGGGGCTGATCCCTGGAGGCATCAGCCTGTAAAAAAAGTTTGTTCAGGTGTGTCCAGAATGCCCAAAATGACAAAGAAATATGACCCATGATCTAAAAAAAAATATATATATGGAAAAATTGTAGCTTTAATTGCAGATAAAATGCTGAGAGTACTTTCATTTTCTGCTACAGTCCAAAATTTTGATTCATTGCTTGTAATGTGGATTTGTCATCACTACACTCTTCAAGTTATTGTCACTTTTATCTCCCTCTGCAATAATCTATCCTTGCTGCATGAGGTCCTCATAAATATCAATACAGTAGTAATAATCATCATCATCATCATCATCTTTGCTGTCAACTGAAAAGAAAGAACTAAGATGTACTCTCAGGAATGTTTCTTGCAATTTAATTTTTGTGGCCCTCTGACGTGTGCTCTTACAGTTATGCCTCTGGGTTGAATTACAGCTTTTGTAATAAACCAGGAGTTATGAACTACCCAGGGCTGTTTTCACATATCAGCAATTGTTCTGATTCTGGAACGTATACCTCCACCTACTTTATTTTATAAAGAGTGATGTCCAAACTTTGGAGCACTGACAGCCTTGTTAACAAGTTCCTAGACTCCTGTGGGTTGTGCCAGGTCAATGAAGATACTGGTTCATTTTTGCAAGTTTATTTTTATTCCTAGAGTCATATTCTCTGCTTTCATTTTTGTCTTCCTCTGTTGCTCAGAAGCAATTGTTTATTTCAGATCAGAAGCAGGAAATCCTAGGACTGATCAGAATTACTTTTATCCCACAATTGCAGCATATCTTTAAGGATTCTTCTTGTCTCCTTTAATGGTAAAAATGTACCACTACTATTAAATAAAACAATAAAGGGGATTAAACCAAGTCACCTTATTCTCCTGTCAGCAAGGAACTATATGGCAAGTGCTTCTTAATTTGACAAGGGGTTTGTGAATAAATTAATTTATTTTCTAGGTTTATTTCTAGGTTTATTTTCTGAAACAGATAGGTAAGGAGAAAACCACAGAAAACTCTACATTTACATTGAGGTAATTTTTTTCCACCCCTGGTACAAAATGAAGGGAATAAACCCACAACCAATGACAACAAACAGCAACCCCCCCCCCCCCCATCCCACCCCCCCCCCCCCCAAAAAAAAAAAAAAAAGGATAAAAGAGAGAGAGAGAGAAACGTATTTTGTGTTGAAACAGACGTTCCATTTCACTTAAAACAAACCCCCTTCCTTTTAGGAAAGTTTGTGAACACCAATTAGAGCCTAGGTTTTCAGGTCAGCTACAATGGGTTTAGAAAAACCCTGGGTTTGGCACTCACTCTGAATCATCTCCCAGCTCTTCGACAAATGTCTTAACTACCAAGATATCTCAGTCAATCTTCACAACTCTGTTACCCTCATGTGCATACTCACTGTGCACAGGACAAGCTATAGGAACCACACCCATCACTGCACTATACTGCTCATCTCCCCAGCATGCTGTGGCAGCCTCCACTCTCACCCAAATGGAATCATTCTCCTTCATCTATTCTCTGCTGCTCAGGGCAGTTCAAAAGCATTCAAGGCTGTGGCCAGAGGAGACTCAAGGTAATAAGGGCTTTGGGGGAAGGACTATATCCAACAGCAAAATGAGCAAAGGAGAAACACTGACAAAGTTTCCTGGCTTCTGAACTGGATATCCAGAGAAACACCACCTCAATCCATCCCAAGCAGTCTGGTTGGCTGTGTTAGAAAGAAGCTTTGCTTCCTTGTGCTCCACTGTACTCAATGACACATGAGTACAACGAAAAACTCCAGCAAGGCCGGTTTCAGTGGAAGAAATGGGTTATCTGTCTGTAACAAGGTTTAAAATCCACCTTCCAGATAGGGTTATGCCTTCAGGGCCTGTCCTCCTGTGGTAGTTTTAGGTTATGCCTTTAAAATTTAGCTGCAGATTTTGAGCAGAAAAGTAGAAGAATATAAATAAAATTGGGTGTAAAAAGGAAAACAAAATATTATTCTAAAGAAATTCTTTGGATAAATGTCTGGGATAAGAGAAGCTGTATCATAACAATTCTTCACATTTCCATTCCCATTCCTTTTCACTTCTCTTCTGGCCTTGGGATAACGTGCTTCTAGCTGACCTTGGGAAAAGTCTAATCCACTGCTTTCTCTCAACTCCTTTCTCTCTCTTGGGACAGCGGGATTTGGGGGAGCAGTGGAACAGGGTTCTCTGGTCTTTATATCATGTTTTTTCATGTTGTTTGCTAATTTTAAATATTTGTATAATATTGTCAATACTGTATATTTTGTACATATTTATTGAACTCCATTGTAGAGTGTAGTTTTTGCTTGTAAATACAGCTTCATCTGCTTCTAACTGAGTTGGTCTGGCTGAATTTTAATGCTGGGGAAATTTCAACCCACCACACCACCAATGGATGCTGTTCAACATGGTCTTCAGAAGATCCCAGGACGAGCAGAGCTGTCCCTTGTTGGCACAGTGCAGGCAACTGTGCCCATCAGAGGTGAGCTCTTATTTGCTGAAGTAAAATTATTCATCTAGCTCTGTTTGATGGGGCTGATTTAAATCACAGGATCAGAGAATATTAAAGGTTGGAAGGGGCCTCTGAAGATCATCAATTCCAGTTCCCCTGTGTAGGAATCCTGTCTACAAATCCTGGATGCAAATCACCTTGTGATTGTATCATGAATTGAGATATGCCCCAACAAAGGATAAAGATTGCCCACTGGACTGCAGATGCCCTGAAAACAATGGGCCAAGACCACTGCTTGGGAATATGCATAAAACAAGATCATCTCCACCCATTAGGTACCCTGGAAAGGGAGGATGGTGAGACAATGGATTCACCACCTGGCCCCTGATGTGTATTGGGTGTGTAGGCAGGTAAATGGAGAAGGAGGAGGTGGAGGCCACCCCATCCTCCAGACTTCTGTCTAAACACGAGGAATATACAGGAAGATTTCCTGGGGAACAATACCTGGACACATACCTAAGAATGATTTGCTGGGGGACAATACCTGGACATATACCTAAGCAATAAAAAACTGTATAAAAAGACTTGAGTGATACTGGCAAGACAGACGAAAGAAGATGACACCACACATTGGAAACATCACGGGGCAACACAACAGATCTTGGACTCCAAAAACTCTCTTTCCACCTCTGACTGTCGGTAATATAATCCCTTTCCTGCTCTCTCCCTCTTCTCCCTGTTTCTATTTCTTCCCCCTCTCTCTCTGTCTCTTCCTCCTTTTGTTGTTCTGTTAATAAATAACCTTGCTGTTGATATTTTGGCCTTGTTTGTGCCTCTAATTTCATAACACAGGAGTATTCAAAAGAACTGAGTCTCTTTCCCTCTCTGCACCGAGACACCCTGCCAGGGCAGGATCACACAGGAACATGGCCGTGTGGGGTTTGGATGCCTACAGAGATGAATACTCTAATCCTATTTCAGTCTTTTGTTCTTCATCTTAATGTCTCAGGAATTATTTTCAGCTGAATTTTTTATATTCCTGGACATGGACTATTCAAAAGCAAAATTGGTTGCTTGCTTTCCAAGCAGCACAGTAGATGCTACAGTGGTGGTAACATTCTGAATTAATGGTCACTGTTGAACTGCAATTCACAGTGTTGTTTTTTCCACTGAGAATTTGGTGTACTGGCATTTCCTCCACTTCACAAGACCTGCAAGTACAGAATGAATGTTGTGAACTGCAACAAATAGTTTTATGTATCTTAGTCTTTTGGTCTGCTCTGCAGTCCAAACATAGGTATGTGAAAGTGACAAGATGACATAAAAGTCTGTTACAGAATTAGCTATTTCAAAGAAATTAGATCATTAAAGAATAGTTAAAGATGAAAAGACTCAGTGACTATCTAGATAAGATGTGGTTTTTTAGAGACCACAGTTGCTTGAGAAATTTCAGAAAAAAACCCATTTAATAGTTGCTTTCTCTGTCTCTGGCAGGAATTGTGCAAGCATGAAGTTGGTGTTGCTTTGTATGGGTTTGATGAACGTGTCCTCCTTTGCCTGTGTCATATCCCTGAACTTCACAGAGTGGGTAAACGTCAAAGCAAATTTAGCTTTTTCCCTTGATAAGATAGTCTTAAACAAAACCACTGAGATTTAAAACCACCTCTGAGTCAAAAGACAGTGTACACAAAAGACGCATCATGATTCTCTTTCAAGAGTAATTTAACCAGGCATAAGAAAGCTTGGGGCCAAGAACAAAAATCTGCCACAAATCCATGACATACACTCAGAATAGTTGAAACGAGTGATATTTGCAATGTTGCAAACCTGTTGAACTACTTATGCAGCATTTATACTCTTCTTGTTTATTTATGTTGGCCATTTTGGCTAGAGAGCTGACTCGGGACTGCCACTGGGACCAGTGTGCTTGAGCTGAGACCTTTCTATTTTTTTTTTTTTCTGGGTTTTTTTAAGATGGCAGAACCTCTGCAATCAGAGTCATCTTCCCGTGTGCCTGCTTGAGATTGTGACATCAGCCACGGGAAATTTAAAACCTGGCAGGGTTGAGCCATGCGATGCCATTGTGGCTAGAGAGCCTTCTCACCCGATCACAGGTACTGGGTCAGCCAACAGAGTACAGAGGCCTCTGTGGTAACTTGGACAAAATATAGTAGTTAGGTGGAATATGTATTTTAAACAACAAACAATAAACCCCCTAAACTTAATCTAAACTTAAGGGATCTCGCCATGGTAACAACTTGACCAAAGCTACTACAAAACAGTAGGCACCCAAACAGAGTTGGTGCACAAGCACACAGGTGACCAGGCTGCTAGCTGCAGAGAGTGCTGGAGCCCAGCACTTCGAATGGAGGGTGAAGGAGACAAAACCTGTGTCAGGTATGACCAGGTGAATTATCTCCTCAACCCAGTGGCTGAGCTTAAGGATGAAATGGCTGAGCTAAAGGATGAAGTAGCAAGGCTCAGGAGTATAAGGGAATGAAAAAGGGAGTTAGATATGTGGGAGCAGGCTTTACAGACCAACCCTCTTAAGGGAAGTGTCTTCAGAAACAGGGGAGAATGGATACAGGTCCCTCTTAGGAGAAGCATGGGGAATCCATCCCAGCCCTCTTCCCCTCCCCCATTACCCTTGCATAGTAAGTATGAGGCCCTGGCAGTTGAGGGCAGTGTGGATGAGATGACTGAAGAGGAACCACCTAAGGAGGTGCCTAAAGCAAAGCAGTCCCCACCAACCATTAGGATTAGTGCCATAAAGAGAAAGAGGAGGGTAATTGTTGTTGGAGACTCTCTCCTGAGGGGAACAGAGGGTCTTATTGGTCATCCTGACCCATCCCAAAGGGAAGTCTGATGCCTACCTGGGGCCTGGATAAGGGACATCACCAGGAGGCTACCAAAACTAATCCAGCCTGTGGCAATGCCAGCGACGAGCAGTGTGAGCAATCTGGCAGTGCAGGCCTAGAGCCTGACATGGTGGTAGGCCATGATCAGCATAAATGCAGAGCCAGCTATCAGTGTACCAAACAGTGCTGTCTTGCAGCATGTAACTAAAACAAGGCACTGGTAGCTATAAACACAGTGAGTTATCTTGGGACAACAGGACATGCACCTGCATCAACAAACCTCACGTGTCATCAGTAGTTGGACCAATAATCTATAATAGTGTGATGTGTGGTCACTCATAGGGAACCAATGAGTCCATGCCAACAAGGCACTCTGAGTTTATATAAGTTGTGGAAGTTCCCTTGCTATGCACTTCTGCCTTTCCTATCCCCTCTTCTTCTTGCTTTACTTTACTGTGCTATACTCACCATAGGCCTGTGCCATAGGCCTGCAATACTGGAACAATAAAGGATCAATACTAGATCATATTTCATCAGCTGTATTGATTCCAATCACCTCTGCCACCCATACCAGCCCTCTGACTATTACCCATTGCTGGTAATCCAAGCTGGAAGTAATGAGATTGATAAGAAGGGCACCAGGACAATCAAAAAGGAATTCAAGTCCCTCAGACAACTGATTGGTGGGGCAGGAGCTCAAGTGGTGTTCTGCTCAGTTCCCTCAGTGGCAGGGGTGTACATTGAGAGGAACAGGAGAGCCCATCCCATCAACAATTGGCTCAAGGGATGGTGCCAGCAGCAGAATTTTGGGTTCTTTGATCAAGTGGCAACTTTTACTGCACCTGAACTGCTGGACCTTGACGGGGTGAATTTATCTAGAAAGAGCAAGAGGGTACTGTGAGAGACTAAACTCCTTGTGTGACTCAACAAAGATAAAATCACTTGCTGCTTGCCCAGACAATAGCTGATATGTGTTGGGCAGAGGCACTGGAATGAAGGTGCAAAGATAACATCAATCACTGGACCACAGCTGGCCTCACAACAATGGACCAAGGCCACCTTTGGGAATATGCATAAAACAAGATAATCTCCACCCATCAAGTACCCTGGAAAGGGTGAGACAATGGATTCACCACCTGTTTCCTGATGTGTAATGAGTGTGGGGGCATGTAGATGGAGAAGGAGGAGGCGGAGCCCCCCCCCCCCCTTCCATCCAGACCCCTACCCAAAGACACAGGAATGCACAGAAAGATTTCCTGGGGAACGATACCTGGATATTTACCTAAGGATGATTTCCTGGCCCCTGAATTCCTGAGGGACAATACTTGGACACATACCTAAGGACTAAAAACTTGAGCCACTACTGGCTTGGCAGAAGAAAAACGAAGATGAAGGAAAACACAAAAGGACCATGCCACTGAGAAGGAAAACACAAGAGAGGGAAAAGCCCAGGACAATGCTGCTCCGGAGAAAAGAGGCCGTGGAGCCTGGAAGAAGCAGACTGAACCCTCTCTCCGTGTCCAAAGTTCGGCCTGCTGCAGCTCACGGAGCTGAAGAGGCTGCTCAGAGGACCACATCTCTTCTCCAGCCAAAGCCTCAGCACCCGTTCTCTACAAACCCAACATCTCCTGCAGCACCTAGCACTAGAGTTGGCAAGGCTCATTGGGTGGGCTTTAAACTAGGTCTGAAGGGGGTGAGGAAACCAGTCTCTCTGGAGAGGACATAGAAGGACATAAACTAGTTAGATGAGAAATCAGCAGCCCAGCTGAAGTGCATGTACACCAAAGCACGCAGTATGGGTAACAAAAAAGAGGAAATGGGATTCTTGGTCCACCAGGAAAACTATGACGTAGTTGCCATTACAGAAACATGGTGGGATGATTCACAGGATTGGAGTACTGCACTGGGGCGTTACAAGCTCTTTAGGAGGGGCAGGTGAGGGAGAAGAGGAGGAGGGGTGCCCCTGTATATTAGGGAATCTTTTCATGGCTCAGAGCTTGAGGTTGCAGATGAAAGGATTGAATGCCTGTGGGTTAAAATCAAAGGGAGGGCTAACAAAACTGACATCCTGGTTGGAGTCTGTTATAGACCACCCAAACAGGATGAGGAGGCAGATGAAATATTCTACAAGCAACTGGAGGCTGTCTCATCAGATTTTGTCCTTGTGGGTGACTTTAACCTGCCAGATATCTGCTGGGAACTTAATTCAGCAGAGAGGAAGCAGTCCAGACGTTCTTAGAATGTATGGAGGACAGATTCTTGATGCAACTGTGCAGCAATTTGGGCCAGATGCCCCCTGCTGTGTCCACATGAGAAACACCTCCTGTGTCACAAAGGAGTCCAGCCCAGTGGGTGGACACAGGAAGCCAGGTATTTCATCCTATAATGCCCTGCTCTCCTATAAGATATCAGTGGGGGTCCTGCACTTCCTCTTTTCTTCCCTCGCTGCTACGCTGCGGGAGTTGGCTCACGGCCTTTTGGGCCTGGCTAGGCCCAAGGCCATTGTGGTCCCCATCCACAAGAAGGGTCGGATGGAGGAACCTGGAAACTACAGGCCAGTCAGCCTGACCTCAGTGCCAGGGAAAGTGATGGAGCAGATTATCCTGGCGGCAATAACTGCGCACTTGAAGGATGGCCAAGGGCATGGGTCCAGCCAACATAGATTTAGGAAGGGCAGGTCCTGCCTCTCCAACCTGATCTCCTTCTATGATCAGGTGACCCATCTGGTGGACGTGGGGAGGCCTGTGGATGTGGTCTACCTGGACTTCAGCAAGGCCTTTGACACCGTCCCCCACAGTAAACTGCTGGCTAAGCTGTCAGCTCGTGGCTTGGACCACAACACTCTGTGCTGGGTTAGGAACTGGCTGGAGGGCCAAGCCCAGAGAGTGGTGGTGAATGGTGCCACATCCAGCTGGTGGCCAGTCACCAGTGGCATCCCCCAGGGATCAGTGCTGGGCCCCATCCTCTTTAACAACTTCATTGATGATCTGGATGAGGGGGTTGAGTCAGTCATCAGCAAGTTTGCAGATGACACCAAGTTAGGAGCAGATGTTGGTCAGTTAGAGGGTAGAAGGGGTCTGCAGAGGGACCTCGACCGACTGACAGATGGGCAGAGTCCAGTGGCATGGCATTTAACAAGACCAAGTGCTGGGTGCTGCACTTTGGCCACAGCAACCCCATGCAGAGCTATAGGCTGGGGTTAGAGTGGCTGGAGAGCTCCCAAACAGAGAGGGAATGTCTTGGTCCGGAGAGGGAAGGAGACTAGTTCATTTGAATATTCCTGTGTTGTGAAATTAATAGGCACAAACGAGGCCAAAATATCAACAGCTAGACTATTTATTACATAGAGAAAATGGAAATAAGAAGGGGAGAGGGAGAAGATAGAGAGGGAGAGAGAGAAGAGAGAGAGAGAAGAGGAAAGGAATCATATTACCACACCCCTCACCCACCCCAGGACAGTTTGAGTCTGTGGAGGAAAGGTGCTGGGTTTGTAGAGAAAGGGTGCTGAGGCTTTGTCTGGAGATGCGATGTGATCCCTCTGGGCAGCCTGGGTCTGTAGAGAAAGGGTGCTGAGGCTTTGGCTGGAGAACAGATGAGGTCCCTCTGGGCAGTGTGAGTCAGCTCCATGAGTGGCAGCAAGCGGGACTTGGGACACGGAGAGAGGGTTCAGTCTGCTTCCTTCCTTCTCAGCAGCATGGTCCTCCTTCAGCATTTTTCTCTCTGTATTTTTCTTCCTTCCATTGCGGTTTTGTTCCTCCAGAGCCAGTAGTGGTCAAGTCTTTTATACAGTTTTTAGTCCTTAGGTATGTGACCGAGCATTGTCCCTCAGGAATTCAGGAGCCAGGAAATCATAAGTATCCAGATATCGTTCCCCAGGAAGTCTTTTTTGTGTATTCATGTGAGTTTGGACAGTGGTCTGGATGGAGTGGGGGGGGGCCTCCGCCTCCTTCCTCTCCATCTCCCTGCCTACCCACTTATCACACATCAGGAGACGGGTGGAGAGTCCATTGACTCATCACCCTCCCTTCCTGGGGGTATCTGATAGCTGTCTTGAAGGCGTGATGGCTGGGTCCTTGGGTCATTGTTATAGGCCAGCTGCAGTCCAGTGTTATCACTATGCAATCACAAGGTGATTTGCATCCAGGATTGGTACTGTCTGGGCAAGCAGCAAGTGATTTTATCTTTGTTGAGTCACACCAGGAGTAGACTCTTACAGGGACCTGGGGGTGCTGGTCGATGGTAGGCTGAATATGAGCCAGCAGTGTGCCCAGGTGGCCAAGAGGGCCAATGGCATCTGGCCTTGTGACCTTTTGACGCTGTGCCTTTAAGAAACAGACAGTGCGGGGACACTGGCTGAATGTTTTCGGTACTAGAACTAAAACACTCTGATATTCTTAACAAATTTCATTGGTGGAGGGGCAGAATGCAACTTTAAACTGTAGGGCAGTTGGAATTTTTTCTCAGTTTGGGAGTCTGGGTTTCAGCCTGTTCTGCCTGCCTGCTTCTCAGCAAACTAGCTGGAGCTGACCTTGAGATAAGCAAAAACTAATCCTGCATGGGCTTTAGAAGCTTAATAACAACTCTTTTCCTTAATAACATGCCTTTCTTTCTCTCTAACCCCTTTTTGGGAAAAAAGGGAGGTAGTGGGGGGACAGAGGGGGGTTACAGGGAGGGAAACCCTCCTCTCGAGGAGGGAATCTTGTGTTATTTTCCTTTGCTGTATATTTATATTTATTTATATATATATATATATATTTATATATATATATATATATATAAAATACCTGTATATATTGTGTTGTATATAATTTGCTTCCTATATATGCTTGTAAATATAGCTTTGCTTCTCCGACTGGGTTAGCCGTGGTTTCTTACTCTGTGGGGGAGGGAGAGCTAGGCCCTCTCTCAACCCACCACAGGCCTGCATTAGGAATAGTGTGGCCAGCAGGAGCAGGGAGGTCATTGTGCCCCTGTACTCTGCATTGGTTAGGCCTCACCTTGAGTCCTGTGTCCAGTTCTGGGCCCCTCAGTTTGAGTCCATCATCATTAAATTTGCAGACAACACCAAGGTGGGAGCAGGTGTTGATCCGTTAGAGAGTAGAAGGGCTCTGTAGAAGGACCTTGGCAGGCTGGACCGATGGGTAGAGCCCAACAGCCTTATGACATTCAAGAAGTCCAAGTGCCAGGTGCTGCACTTTGGTCACAACAACCCCATGCAGTGCTACAGGCTGGGGTCAGAGTGGCTGGAGAGCTGCCAAACAGAAAGGGACCTGGGGGTACTGATTGACAGCCAGCTGAACATAGACCAGCAGTGTGCCCAGGTGGCCAAGGAGGCCAATGGCATCCTTGCCTGCATCAGAAATAGTGTGGCCAGTAGGAGCAGTGAAGTCATTGTGCCCCTGTACTCAGCACTGGTTAGGCCACACCTTGAGTACTCTATCCAGTTTTGGGCCCCTGAGGGCTTTGGAGCACAAGACCTATAAGGAGAGGCTGAGGGAACTGGGATTGGCTAAAGCCTGGAGAAGAGGAGGCTCAGGGGAGACCTTATTGCTGTCTACAACTACCTGAAAGGAGGTTCTAGCCAGGAGGGGGTTGGTCTCTTCTCCCAGGCTAACAGCACCAGAACAAGAGGACACAGTCTCAAGCTGCACCAGGGGAAGTTTAGGCTTGAGGTGAGGAGAAAGCTCTTCACAGAAAGAGTGATTAGCCATTAAAATGTGCTGCCCAGGGAGGTGGGGAATCACCATTCCTGGAGGTGTGAGAAAAGGGATTGGATGTGGCACTTGAAGCCATGGTTTAGTAGTCATGAGGTGTTGGGTGACAGGTTGAACTTGATGATCTTTGAGGCCTTTTCCAACTTTATTGATTCTATGATTCTATATGCTTGTCTTTAATATAAGTGAACTATACTTTTCTATAATATATATATAAAGCATATAAAACACTAAACATATAATCCATGACTAAGTAAATTGCACCTTTCAGACTTTGTTTTAATGGTGTACACAGCTGCAGATAAGGAAAGAGCCACCTCACATTTTTCACTATTACTATATGCTCCATAGCAGATTGTCCATGTATCTAAAATTCTTACCAAAGGCAATTTGAGGTGAGAATGTCAAAGAATATAGGATAGGGCCTTAGTTATGAAAATATATCAAGTCTTAGCTTAAGAGTTTTATGAACCACTAGTGCCCAAGGGAAAGAGGCTATCATTACTTGAAAATGATAACATAATGACACATCTTATTGTACTTGAAAAATTTAATAGAAAGAAAATTCTTTAAAAACACTAAAAATTACATACACCCTGCCCACATGCAAGCTATTTAATAAAGCAGATTTCAAGGCAGTATTTTGATATTTCATGTCAACACAGCCACCATTCAATGTTACTTTTATTAAATATAAACCAGAGACAAGCACTTCAAATTTTTGATTCCTTTTTGATTCCTTTCTACAGGAGAAAGAAAGATGAAGTGAGGAGATACATGCAGAAGCAACATGGGCCAGTGCATGTGGTGGTGCTGGGGCAGAGCCCTGGTTATTGGTATATACATGTGACCTCAGTTATTGCCATATGAATGCAACCACATCTGTCTTCACAGAATCAGAAATCACAGAATATCTGATTGGCAGAGACACTGAAGTTTGTCCAGTCCAAACTTAAACCCAGCACTGAAGGGTCAACACTAAGGCATGTCCCTAAGCACCTGGTACACACACCTCTTGAATTCCTCCAGGGACAATGACTGCACCACTGACCTGGGCAGACCATTCCAACATTTGAGAACCCTTTCAGTGAAGAATTATTTTCTAATATTTAGCCTAAATCTCCCCCAGTGCAGCTGGTATTTATTTCTTTTAATCCTGTCATTGTCAACGAGGAGAAGAGGCTGGCCCTTTCCTCACCACAACTTCCTTTCAGGTAGTCGTAGAGAGTGTCTTCCTCAAAATTGCTCAAATAGGGATTCTCCAGAGAATTAGTCCTGTTTTCTGTGTCAGTAATTGTTACAGTGAAGACAGACCCTGGAAACTAGTGGTCCTCAGCCTGGTGCCACTTGCCAATACACTAACTACTATCTGGGCAGAACACTGCAGTTCACTCTTGGAAGCTGGAAGCCAAACTAAGCAGATGTATAAGTAAACAGGAATAAGATAGCTTCACTTTTCCTATCCCTGCCCTGTGGTTTGGCATGGGAGGCATGGAGCTGGCAGGGCAGGGCAGGACAGCTGTGAGTATGGGTAGAGATTTCCTTGAGCCAACTGTCACACACTTCCGACACACTGTGAGGCACAGTGAGCTGGACAGAGGCTCTGAAATGCCAAGTACTCATATCAGAGAGGCAAGTGCCCAAGGTTTCAGCTTCCAGGAGCATGTAATTCCTCACATTTCATGTTTGAAATTTCATTACTTTTGGGAGGAGAATCTCTTTTTATAAGCTCATCTTGTCCCACCCTGTAAAGCAGGCAATGGCTGATTGAGTCCCATGATCAGAGGTAAGCTGTCTGCTCTCTTCAGTTTAAAACAAATAAATGAAAATAAAACACCCCCTGTCCATATTTCCATTGCTTCAAGGAGTGTTTTAAAAGGAGAGTTGCGACTTCAGTGATGACAGCAGCCAGACTCTGCATCTGGCCCACCCACATTGCTTGACTGCTTGGCCCAGGCATCAGCACGTCCACATGTTTTCAGATTACATTAAACTTTCTGATCAAAGAACTGTGGACACTTAAGCAATGCCACAATTTCTTAATTGTGCATCTCACTATTTGATTGGAGTAAGTTTTAAACAGTGACATTCAAGAATTTTGTGCTGGTGAAATGGATTCTCATTAACTCTGTGGCCCCAAGCAAAAAGGAGTCACAGACACTGAAAGAACGGTAATAACACCAGGATCGGTAGGAAAGGCCTTTAAGCAAAATTTGAGGATAAAATTGAGCAACAGCTTAGCATAAAGGGATGCCTTTATGAAATTTTCTAAGTCAATGTGCTTTAAACAATGAACACCGTCACCTCTCAAACTGTTAAAGAGATGAAAAATGCCTCACTCTTGTTCAGTGCATGGAAGTAGAGTAGCAAATCCAGCATGTGAAAGACTGCACCATCCCTCTGAGTGTGCAAACAGCCCTAGAAATGTTAGATGGTGTTGCGTTAGAAAAATGTGGTTTCATTGTGAAAGTTTCAGAAGCATAAAAATCATTAGCCTACAAACCCAACAATGTTATTTAAGAAACTGTTCCATGCCATTACAACATCTACTTTAGCCTGCTTCTGAGGAAAGGCAGAGACAGTTTTTCAGCCATTCAGCCCAAATCTGCCCATGAATTCTCTTTCTCCGGTGCTCAGAAACACTGCTTTAGAAAGACATACCCTGTTGCTGGCATTAAAAAAAGTCTCACAGCCTTCAGAGTAGAAACATACATACTTTTTGAAGGAATAGAATAGAATAGAATAAACCAGGTTGGAAGAGATCTTTGAGATCATCGTGTCCAACCTATCATCCAACACTACCCAATCAACTAAACCATGGAACCAAGCATCCTGTCAAGCCTCGCCCTGAACACCCCCAGCGACGGCGACCCCACCACCTCCTCAGGCAGCCCATTCCAATGGGCAATCACTCTCTCAATGTAAAACTTCCTCCTAACCTCCAGCCTAAACCTCCCCTGATGCAGCCTGAGACTGTGTCCTCTTGTTCTGGTACTGGTTGCCTGGGAGAAGAGACCAACCTCTGCCTGACTACAACCCCCCTTCAGGTAGTTGTAGACAGCAATAAGGTCAACCCTGAGTCTCCTTTTCTCCAGTCAAAGCAGCCCCATCTCCCTCAGTATCTCCCTCATAGGGCTTGTGCTCCAAGCCCCTCACCAACCTTGTTGCCCTTTTCTGGACACACTCCAGCAAGTCAACATCCTTCCTAAACTGAGGGGCCCAGAACTGAACACAGTACTCAAGGTGTGGCCTAACCAGTGCAGTGTACAGGGGCAGAATGACCTCCCTGCTCCTGCTGGCCACACTGTTCCTGATGCAGGCCAGGATGCCATTGGCCCTCCTAGCTGCCTGGGCACACTGCAGGCTCATGTTCAGCCTACCATCAACCAGCACCCCCAGGTCCCTTTCCACCTGACTGCTCTCCAGCCACTCTGACCCCAGCTTGTAGCTCTGCATGGGGTTGTTGTGGCCAATGTGCAGAACCCGGCACTTGGATGTGTTAAATCTCATGCCGTTGGACTCTGCCCATCTGTCCAGCCTGTCGAGGTCCCCCTGCAGAGCCTCTCTACCCTCCAGCAGATCAACTCCTGCCCCCAGCTTGGTGTCATCTGCAAATTTACTGATGATGGACTCAATGTCCTCATCCAGATCATCAATAAAGATGTTAAGGAGCATGGGGTCCAGCACTGATCCTTGGGGCACACCACTAGTGACTGGCTGCCAGCTGGATGTGGCACCATTCACCACCACTCTCTGGGCTCGGCCCTCCAGCCAGTTCCTAACCCATCGCAGTGTGCTCCCATCCAAGCCATGGGCTGACAGCTTGGCCAGGAGTTTGTTGTGGGGGATGGTGTCAAAGGCCTTGCTGAGGTCCAGGTAGACTACATCCACAGCCTTCCCACATCCACCAGTCGGGTCAGCTGATCATAGAAGGCAGTCAGGTTGGTCAGGCAGGACCTGCCCTTCCTAAACCCATGCTGGCTGGACCTGATCCCTTGGCCATTCTGTAAGTGCTGTGTGACTGCACTCAAGATGACCTGTTCCATTATCTTGCCTGGCACTGAAGTCAGGCTGACAGATCTGGAATTCCCTGGCTCATCCAACCGGCCCTTCTTGTGGATGGGCACCACGGTGGCCAGCTTCCAGTCCTCTGGGATGTCTCCAGTGAGCCAGGACTGCTGAAAAATGATGGAGAGCGGCTTGGCCAGCACATCTTCCAGCTCTCTCAGCACCCTAGGATGGAACCCATCTGGTCCCATGGACTTGTGGGGATCCAAGTGGCTAAGCAGATGACCAACTACCCCATTCTGGAACAGAGGAAGACTATGCTGCTCCCCAACTCCTTCTGGCAGCTCTGCAGGCCAGCTGTCTGGAAGACATTCTGTCCTGCTAGAAAAAATTGAGGCAAAGAAGTTGTTAAGTAACTCTGTCTTGTCCTCATCCTTTGTTATAACGTTCTCCTCCGTGTCCACCAAGGAGTGGAGGTTGTCCTTGCCCTTCCTCTTGCTATTAATGTATTTCTAGAAGGACTTTTTGTTGTCCTTCACAGCAGAGGCCAGTCTAAGCTCCAAATGTGCTTTTGCCTCCCTAATTTTCTTCCTACAAGACCTAGCAACATCCTTAAACTTTTCTTGGGCTGCCTCACCTTTCTTCCAAAGATGATACACCCTCTTTTTTCCCCTCAGTTCTTTTAGAAGCTCATCACCCATCCAGGCTGGCTGCCTGCCCTGGCGGCTCATCTTCCGGCACATTGGCACAGCCTGATCCCGTGCCTTCAAGAGTTCCTCCTTGAAGCAGGTCCAGCTCTCCTGGACCTCTTTGTTTTTGAATGCTGTTTCCCAAGGAACCTTCTGAGTTCCTTGAGTAGCCTGAAGTCTGCCTTCCGGATGTCCAAAGTAGAGGTCTTCTTGCTGCCCCTCTTAGCCGCGTGGTCCTGCCAGCTTTTAAAGCGCCGCGGCAAACACAGGGAGCCCAAGCGATCCTGAGCACGTGGAGAATCGGCAGGAGCCGGTCTGAGTCAAGTGCTGAGAATCACGCGGGTCCCGCAAGGTGAAAAGGGAGCAGTTAGTGGCTTTTCTGGGGGTCCTGGCCGAGGCGTGTTCCCGAGGGGGCTTACCGCTGAAATGATTAGTTGATTAGGTAGTGTTGGATGACAGGTTGGATGTGATGATCTTGAAGGTCTCTTCCAACCTGGTTTATTCTATTCTATTATTCTATTCCATTCTTTTCATGTTTAGATGAAACTTCTTATGTTCCCATACATGCCTGTTACCCCTTGTCCTGTCACAGGGAGCCACTGAAAAAACACTGGTCCCATTCTTCAGACATCCACCATTTAAATATTTTTAATCATTTACAAGATTCCCCCTCAGTCTTCTCTTTTCCAGGCTAAAAAGTTCCAATTCTCTCAGTATTTCAAAGAATCACAGATTGGTAGAGGTTTTAAGGGACCTGTGAAGATCATCAAGTCCAACTGCCCTGCCAGAGTAGGATCACCTAAAGCAGATCACATAGAAGCACATCCAGGTGTGGCAGTTTAGGCTGAGTTCCACAAGCTACACCTCTGGTCTCCAGAGGGTCCAGCCCAGTAGGTGGACACAGGAAACAGTGTATTTCATATCCATAATGTCCTGCATCCTATAAATCCATCTGCAAAGTCTTTCACTTCCTCTTTCTTCCCTCTCTGCTCTTGTGGGAAATGCTCCCTATTGGGTAACGGTGGGGGAGTTACCTCAGGGCCACTTAGGCCTGGCTAGATCTAATACCAGGAGGAGAAGGGAGAGGGGCATTCTCAGACCTGGCCAACTGAGACTAGTCTAGCAGTGGGGGGGAATAAAGAGCCCTGAGTGGTTTGGGTGTACCCTCACGTGGGAAGAAGGGAAGTGTTGGGAGGCTTTTGGGTGTGCTGTAGGGGACACTGTATGTTTTGGGATTCTTTTGTCACTATGCTTGTAGCTGCCATAAAACACTTTTCCATTTAAACTTTCCATCACTTTTGCAATCCATTGTTGTGAGTGTCATTCTTTTGCCGTCTCAGGGGCAAGACAGGATCTGCCTGGCCTCAAACAAGGACACCAGGCTGGCCTTGAATGTCTCTAGAGACATTCTTCAAGTCTCTCTACCACCTCTCTGGACAGCCTGTCCCAGTGTTCTGTCTCCTCAAAGTAAAAAGTTCCTTCTCTTGTTTAGATGGAACTTCCTATGCTCATTACTTCTTGCTCTGTCACTGAGGACTACTGAGAAGAGTCTGGCCTCCTCTTCCTGACACCCCCCCTCTAGACATTTGTAAGCATTCATAAGATCCCCCCTCAGCCTCCTCTTCTGACACTGCTCTCCCAGCCTTTCCTCAGAAGAGAGATATTCTAGTCCCCTAATCATCTTTGTAGCCCTTTTCTGTACCCTTTCCAGAAAGTCTCTGTCATTCTTGAACCAGTGATCCCAGAACTGGACACAGTATTCCAGATGAGGCCTCACAAGGGCAGAGTAGAGGGAGAGGAAAACTCAACCGGCTTATCACATACTCCTTGATGCATCCCAGGATGCTGATTTGCCTTCTTGGCCACAGGGGCATATTGTTGGCTCATGATCATCCTCTTGTCCACCAGGATTCCCAAGTAATTTTCCTCAGAGCTGCTCTTCAACAGATCAGCTCCCAACATATGCTGGTACATGGGGTTTTTCTTCCCCAGATGCAGCATTTACACTTGCCCTCATTGAATTTCACTTAATTTCACCCCACCCAACTATCCAGCCTATCTAGGTCAAGCCAGATGGCAGCACAGCCTTTTGGCATGTCCGCCACTCCTCCCAGTTTCTCATCAACCACAAACTTGCTGAGAGCACACTCTATTCTTGGAATGCATGGAGGACAGCTTCTTATCCCAGGTGCTGAGTGAGCCTACCAGGGGTAAGGCTATGCTTGACCTCCTCTTCATCAACAGGGAAGGGCTGGTGGGTGATGTGGTGGTCGGAGGCTGTTTAGGGGCCAGGGACCATGAGATAATTGAATTTTCAGTATTTGGTCAAGCTAAGAGAGGCAGCAAGAAGACCTCCACTCTGGACTTCTGGAGGGCAGACTTCAGGCTACTCAAGGAACTCAGAAGGTTCCTTGGGAAACAGCATTCAAAAACAAAGAGGTCCAGGAGAGCTGGACCTGCTTCAAGGAGGAACTCTTGAAGGCACGGGATCAGGCTGTGCCAATGTGCCGGAAGATGAGCCGCCGGGGCAGGCAGCCAGCCTGGATGGGTGATGAGCTTCTAAAAGAACTGAGGGGAAAAAAGAGGGTGTATCATCTTTGGAAGAAAGGTGAGGCAGCCCAAGAAAAGTTTAAGGATGTTGCTAGGTCTTGTAGGAAGAAAATTAGGGAGGCAAAAGCACATTTGGAGCTTAGACTGGCCTCTGCTGTGAAGGACAACAAAAAGTCCTTCTAGAAATACATTAATAGCAAGAGGAAGGGCAAGGACAACCTCCACTCCTTGGTGGACACGGAGGGGAACGTTGTAACAAAGGATGAGGAGAAGGCAGAGTTACTTAACAACTACTTTGCCTCAATTTTTTCTAGCAGGACAGAATGTCTTCCAGACAGCTGGCCTGCAGAGCTGCCAGAAGGAGTTGGGGAGCAACATAGTCTTCCTCTGTTCCAGAATGGGGTCGTTGGTCATCTGCTTAGCCACTTGGATCCCCACAAGTCCATGGGACCAGATGGGTTCCATCCTAGGGTGCTGAGAGAGCTGGAAGATGTGCTGGCCAAGCCGCTCTCCATCATTTTTCAGCAGTCCTGGCTCAATGGAGGCATCCCAGAGGACTGGAAGCTGGCCACCGTGGTGCCCATCCACAAGAAGGGCCGGTTGGATGAGCCAGGGAATTCCAGACCTGTCAGCCTGACTTCAGTGCCAGGCAAGATTATGGAACAGGTCATCTTGAGTGCAATCACACAGCACTTACAGAATGGCCAAGGGATCAGGTCCAGCCAGCATGGGTTTAGGAAGGGCAGGTCCTGCCTGACCAACCTGACCGCCTTCTATGATCAGCTGACCCGACTGGTGGATGTGGGAAGGCTGTGGATGTAGTCTACCTGGACCTCAACAAGGCCTTTGACACCATCCCCCACAACAAACTCCTGGCCAAGCTGTCAGCCCATGGCTTGGATGGGAGCACACTGCGATGGGTTAGGAACTGGCTGGAGGGCCGAGCCCAGAGAGTGGTGGTGAATGGTGCCACATCCAGCTGGCGACCAGTCACTAGTGGTGTGCCCCAAGGATCAGTGCTGGGCCCCATGCTCTTTAACATCTTTATTGATGATCTGGATGAGGGCATTGAGTCCATCATCATTTAATTTGCAGATGACACCAAGCTGGGGGCAGGAGTTGATCTGCTGGAGGGTAGAGAGGCTCTGCAGAGGGACCCCGACAGGCTGGACAGATGGGCAGAGTCCAAGGGCATGAGATTTAACACATCCAAGTGCCGGGTTCTGCACATTGGCCACAACAACCCCATGCAGTGGTACAGGCTGGGGTCAGAGTGGCTAGAGAGTATCCAGGTGGAGAGGGGCCTGGGGGTGCTAGTTGATGGTAGGCTGAACATGAGCCTGCAGTGTGCCCAGGTAGCCAGGAGGGACAATGGCATCCTGGCCTGCATCAGGAACAGTGTGGCCTGCAGGAGCAAGGAGGTCATTCTGCCCCTATACACTGCACTGGCTAGGCCACACCTCAAGTACTGTGTCCAGTTCTGGGCCCCTCAGTTTAGGAAGGATGTTGACTTGCTGGAACATGTCCAGAGAAGGGCAACAAAGTTTTTGAGGGGTTTGGAACACAAGCCCTATGAGGAGAGACTGAGGGAGATGGGGTTGCTTAGCCTGGAGAAGAGGAGACTCAGGGATGACCTTATTGCTCTCTACAACTACCTGAAGGGGTGTTGTAGTGAGGCGGAGGTTGGTCTCTTCTCCCAGGCAACCAGTACCAGAACAAGAGGACACAGTCTCAGGCTGCACCAGGGGAGATTTAGGCTGGAGGTTAGGAGGAGGTTTTACACAGAGAGAGTGATTGCCCATTGGAATGGGCTGCCCGAGGAGGTGGTGGGGTCGCCGTTGCTGGGGGTGTTCAGGGAGAGGCTTGACAGGATGCTTGGTTGCATGGTTTAGTTGATTAGGTGGTGTTGGATGATAGGTTGGACACGATGATCTGAAAGATCTCTTCCAACCTGGTTTATTCTAAGAGTAGATTTTCTAAGAGAACTAAAACGTGCAACCAAATGTCCTATCAAGTCTCCTCCTAAACACCTCCAACGATAGTGACTCCACCACGTCCCCAGACAGCCCATTCCAATGGGCAATCACTCTTACTGTGTAGAATTTCTTCCTAACATCCAGTCTGAACCTCCCCTGGCACACCTTGAGACTGTCTCATCTAGTTCTAGTGCTGGTTGCCTGGGAGAAGAGACCCGTCCCCCGCTGTCTACAACCCCCCTTCAGGTAGTTGTAGAGAGCATAACGTCTCCCCTGAGCCTCCTCTTCTCAAGGCTAATCAAGCCCAGCTCTCTCATCCTCTCTTCATAGGGCTTGTGTTGCAAACCCCTCACCAAGGAATTTCTTTAAGGGTGATGGAGCACTGGACCGGGCTGCCCAGAAAGGTGGTGGATTCTCCATCTCTGGAGATGTTCAAAACCCACCTGGATGTGTTTCTGTGTGACCTTCTTTAGGCAAACCTACCTTGGCAGGAGGGCTGTTCTCCCTTGCAACTCCTACCATTCTGTGATTTCAGACAAGATCATGCTCTTTTGTAAACACAATACTGAAGCCTTTATATAAAACATATCCTCATCACAATAATTGGAATTTGTACTTGTTTATAATGCACAAGGATCATAGGCTGGATTCAGGGCAATACCTGTTAGGTTTCACACAAAATTTTACAGCCCTAGGCATGATCTTTGGACTGAAGAGCTTAGAGACCCAGGCAGGGAGAAGTGGGGCGGAATCAAATAGCAGCATCCTAGCTTTAAATCAGAATATGTTAATGTGTTCTATTTGGTTGGGTTTTGGTTTGGTTTGGTTTGGTTTATTTGGGTGTTTTGGGTTTTTTGGTGGTGGTGTTGTTGTTTGGGTTTTTTGTGGATGAGAACATTAAGCTGGGTTTGAAAAGAGTATGGATTTTGTGAGTCTTTTATTGTTGAAATGACAAGAGACATCATGAAAAAGGCAGACAACTGAGCAAAGGAGGAAAGTCTTGAGTTTAGCATCAAAGTCGTAGCATGGAGACAGTTCAAATAAATCAGTGGGGTTCCTCAAGAGACTGTGGGAAACAAATTGCAGGAAGATGGTAAACTAACAAATAAAATCAACAACAGTGAAGTAACATGTAAGGTTCAGGCAAAGTATGGCCTAATTTTTCTTAATTTTATTAATATCATAGTGTATTTTTCAACATTGTAAGTACCATGATCAGTAAACAGACATGTGGTCATGGAAGACAGTCATTCATGCATCCATTAGTCTTTCCTTGTATGTCTTGAGTTGACTCTTAGACAGTGAGTAAAAATTTGAAAGTACATCAAAGTGAAAGGTTAACATTTCTTTTGTATTGGTATAGCTCCACACAATGTGCTGGTTGCTGTCAATAGCCACAAGAAAGGCTGGGCTCAGTCTGATGAATGGTCCTACTCTGAACCAAGTAAGACTGTTACTCAAGTTTTGATTCAAACCTCACTTCTATTTCTCGCTCTTTGTACTGAACTTTCATCTCATACCACTGGGTCTTTCTGCTTGCAAACCCTCAGGATCCTTGGAAGGACTGAATCACTTGTACCTTACCTGTTTTCTCCTCCCAGCTAAGCCATTACAGCCTTGGCTATGACCCTGTGCTGAATGTATTTTGCTCATTTTGTATCCTTGGTAATTGTTGCTAAAGGCCAGTAACTGCAATTCACTTCAGATGGTGTTTAGAGGTGCAGTGAATTCATCTGCTTCAGACTCCTACCTGCAGCCCCAGCCCTTGGCTCTCATCTAGCAGCTCCCTCCTGCTTCACAGCCTGCCTGAGCTAGTGGGGGACATTGGTGCATTTTCCGTTGCTCTGATGAGTCCAAACAGTTAACCTTCTCATGCTATGTTCCTTCCAGAGATTTTGAAACTCTCACTGCTCTGATATATGTCAATGTTAATGCACCTCTGTGCTGCTACACACTTTTCTGTTCAGATTTGGAAAACCCTGCAGCACATCACTGAGCACCTCACAAAAGGAAACAGATGCAAAGTACTGCAGGGCTTCTGTGGAGCCCCTGTTCCGCATTTCCTGGTCTACGTGATCATTTCTCTGACTTGTGCAATGTGAATTCCCTGCAAAGTCCCATTGTAACTTCTGAACCTTACATAATGTCTGTGTCTAGTTATCAGTTGCATATTATCCAGATTGCAGATATTATCAGAAGAAACAGTACGTGAAACTACAAATAGCAATGCATAGTGATAATTCATATGGGAGATATTGGCCAGAATTACTTGCTTTCCTATTAAGGAAGAAAAAGCTTGTCAGCCTGCCTCTAATTACTATTGTTTTGTATCTCTAATTGTATGTAATAGTTTTACATTCTGTGTTATTTTATTTTTTTTCCCTCTTGGGTTTTTCATCCATTGCTGTGAAGGAACTAGCTCACTTCTGTTTCTGTAATTTTTTATCGTAGAGCCATATTAGCAACAGTTTTATAACTGTAGCAAAAGAGCATTATTTTAAAAGGAATACATATGGGGAGGTCCTTTGAGTATACCAATATCTCATAACCTAGGTGTACCTGAAAAGCAAATGGAAGCATATATTCTCCTTCTTTGAGGTTCATGAGCAACTGGACAACTTCATTCCTCTGGATATCAGAGAAGGTAAGAAAAAAAAATCAGAAGCTCATGAAATGGACAACCCCTGCAAAGATATCTCCTGACCTAACCGCTGCAGATGTGAGCTTCTTCTTTTTGATTTTATTGGGAAACAAATCTATTACTAAACAAGCAAATAGGTGTCCAGTGTTTTAACACTGCTATTAATCTAGCAAAGGAGGGTTTATGTAATTTCCTAATTTCATGTCTTAGGCCATTGCATTTCTTAGCCTGGAGAAGAGGAGACTCAGGGGTGACCTTATTACTCTCTACAACTACCTGAAGGGAGGTTGTGGACAGACGGATGTTGGTCTCTTCTCCCAGGCAGCCAGTACCAGGACAAGAGGACACAGTCTCAGGCTGCGCCAGGCTAGATGTTAGGAAAAAGTTCTATACAGAAAGAGTGATTGCACATTGGAATGGGCTGCCTGGGGAGGTGGTGGAGTCGCCATCATTGGAAGTTTTCAGGAGAAGACTTGATGGGGTGCTTGGTGCCATGGGTTAGTTGTTTAGGTGGTGTTGGATTGGTTGAGGGGTTGGATGCAATGATCTTGAAGGTCTCTTCCAACCTGGTTTATTCTATGTATTCTATGTATTCTATGTATTTTTCTTAATTTTCGAGCTTAGCCAGGGGAGTTGCCCAGATATGCCCTTGACACAAGTTGGAACTGGTGGTCTGTAGGATTTACATATGATTCTTGCACAATAAAATCCAATGTTGTGGATCAATTTTTACCTTGTTGTTTAATGCACAAAGTTGTAAAGATGTTAAATGTATGCAATATATACCAACCACAGTGATATAGGGAGTTATCCTCTGCAAGAGAAGATTCAAAATGGTACAATTTCTTTGTCTCAGGTAGAAATACTTGAGCTATACTGTTGAAAGTTCTCACAGTTAAATAATACTAACTGGAAAATGTGCAGTTGCTGGGAGGTCTTTGATATCAATTTTGAATATTAATACTACAGAAAAAGTGATACGATAATGTTAAAAGAAACTCTCCAACTTTCCTTCTCAGCACTGTGTTTTGGCTTGTATAAGAATCTGGATATAATACGCTGAATATTGGCCAAGCCCATAAGAAGTTTTGGTAGCACATGCTAGGTTATTTCTCTGCTTTTTTTTCTGCCTCACAAAGCTCCTGAAATTCAAACATATATAAGCAGCATTCAGCCTTGCAGCATTTTCACCTCTCCTATTGAGCATAAAGAACAGCTGGAATCAACCAGGCACATGTCTTTAGGGCCTGGCAATGAGTCATGCTCAGAGTGACTGTCACCCTAGACTGAATCAGGTCAGAACCAGGTCCAAGATTTACTAAGGCTTTTTCTAAACTCCATTGTCAGAGGGTAGTTTTAGACTATGTTAGTTTATTATTAGAGCTTCTGTTAGTTTAGTGAATCTAGACATCAAAGAGTCTTATTAGGACATGTAATCTGTATCTTAAATAATACACCACTGCCATTGACAACACCCTTAAATGACCTGGAACATATTAGCATTCTGAGATAATGCTCCTCGCTGGCTCCATGCCAAAGAATAAAGCAATCTATGCTGAGGATTTATGCCTTTCTTTCTGTTCATCTTGCACCTTCTCTGTTAACTCTGTTTATGCTGCAGGTCTGCTTTTGGACTAACCCTCTTGGTGAAAAATTAATAATTAAATGTGATGAAGACAAACATCAGATTATAAACAATGTTCAATAGTAATTATAGGCAGCATAGCAAAATTAAAGGTACTAGTAGCACTGATGGAGTGTATGTGGTGGTTTTAGGCTATGCCTTTAAAATTTAGCTCCAGATTTTGAGCAGAAAAATAGAAAAAAAAATCACTATTGGGTGTAAAAAGGAAAACAAGATTGTTTTGAACAAATGCATGGGATAAATGTCTGGGGTAAAAGGAGCTGTATCATAACAGTTCTTCACATTTCACTTCCATTCCCATTCCTTTTCTCTTCTCCTGTGATCTTGGCTGTTCTGCTTCACCCAGGAGGTAACATTGTTTCTGGCCGACCTTGAGATAAGAACTAATACTGCTTTCTTCCAGCTCTTCTCTATCTCTCTCATATGGGGGTGTCTGGGATGTTTGGGAGGCAGTAGAGCAGCCCCCCAGTCTCTTTTTGAGTGGTGTGTGTGTGTGTTGTGTTGTTTGCTAATTGTAAATATCTGTATAATATTGTAAATACTGTGTATTTTGTACATATTCTTTGCATTCCATTGTAGAGAGTATTTTTTGCTTGTAAATACAGCCTCATTTGCTTGTAATTGAGTTGGTCTGGATTACAAGTTAATGCTGGAGGGAAACTTGAGCCCACCACATTACAAAAAATAATTGGCACCTATTCAATGTGGGGATGTTACTTGATTAATTCCTGATCAGATTAAGGAGGCAAAATGAAGCTGTTTTGGGTTCTGTGGCATTTGATATACTCTGCTCTGATGGTAGTTTTATATCAATCGTGCATGGGAATGATGTTTGATAAGTTGGGCAGGTATTTGGCATATAAACTGTTCCTTTGTTTTAAACACAAACTGCAAATGTTATATGAGTGTCATTTAGGTTTCTTTGGCTTAAAAAATATGGTAATATGACCACCATGCTGCCGGCAGAAATCTATGAATTCAGCATTCCTGTAGGTCAGAGCTATGTGAGCAGCTGGAATTCCAAAGTGATTTATTTGCTATGTGTGATTCTGTTGTCGATAATATTTAATGTGTTCTTGTTAATGGCTCAGGGAGAGATGTGCAGCAAATAGGTGTTCTATATTTAGACAGCGTAGGCATGGGCATAGGAGAAGTAGCTCTAACTTGAACCCAGAGATTTCTAGCAATGAAGAAGGGACAGAGACAAGACAAACAGCAGAAAAGGGCAAATGGCTGGAAATAGGCAGGGAGGAGCTAATGGTAAGGCAGCATTCAATGAAACCACCGGCAGTTCTGGAGTTCAGCCAGTGGCAGGGGGACAGACGCAGCCCACAACGTTCACACCAGCACCTAAGATGGCGGCCACATCAGCAGCACCAGCAGCTAAGATGGAAAATTAATGTCCTGTATAAAAAAAGAAGTTCTCATCAAGCAGTTGCCTCCACCATCAGAAATACAAGGAAAATTAGATTAAAATAAGGATGGTTCAGTGTACACTTACCCTTTCTGACTGCCATTCATAACTGAGCAGTTTTTTCACTGTGGCAAAATTCCTTCCTCTGCAATGTAACCCAGCTTCCTACTTGGTGTCTCTTCCCTGCCCCTAACCTACTATGAAGTACAAGACTCCTTGCAGTCTGAATGATTCATCTGCAGTGGGCCTCATCTAATGGCAAGTGTGATCAAAAGCACTTCCTTCAAATCTGAAAATGATCACCATTTTCCTGTAGCTTGTCAGGTGTTTCAGACAATTTTAAGTTGTTCTTTTTGACTCAGTGATTTCAGAATCAGTTGTAAATGGAGAATATTGGAACAATAGCAACACGTTGTTTATTTTCTTTTCTTTTTTTGGTGTTTGTTTGTTTGTTTGTTTGTTCATTTGTTCTAATCAGTACAGAGCTTCATACTGAAGACTTTATGGAGTGCAGGAGGCATGTGCCAATCTCTCCATGCAATGCACAGAAAATGCAGTCCCCAGTACCCTGCATTGAACTGCTCATAAATTTGAAGATTCCTCCAAGTAGTCATATTTTCCTTCTTTCTTAAGTGGATACAGCATGTAAAGCAGATCCCTGCCAAGTATTTTCTTCTCTGCCCAATTGGATATGACATACTGAATATATCTTATAAAAAAGATTATTTAGCTTGATAAATGCTGCCAGATATTAATGAGTACTCTCATTCTCTGAATTCTGTTTGTTAAAAGGTCATGACTATCTTAGAGGAGAAACCACAGTTACAGTTGGTAAGCGTTGAGGTTTCCTCAGTTGTAGGTCAAAACTGAGAACAAACCACTGGTTCTGAGTGTATTTATTGAGCACATATGTTGTATGATTAACTGAAGATGCCTACAATTCTGCAAATCTATCATTTTCCTTGCCAGTGCTCTTCGTATGCTCTGAGCCTTCCATGAGCTTCAAGAGAAAAACATATCCTCCTAATTGCACTAACCTACCTGACAAAGCTTTATCCCATTTGATAGGTGGCAAGCTGAGGCACACTGAAATCTGTTGCATCCCATTAAAAGGAAGCATCCTGGTATTACTCACTTCGACACAGGACCTTTTCAGCTACCCAAAAGGAGACATTTTTATGCCAGTTTATTTGAGAACTGGTATCAAGCAAGGCAAATTACATCTAGCCTGACAGCAGCTTTAACCCTCTTCAACTGCACAATAAATTGTTAAATAAAATGTTTTCAAAGAAAAGAAGATGAGCTTACTGTAAAAACATTCTGTGTGTGAAGAATACATATACATAGAAAAGAAAGCCCTGTGATATCCTAGGACTCAGTTTTAGTTGATAGGAGATTGATATTTACCAGCATATTCAGTAGATACATGTGTTGGTCTGGGGTGGGGGAGTTTGCAAATGATGGGCTGAGAACCCTTACTAAGTGTGCTGAACTGAACTCACTGCATGTAGGAAAGGGGAAGGCAGCACATAATGCCTGTGCATTAGTTAAATGCATCCTGTTGTAAAGTTGTAAAGGCAAATGGTTTAAGAAGAGGACATTTTCCCAGGCAGACTGGAAGGTTGTAACAAGACCTTGTTGTAGTCTTATAATTAATTCCTTCTGCCTTTTTCAGAAACCACACATTTTATTTTCTGTCTAAATAGATAACTTGAAGTTGATCCATGCCTTTTTTTTTGGGGTGGGGTGGGGGGGTGGGGTGGGGTGGGGGGGTGGGGTGGGTGGTGGTGGTGAGAGAAACTCTTGGTTGCAAGAAAGATATTCATGTAAAGTCTTTTTTATCAGCCTCCCTAAAATGCTAACAATGACTGTGGACACAGGGAGACACCTCCCCCATCCAAGATTTGCTGCTGTGCTAATCTTAGAAGCAGGGATCAGTGTTTCTCAAACACTACCCTGTTTAAAATACTATGAAACACGGGACAGAAGATGCAATTTCCTCTCATCTCAAATTAGAGGAATTGTGTCTCTTTGTTCCTTCACTTACCTCCAATTTGAATCAGTGGGCAGGTAAAATCTCACTCTCTCCATCTCTCTTTCCTAGTAAATAGTTATTTATCCCATAAATAGTCAAACACATAGGGAATTATACGACCTGCTTTGTCTTGGAAGAACAGAAGATCTCCTAAAAGTATCACCTAAAAGGTTGCCTGAGCAGCTATAGGTAACTACATGGTTGCATGACAAGTAACTAGGGAATATGAGATGAAGAAGTTCAAATTCTAATGCTCTTAATAATAATAACAATAATAACAATAATAACAATAATAACAATAATAACAATAATAATAATAATAATAATAATAATAATAATAATAATAATAATAATAATAATAATAATAACTAGGTTGGAAGAAACCTTCAAGATCATCATGTCCAAACCCTCAAACAATCCAACCCACCTAAACACCTAACCCATGGCACCAAGCAACCCATCAAGTCTCCTCCTGAACACCTCCAATGATGATGACTCCATCACCTCCCCGGGAAGCCCATTCCAATAGGCAATCACTCTCTCTGTATAGAACTTCTTCCTAACATCTAACCTAAACCTCCCCTGGTGCAGCCTGAGACTGTGTCCTCTTGGTCTGGTGCTGGTTGCCTGGGAGAAGAGACCAACCTCTGCCTGACTACAACCTCCCTTCAGGCAGTTGTAGAGAGTGATAAGGTCACCCCTGAGTCTCCTCTTCTCCAGGCTAAGCAGCCCCAGCTCCCTCAGCCTCTCCTCATAGAGCATGTGTTCCAAACCCCTCACCAACTTTGTTGCCCTTCTCTGGACTCGTTCCAGCAAGTCAACATCCTTCCTAAACTGAGGGGCCTAGAACTGGACACAGGACTCAAGGGTGCAGCCTAACCAGTGCAGTGTACAGGGGCAGAATGACCTCCCTGCTCCTGCTGGCCACACTGTTCCTGATGCAGGCCAGGATGCCATTGGCCCTCCTGGCTGCCTGGGCACACTGCAGGCTCATATTCAGCCTACCATCGACCAGTACCCCCAGGTTCCTCTCTACCTGGCTGCTCACCAGCCACACTGACCCCAGCCTGTAGCACTGCATGAGGCTGTTGTGGCCAATGTGCAGAACCTGGACTTGGATGTGTTAAATCTCATGCCGTTGGACTCTGCCCATCTGTCCAGCCTGTCGAGGTCCCTCTGCAGAGCCTCTCTACTCTCCAGCAGATCAACCCCTGCCCCCTGCCTTTCCTAAATCCATGCTGGCTAGGCCTGATCCCTTGGCCATCCTGTAAATGCTGTGTCATTGCACTCAAGATGACCTGTTCCATAATCTTGCCTGGCACTGAGGTCAGACTGACAGGCCTATAATTCCCTGGCTCATTCAACTGGCCCTTCTTCTGGATGGGCACCACACTGGCCATCCAGTCCTCTGGGACCTCTCCAGTGAGCCAGGACTGTATAAAAATGATGGAGAGTGGTCTGGTCAGCTCATCTTCCAGCTCTCTCAGCACCCTAGGATGAATCCCTTCTGCTCCCATTGACTTGTAGGGAGCAAAGCTACTGAGGAGATCTCTAATTACCCCATCCTGGAACAGGGGAAAATTATGCTGCTCCCTGACTCCTTCTGCCAGCTCTGCAGGCCAGCTGTCTGGAAGACATTCTGTCCTGCTAGAAAAAATTGAAGCAAAGAAGGTGTTAAGTAACTCTGCCTTCTCCTCATCCTTTGTTACAACGTTCCCCTCCGTGTCCACCAAGGAGTGGAGGTTGTTCCTGCCCTTCTTCTTGCTATTAATGTATTTATAGAAGGACTTTTTGTTGTCCTTCACAGCAGAGGCCAGTCTAAGCTCCAAATGTGCTTTTGCCTCCCTAATTTTCTTCTTACAAGACCTAGCAACATCCTTAAACATTCCATGGGTTGCCTAACCTTTCTTCCAAAGATAGTACACCCTCTTTTTTTCCCTTTGTTCTTTTAGAAGTTCATCACCCAACCAGGCTGGCCGTCTGCCCCGGCGGCTCATCTTCCGGCACATTGGCACAGCCTGTTCTTGTGCCTTCAAGAGTTCTTCCTTGAAGTAGGCCCAGCTCTCCTGGACCCTTTTGTTTTTAAGGGCTGTCTCCCAAGGAACCTTCTGAGTTAGTTCCTTGAGTAACCTGAAGTCCACCCTCCGGAAGTCCAGAGTGGAGGTCTTCTTGCTGCCCCTCTTAACTTGACCAAATACTGAAAATTCAATTATGTCAGGGTCACTGGCCCCTAAACAGCCTCTGACCATCACATCACGCACCAGCCCTTCCCTATTGGTGAAGAGGAGGTCAAGCATAGCCTTACTCCTGGTAGGCTCATGCAGCACCTGGGATAAGAAGCTGTCCTCCATGCACTCTAAGAACCTCCTAGACTGTCTCCTCTCTGAGATCCCAGCAGATATCAGGCAGGTTGGAGTCACCCATGAGAACAAGGTCAAGCGATCTTGAGACAACTTGAAGCTTCCTATAGAATGCTTCATCAATATCTTCCTCCTGGTTGGGTGGTCTATAACAGACTCCAACCAGTATGTCTGCCCTGCTGGTTTTCCCTCTAATTCTCACCCACAAGCACTCAACCCGATCATCCCTATCTCCAGCTCAACGGCATCTAATGCCTCGCTGATGTTTAGGGCCACCCCTCCACCCATTCTTCGTTGCCTGTCTCTCCTGAAGAGCCTGTAGCTGTTAATTTTAGCCAGATTTAGCAACGACAGAGGTTATTGGAAGTCAATACGGCTGACCAATATGATCGAGTACTGATCCTTTATTGTTCCAGTATTGCAGGCCTATGGCACAGGCCTATGGTGAGAGCACAGCACAGCAAAGTAAAGCATGGAAGGAGAAGAGATAGGACAGGCAGCAGAAGTGCGTAGCAAGGAAACTGCTACAACTTATATAAACTTGGAGCGCCTTGTTGGCAGGGACTCATTGGTTCCCTATGAGTGACCACACATCACACTATTATAGATTATTGGTCCAACTACTGATGACACGCGAGGTTTGGTGATGCAGGTGCATGTCCTGTTGTCCCAAGATAACTTCCTGTGTTTATAGCTACCAGTGCATTGCTTTAGTTACAGTGCTGCAAGACAGCACTGTTTGGTGCACTGATAGCTGGCTCTGCATTTATGCTGAGCATGGCCTACCACCATGTCAGGCTCTAGGCCTGCACTGCCAGATTGCTCACACTGCTCGTCGCTGGCATTGCCACAGTTAATTGCAGTGCTCCAGTCATGTGAGTCATCCTATGATGTCTCTGTGATGGCAACTACATCATATCTTTCCTGCTGTAACAAGGCTTCCAGCTCCTCTTGTTTGTTGCCCATACTTTGTGCATTAGTGCACATGCACTTCTGCTGGGCTTCTGGTTTCACCCCTGGCTCCAGCTTACCACCCTCACACTCCTCTCTGCGAGGACTGATTCCAGCCCCTTCCCCGTTCAAATCTAGTTTAAAGCCCTATCAATGAGACCTGCCAATTCCCTTCCCAGAATCTTTTTCCCTCTGAGGGATAGGCCATTCTCGTACACTCTGATCTTTCCCCTCCTCTGGGACAGATGTACTCCATCTGTTTCCAGCTGACCTGGTACAGTAGAAGGTTCTTCAAGATCAAAGAACCCAAAATTCTTTTGACTGCACCAGCCTCTAAGCCACTTGTTGACTATAGCTGCTGACCTGTTCCTTATTGTATTCCCTGCTGCAACTAAGCGTATAGATGAAAAAATTATTTGTGCACCTGACATAGAATACATAGAATAAACCAGGTTGGAAGAGACCTTCAAGATCATTGCGTCCAACCCATCAACCAATCCAGCCCACCTAAACAACTAACCCATGATACCAAGCACCCCATCAAGTCTTCTCCTGAAAACCTCCAATGACAGCAACTCCACCACCTCCCCTGGCAGCCCATTCCAATGGGCAATCACTCTTTCTGTGAAGAACTTCTTCCTAACATCCAATCTGAACCTCCCCTGGCACAGCCTGAGACTGTGTCCTCTTGTTCTGGTACTGGCTGAAAGGTCATCCCTGAGTCTCCTCTTCTCCAGGCTAAGCAACCCCAGCTCCCTCAGCCTCTCCTCATAGGGCTTGTGTTCCAAAGCCCTCACCAACTTTGTTGCCCTTCTCTGGACTCATTCCAGCAAGTCAACATCCTTCCTAAACTGGGGGGCCCAGAACTGGACACAGTACTCGATGTGTGGCCTAACCAGTGCAGTGTACAGGGGCAGAATGACCTCCCTGCTCCTGCTGGCCACACTGTTCCTAATGCAGGCCAAGATGCCATTGGCCCTCTTGGCTGCCTGGGCACACTGCAGGCTCATGAACCCTCAACAAGATCCCCCAGGGCATTGAAGTAATTTTTGATAGCCCTGGGAGTTCTCGTTGCAACATCAACATTCCCTAGCTGCGTAACTATTAACGGATAGTAGTCAGAGGGCTGCACCAGACTAGGCAGCCTTCTGGTAACATCTCTAACCTTAGCTTCCCTATGAGTAGGGTCTGGCCGACATATGGGGCCTTCTGTTCCACTCAGGAGGGAATCACCGATAACAATTACCCTCCTCCTTTTTTTAAGGGAGCAAGTCCTGATGCTGAGGGAAGGCTGTTTAACCTTAGGCTGTTTAGCCTCAGGGAAAACCCCAGATGGTGTGTCCTCTGGCATCAGAATCACCTCACCCTTGATCTCCAGTGCCACATACCTGTTTTCCAAGGGCAATGGGGAAGGTAATGGGAGGCAAGGAGGTTTTACTTTGTGTCTTTTGAGAGGAACCTGCATCCATTCCCCTCTGCTTTTTGGATAACCAGCCTCTGCTGGGGGAGCCTGCAGAGCCTGGTTACTCAAGTTTGTCTCCCTTCTACAATCCCTTTCATCTCTAAGTCCAGCAACCTCGTCCTTCAGTCTGGCCACCAGGTTAAGCAGATAGTCAATCTGCTCACATATTATGCAGGAGTTGTCCCCAGTACCTTGCATCTCAAGCACCAGGCTCCAGCACTGTCTGCAGCCAGATGCCTGGACACCTACCTCTTGCTTATGACACTTACCTACTTGCTTATATTCTCCCTCAGTCTGAGTTGAGACTGATTTTTTGAATGAGTTATTGCGCCGAGTTACCACCATGGCCAGCCCTGCCCGTGTGACCTGTTGGACAAAGATTTAAAAAAAGTGTGGCGGCGCGTGTGTCTGGCTGCAGCCAAGCGAGAACACACAGGCTGAAATGGAAGCTGCCACAAGGTGCTGTGGATATGGACGTGCTGGAGCGTGTCCATAGAAGGGCCACGAGGAGGATCAGAGGGCTGGAGCACCACTTCTATGAGGACAGACTGAAGGAGTTGGGGCTGTTCAGTCTGGAGAAGACAAGGCTCAGAGGTGACCTCATTGTGGCCTTCCAGTATCTGAAGGGGACCTACAAGAAGGCTGGGTAGGGACTTCTCAGGATATCAGGTAGTGGGGAATGGAATGAAGCTGGAGGTGGGGAGATGGGCTGGATGTGAGGAGGAAGTTCTTCACGATGAGAATGGTGAAGCCCTGGACTGGGTTGTCCAGGGAGGTGGTTGAGGCCCCGTCCCAGGAGGTGTTTAAGACCAGGCTGGATGAGGCTCTGGCCAGCCTGATCAAGTGTGAGGTGTCCCTGCCCATGGCAGGGGGGTTGGAGCTGGATGATCCTTGTGGTCCCTTCCAACCCTGACTGATACTATGATACCATCTAGTACCTGAAATGTTACTTCTTAAGCTGCATCGAGTGTTCAGAAGACATTAACCTAACTTACCATTTCCTTTTTGTCTTGTTTCAGACTTTCAGTTTTTCTGTCAACTCCCCACTTTGCTGAAGATAGAATAGAATAGAATAGAATTAACCAGGTTGGAAGAGACCTTCGAGATCATCGTGTCCAACCTATCATCCGACACCACCTAATCAACTAAACCATACAACCAAGCATCCTGTCAAGCCTCGCCCTGAACACCCCCAGCGTCGGCGACCCCACCACCTCCTCAGGCAGCCCATTCCAATGGGCAATCACTCTCTCTGTGTAAAACTTCCTCCTAACCTCCAGCCTAAACCTCCCCTGACGCAGCCTGAGACTGTGTCCTCTTGTTCTGGTACTGGTTGCCTGGGAGAAGAGACCAACCTCTGCCTGTCTACAACCCCCCCTCAGGTAGTTGTAGAGAGCAATAAGGTCACCCCTGAGTCTCCTCTTCTCCAGACTAAGCAACCCCAGCTCCCTCAATCTCTCCTCATAGGGCTTGTGCTCCAAGCCCCTCACCAACCTTGTTGCCCTTTTCTGGACACGCTCCAGCAAGTCAACATCCTTCCTAAACTGAGGGGCCCAGAACTGAACACAGTACTCAAGGTGTGGCCTAACCAGTGCAGTGTACAGGGGCAGAATGACCTCCCTGCTCCTGCTGGCCACACTGTTCCTGATGCAGGCCAGGATGCCACTGGCCCTCCTGGCTGCCTGGGCGCACTGCAGGCTCATGTTCAGTCTACCATCAACCAGCACCCCCAGGTCTCTCTCAGCCTGACTGCTCTCCAGCCACTCTGACCCCAGCTTGTAACTCTGCATGGGGTTGCTGCGGCCAATGTGCAGAACCCGGCACTTGGATGTGTTAAATCTCATGCCGTTGGACTCTGCCCATCTGTCCAGCCTGTCGAGGTCCCTCTGCAGAGCCTCTCTACCCTCCAGCAGATCAACTCCTGCCCCCAGCTTGGTGTCATCAGCAAATTTACTGATGATGGACTCAATGCCCTCATCCAGATCATCAAGAAAGATGTTAAAGAGCATGGGGCCCAGCACTGATCCTTGGGGCACACCACTGGTGACTGGCTGCCAGCTGGATGTGGCACCATTCACCACCACTCTCTGGGCTCGGCCCTCCAGCCAGTTCCTAACCCATCACAGTGTGCTCCCATCCAAGCCATGGGCTGACAGCTTGGCCAGGAGTTTGTTGTGGGGGATGGTGTCAAAGGCCTTGCTGAGGTCCAGGTAGACTACATCCACAGCCTGCCCTGCATCCACCAGACGGGTCACCTGATCATAGAAGGCAGTCAGGTTGGTCAGGCAGGACCTGCCCTTCCTAAACCCATGCTGGCTGGGCCTGATCCCTTGGCCATCCTCCAAGTTCTGTGCGACTGCACTCAAGATGACCTGTTCCATAATCTTGACTGGCACTGAGGTCAGGCTGACAGGTCTATAATTCCCTGGCTCATCCAACCGGCCCTTCTTGTGGATGGGCACCACGGTGGCCAGCTTCCAGTCGTCTGGGATGTCTCCATTGAGCCAGGACTGCTGAAAAATGATGGAGAGCGGCTTGGCCAGCACATCTTCCAGCTCTCTCAGCACCCTAGGATGGAACCCATCTGGTCCCATGGACTTGTGGGGATCCAAGTGGCTAAGCAGATGACCAACTACCCCATTCTGGAACAGAGGAAGACTATGCTGCTCCCTGACTCCTTCTGCCAGCTCTGCAGGCCAGCTGTCTGGAAGACATTCTGTCCTGCTAGAAAAAACTGAGGCAAAGAAGGTGTTAAGTAACTCTGCCTTCTCCTCATCCTTTGTTACAACATTCCCCTCCGTGTCCACCAAGGAGTGGAGGTTGTCCCTGCCCTTCTTCTTGCTATTAATGTATTTATAGAAGGACTTTTTGTTGTCCTTCACAGCAGAGGCCAGTCTAAGCTCCAAATGTGCTTTTGCCTCCCTAATTTTCTTCCTACAAGACCTAGCAACATCCTTAAACTTTTCATGGGTTGCCTCCCCTTTCTTCCAAAGATGATACACCCTCTTTTTTTCCCTTAGTTCTTTTAGAAGCTCATCACCCATCCAGGCTGGCCGTCTGCCCCAGCAGCTCCTCTTCCGGCGCATTGGCACAGCCTGATCCTGTGCCTTCAAGAGTTCCTCCTTGAAGTAGTCCCAACTCTCCTGGACCCCTTTGTTTCTAAGGGCTGTCTTCCAAGGAACCTTCTGAGTTAGTTCCTTGAGCAACCTGAAGTCTGCCCTCCGGAAGTCCAGAGTGGAGGTCTTCTTGCTGCCCCTCTTAACTTGACCAAATACTGAAAATTCAGATGATTATGCAATGTTCAGGACACTGAAGAGAATTCTACAGGCTTAATTCTACAGTCATCTGCAGAAATACTTGAACTCAGCTGAAATGAAATACAGAAGTACTAGCAGCAGTCAAGCTCTGTTAGTTGTCTCCATAAGATCCATGTGCTTGAACACAGCCGAAGGTATTTGGCTAATGTTTTTTAAAAGTTAGACACTGCAAACATCCAGCATAAAACTTCATCCTAGTGTTGTATTTTGGAAAAACTACAAGTAATTGAAAAGTAGGTCTTATAATGGGAGATATTAGTCCATGTTAATTATACTTGATGTTACAAATGCTGCCTATGATAACTGAGAAAACATATAAATAACAGAAACACATTTTGAAGTAATTGTATCCTAGGTAATAATTACTTTCATTCTGTATCACTGCTGCCTTATTAGATATTCAAGTGTCATTTTTATGAGGCTACGTTCCTTTCATTAAAAGGCAAATTGCTTCATGGATTATGTGATGGGTATATACATCATACACTCTTGTTGCAACTATGTACTACACTCTTACAACCGTAGATTGTGTGTTATGATCTGCTCCTTTATGTTCACGTGAGTCAACTTGGTTAACTGCTGGAATAAAACGGATATTCCTTTTACTAAATCTGGTTGCTAGTTCACATAATACTCATCCTGCTAAGGGTTGTCTAGAGTACTTCTTGTATTTAACTGTTAGAGTAATATTTGTTACACTGGATTGTTCTTGGTTAAGATAGTGTTAGTAAATTCAAGTCACATTTCCATACATTGTGGATGCTTGAAACATTATGAACAGCTTTACAGAATATATCAATAGCTACACAAATGCATCAGTAATTTCGTACAAAATCACCCAGTGGCACTGCAATCTTATTCTGCAGTGCATCTGCACTTTCATATCCAGTGCTCACCAGGGTTGTGAACAAAACTTTGTGAGTGCTTGTAAGATGGCATATGAATATTGTTTAGGAAAATATTCCGGTTCTTTTCTTGGGAAATTTCTTACCTTCATTCTTTCCTGAGTCTTGTATGTGTAATGCAGGTTGAGGTAAGGGGAAATGGTTGTGGTTTTTTTTTTTTCTTATGCAGTGAAGACAACTCTACCCTTCCTGTAGCCATTTGACCATATCTGGGGGGAAGAAGCTGGAGTGGAGTTATATTACAGCCTTGCAGATACTGAGAAAGGAGATGTCAGAAAGAAGCAGAAATGGTGTCCTATTTTATTTTCATGTTGGGAATTCTTGAATTAACAAGTTAAAACAGGAAATGCAATATTGTACAACAGATAAGAGAGTAAAGCAGGAGCTCAGAACATCCAGCTTATGGCTAAGGTTTGGCTGCTGAAATGATGTGTGACTTTGAAAGAGTGGGTCATTCTTTCTGCACTGCTAGAGATAAAATCTTGATGTCAACAGAAAATAACATCTCACACAAGAGGCTCTTCATCTCTCACAAGCCTCTAGATGTGTGTCGTAGTTTGGGCTGGCTGCCCTCTGCTACAGGGGTGTTTCCTGTGCCCAGAAGTCCAGCCCAGTCCGTGGGCACAGGAAATTATGTATTTCTACCATAATCCCTTGTACCACTATAAATTTTGCGGTGGGGTCTGGCACTTCCTCTTTTCTTTCCTCTCTGAGACTCGGTAACTGGGGGAGAGATCTCCCAGCCATGGACCTGATTAGGCCTGTGGTGGGTTAACGCCCTTTTCTGAAAAAAAAACCCAACAAAACAAAGCAGGGTGGAGGGCTTGCAGGTACTTTACCCTCCCTGCAGGGCATTTTCCCCTGGGAAGCTGAGTCTGTTCCACTCTCCCCTCCCTGCCCAGCTAGGGTATAAAAAGCAGGACATCATAGCTGTTGGCCCTGCTTTTGGCTCCTGCCTCTGCTGGATGAGAGCTGCTGCAGCTGCCCTCCTGCTCCTCAGCCACGTGGCCAGACCTGATCCTTCTCTCTGCTGCCTCCGCACCTCCTCAGAGAAAGACTGGTTTTGTATTATTCTTTCTTGTCCCCCTCCCATCCATCCTTGTTCCTTGCCCTTGTGAACCTTTCCTGTTATTTATATATATATATATTGTTTAAAGAAAATTCTTCACCTCTCTACTTCCAAGCCGACTCCAGATTATTGTTTAGTGGATTTGCTCCTTACCCTTTTTTTTCCCTCTCTGTTTAGGGGGAGGAGGGTGGAGTGGGGGAGAGATTCTCAGCCTTTTCCCCATTTGGGCTTTTAACTCCCAGCTAAGGCTCAAACCACTACAAGGCCCAAGGCCACGGGGAGATGGGCAGTCTCAGATCTGGCCAGCTGAGACTAGCCTAGCAGTAGCAGGGGGGAAGGAGGAGCCCTGGGGGTTTTGGGTGCACCCTCAGGTGGGGTTCTGGTCTTTCTGGGTCTATTTTGGTCTCTTTCTTGTCACTATGTTTCTTTTCCGTATACACTCACTGTTCGCTATTTAAACTTTCCATCACTTTTCAATCTGTTTGTTCGAGTCGTTATTTCTGCGTGTGGTGGGGAGGGGATTCGTCCCAACCCATTACATTTTGGTGCACCAATGTGGAGCTAGCTGTTGTGCCCACTCTGCAGATCGATTGCAAAAGATGGAGAGTTTAAATTTAGTTCTGGGCATTGGTTTGGGTTTGGTAGTTGGGGCTCAAGTTTTGTTGCTGGGGCGATCATGTGAATCCTTGTGGATTGCGGGGGAACACCTGGTGAGCTCGAGGTACTGCTTGAGAACACAGAACCTGCCTTTCCACGGCAGAGAGTGAAGTGGGGGAGGGGCAGCAGCGAACAGATCAGAGTCAGGTCTGTTTTCACTGCGGGGATGGAGCCAGCCGCTGTGAGTGGGCGAGCCAGCTCCCGAAATCCTGGGGGGCGGACGGAGAACCCGGCTGGAAAGCCTTTTTCAATGGCTCTGAGAATGCGCTTATGGCTTTTGCTGGGGAAGCCGTTTGAGTGTACAAGGGGTGGAGGTGATTTTGATTCTGTGCTGCGGCGGCAGAGGTGGGCGGAGCCCTGCTGTATGCCGAGTGGTGGCGGTGGCAGGCCTGGCCGTGCGCTCGGAGGAGCGGTGACGGTGGCCCCGGCCATGCACTTGGGCTGCAGTAGGGCTGGCTCTGATCTCTTTCCCCAATTTTTGGATGAACTCCAAAAATGGCGCTGAGCGCCTGGTTCCACCTCTCTTTTCTCAGTGGGCTGTGGCGCAGCGCCTCCCTCTTCCGGGGGGAGAGTCATGCAGCCGGATGCTGTCATGCCTCGGTATGCAAGCACCCAGTGACGGGGCGGAGTGCCTCTGATGCATCCGTGTAGTTTTGGACCACGGATGGAAGAGGTTGGCTACAGCACCCTGGATGGATCGGAAAAAGGCAGTCGTGGAGCTGGGTTGTTCCAACTGGCCTGCCCCAGGGGTGGGGAATATGCCGCCGAGTATGAGAATAAAGGCTTGGCTGAGAAGTTGTGAGGCTTTTCCAGGTGACCAGGATGTCCAATGAATCCATGGAGAACTTGCACCGCAGAAGAGTGAACTCTGCATCACTGGGATGTTCCATTAGATGAAGGAAGAAGAACTGGAACGGATAGACACTTGAGCCTGAATGAGAGACTATTTGGGTGGATGCCCAGATGAAGATATGGACTTCGCCAGACATGTCAGCAGAAGCTTTCTGATTTGATGATATGTTTGGGTGCAGGGATTATGGTATGAAATAAGGGGTGGCTCCTGTCATAGTTTGGGCTGGGTGCCCTCTGCTACAGGGGTGTTTCCTGTGTCCAGAAGTTCAGCCCAGTCGGTGGACACAGGAAATTATGTATTTCTACCATAATCCCTTGCACCACTATAAATTTTGCGGCGGGGTCTGGCACTTCCTCTTTTCTTTCCTCTCCGAGACTCGGTAACTGGGGGAGAGATCTCCCGGCCATGGACCTGATTAGGCCCAAGGCCATGGAGGGATGGGCAGTCTCAGATCTGGCCAGCTGAGACTAGCCTAGCAGTAGGGGGGGGAAGGAGGAGCCCTGGGGGTTTGGGTGCACCCTCAGGTGGGGTTGGTGTCTTTATGGGGTCTATTTTGGTCTCTTTCTTGTCACTATGTTTCTTTTTTGTACACACTCACTGTTTTCTATTTAAACTTTCCATCACTTTTCAATCTGTTTGTTCGAGTCGTTATTTCTGGGCGTGGTGGGGAGGGGATTCGTCCCAACCCATTACAGTGTGAATGCGATTCTGTTGCTAATAACACCACAACTGAATCTACCCAGTTATGTGGTCAATCTTGTAGGGCTTTCTGAGGTCTTATGTTCTAATGTATAGTAACAGATGTGTTTGGAGTAGGAATAATTGCTTGTGGATGTTTCTGAAATCTTTGTTAGATTTCACACATTACATGTTTGTGACCGTTTGAGGCTGTGCCTTTAAGAAAAGGACAGTGCTGAGACACTCTGGCTGAATGTTTTGGTATCAAAATGAAAACATTCAGATATTCTAAACGAATTTCATTGGTAGATTGGTAGAATGCAACTTTAAGTTTTAGTGCAGTGGGAATTTTTCTGAGTTCCAGCCTGTTCTGCCTTTCCAACCTGTCTGATTCTCAGCAGGCTAGCCAGGAGCTGACCTTGAGATAAGCAAAACTAATCCCTGCATGTGCTTTTGAAGCCTAATAATATCTCTTTTCCTTAATAACTGCCTTTCTTTCTCTCTCTAACCCCTTTTTGGGAAAAAAGGGAGGTAGGGGGGAGAGAGAAGGGTTACAGGGAGAGAAACCCTCCTCTTCTTGAGGAGGGAATTTTGTTGTGTTATTTTTCTTTGCTGTATATTTCTGTATACATATTGTAAATACTGTATATATTGTGTTATATATATAACCTGCATTCCATATATGCTTGTAAATATAGCTTTGCTTCTCCAACTGAGTTTAGCTGTGGTTTCTTTCTCTGTGGGGGAGGGAGAGCTAGGCCCTCTCTCAATCCACCACACATGTTAAAAATATAATTACTTGAAAAGAAAATGAAGACTGAAGAAGTAAAACATCACAGAGGAATTTCCTGGAGAAATTAGAACACTTGGTATTTATGGCTCAGACTAGGTAATACTTATATGCGTATATACATATATATATGTACATATATATATGTATATACACATATGAAAACTTTGACAAACTTCTTTGATTTCAGGTTGCATAGCTTGTCTAGGTCATGATGCAGCAGCATTAGTTTAATGTGCCCCATCAATAATCTTCAATCTTGAAAACTATGTAAACAACTGAATTTCACTAAATCTACTCTTCTTTTAAAGTCAAACTCACCTGTGATCAGTATATACCATTATTGCTTAGATGAAGAGTTTCAATATTGTGAAAAGCATGAGAAAGATGTTTTCCCCCCAATACTTTTAAAAAGGCAATGTCTATGCCAGTAGAATCATGCTCATGACTAGGCAGTTATAGAACAATCTCTTCTGTTTCTATGCATTTCAGAAGGGAAGAACTTCAGTTAGGAATAATTTTTCAGTGGTATGATCCTAAGGGAAATTATTAAACACAGCAGTAGTATAAAAAGATTTCTCAATTTAATAATGAAGAAAAAAGCCTAACAAACAATGACAACACCTTTTAAGATGATAACTATGAAAGCACTTGCTTCCACTATTTATTTAGTCTCCAAAGTCACAAAGTAGTAAAGGTAAACTTTGTTTTCCTGAGCACAATTTGAAAGAAATCTTGGAATGTCAAGAACCACAGGTATGGAGACACTAGATCCCAGGAAAGTGTGTAGAAATTTTTTAATATTAACAGGTTCTAATGTCAAAAAAATACTGGCTGTTTTTTTTCCTGTCTCCTTTCTTCTGGAAGATATTTTTATTCCTTTAGGTTTATTTACCTCTCTGGGTAGAACTGAGGAGGGACCAATAATGAAGGTGAGTGACACCTTGAGTGCTGTGAAGGACACCTTGAGTACTGCGTCCAGTTCTGGGCCCCTCAGTTTAGGAAGGATGTTGACTTGCTGGAGCGTGTCCAGAAAAGGGCAAAAAAGTTGGTGAGGAGTTTGGAACACAAGCCCTATGAGGAGAGACTGAGGGAGATGGGGTTGCTTAGCCTTGAGGAGGCTCAGGGGGGACCTTATTGCTCTCTACAACTACCTGAAGGCTGGTTGTGGACAGGCAGAGGTTGGTCTCTTCTCCCAGGCAACCAGCACCAGAACAAGAGGACACAGTCTCAACCTGCACCAGGGGAGGTTTAGGCTGGAGGATAGGAGGAAGTCCTACACAGAGAGAGTGATTGCCCATTGGAATAGGCTGCCTGGGGAGGTGGTGGGGTCACCATCACTGGAGGTGTTTAGGAGGAGACTTGATAGAGTGCTTGGTTGCATGGTTTAGTTGATTAGGTGGGTTGGATAATAGGTTGGACGTGATGATCTTGAGGTCTCTTCCAGCCTGGTTTACTCTTTTCTACTGCGTTCTAAATTAAACAAGTTTTAGAGGAGAATAACAAGTGCCAACACATTTATTTATTTTGTTGAGGTAAGTTATTTTCACACAGCCTTCATGTGGTGATTTCTCTTTTTGCTGAATATCTAAGAATGACCTTTTAGTCTTTTTGTTTTACCTAAAGCTTGTATTCCAGGAACAAAGCCCACAGTATTAAGTGTGTTATGACATCAAGCAGACATACCTTATTAGGTATAAACAAATTGTTCCAGTTCAATACTCATTTCTAGAAACAATTTAATTCTTTTACTGCTTAAGACATGACAGAAAATGTGTCTCATTCTGTAAGGTCTTTCCAAGCAGTGCTATAGTCCAGTACAGAGAATTCTTTCTCAATAATTTTTTTCCTGCATGTTTTTTGTTCTATGGAATTCTCTTGTCCTTACTGTTAGCCTGGTCTGGGAGGAATCACTGGGTCAGACCATGGAACCATAGTTCAGCTCTTGCAACAAATGCTCTTAAGGCACTACAATGGAGCATACACTGGGCAAAGTTTAAAATGCTGTTTCCACTTTTTACTATACATCTTCAATCCTCCTTCACTTTTCTTTAAATTCAAATACATTATAGAACAGCTTCTAAAGACTGTTGATCATCAGCTGAATTATGAACAAGGTTCTCAACCTGGTCAAAGGACCAGAGTTTTTCAGGTGTTACTATCTCCCTGAAAATGACTTGCCCAGATCTATACTGACTGGTTGGTTCTGGCCAGTTTACCACACCACTAAAAAAATCTCAAGCATACAGAATGAGAAGCAAGCATGACTGTGTCTACTAAAGAAAAGGGAGCCTCATTAAGATTCTTAAGACAAACACAATGTGATCTTATACTAGGAAATTATTACAAAGAGAGAGAAGGCATCTGCTGATTTCAAGACGTCTCTCTTACATTGTAAACTGTGAAATTACCGTGCTGCTCTGTAATATTTCCAGTGCTATTTGAACCAAATAACAGAATATTTTTATTCATTTTTAATGAGCTGTATAATTTTATAATACCCCAGTGGTTTAAATTAGCAAAAATTATGTGCACTAGGGGAAAACAAAATTTAAAAAAAATAAATAATAGCCTTCTGATTTAATACTATATCTACATAACATGAAAAATGGAAACATTGAGTCTAAACAATGCTAAGTAGCCAGCTAGTTTAATGAAAAGTCTCTACATCATCTCTCATATTGTATTTATTAGACTTATTGAAGGTTTCCCCCATCAGAGTCCTTGGGCTTTAATTTTCAGGACTCAGCTGAACAGACTTCAGACTATGTGAAAAACTAAGTTTTCACTGAAGACTCTGTGCTTTTGCTAAGTTCTGTTTGGCCTTCTCACTGAATGACAGGTTTTTTGCAATGATACCAACATTGCATTTCAAAGACATCAAACATAATCCAGTGGGGCTGCTATTTTACCTCTCTTGTTCTGAAATAGCTGTAAATCACCTAACATGAAGCCCTGACTGGCAGCAAGTAGATAAATTATTATTATGCTTCAACTACCAGGTTGTGCTCTGCACAACTGCAGAAACAACGTTGGAAATGGCTGTCTAAAAGTAATGAGGATTCAGTGATAGGGACTCCATTAGTCTGTTTGCTATGGTCTGAAGTTACATTGTATTTATGTCTTGTTAGTTTATAAGAGCAATCTCTGTTACTGTCATCAACAATGCACACGTCTAACCTATTATATTTCACAAAGTTAACAAGATACTCCACTTTTTCCAGGCCAGCACAAAGAAATGTATTTTAGAGAACATATGGAGGTAACTTTTATTGCTGGAAAATAAGCACACTCTGTGTGCAATAAATCTGCATAAAATTTTTATTAGCTAATACTTCAAGTCTTCTATTTGCAAAGACTGTCCAGAACAAAAGCAGTTAAAATTCTGATTACTGTTTAAACTGAACTTCAATCCATGCTTTTTAAGGATTTGTGTCTGATGAGAGTTTGAAAGTCAAGTTCATCTTTTATTTTCAGAAGTTCTAAAGGGACTCTCTCACCCAGTTATTTCAAACCTCAAATGTGTTTTCCAACGTCCTTGAAAGTTTCTAGAAAGCACTGTATTTTACACTACCAATAAATTAGCTATCCCAGTGTGTAACTTTGGGGTTAAATGGTAAATATAGGCCACTTCTGTTAGATTAGATAGTGCCATCTTTCTTCTTGAGTGATTTCCCTGCATAATAATGCAGTTCCTTTTGGATTCAAATTCTACTATAGGATCACTCTCTGCTTAGTTCTTTTGAAGCATTTTCAGTGATCCCGCACACAACACACCTGAAGTGGTAGCAGTTTTCTCACTGGACAGCTTGCTTTACTGTTAATTTCTGATTTCAAACCTTTAATGTAGTCAGTGTTCTCCTCCAGTTCCCTTATCTCATTTATTAGGAAATTATCTTCTGAGACTCCGTTTCTCTTGAGAGGAAGTGCTACTTCTCTTTTCCACTTTGTGTAGACCAATTGTTCAGACTGAACATCATTTCCTTACCAAACACTTCCTAACTCTGCTTCTTTACCTCCTGCTAATGACAGCATGTCATCACAGAATTACTCTGTAGTCATATCAAAGTGGAGTGGAGAAGTAGGTTTCACTATAACCAGGTCATTCTCTGTCACTGAAACTGTTATTTGTGAGCTAATGCTTCCTCAAATCAAGATGACAAGCAAGGAGGTATTATGCTTTGAGGTTCAACAGCTCAGATGGCTGTGAATAAATAATTAAGCATTCATACCCAATTGCAGTCCTAGGGTACTTGTGCCCTGTTACAATCCCTTCGTTCCCTTCAGTACTCTGCTTGAATTGTATTTTCACACTGCCGCAAGAAGGGGTCGGAAACGATCAATATGATCCATGAAATCCAACTTTATTGAGCATCAGACACTTCTTATATACAGCAGCCTAGCTGCCAACCCTACCTTCTGCGGTTAAACATCCTGCTTTCCCATCCTGATGAGATAATCACAAGAATTCTGTTTTACATTCTTCTTTACTTGTTATCGCCTGTAAGGGCGTAGTGACCTTGCTTTGGTATCCTGTTATCCTTTGCAGGCAGCTGCAAGCACAGCTACAAGGCCATGGAGGCCTGGCTGCATCAACACACTAGCTTACTGTGAGCAGTAAATAACAAGATGGAGTCCGGCCTACATGCTCTTGTTCAAACCATAATTCCATAGAACCATGTCTTTACAAGCCATTCCGCAACATCACACTGTTAACTTAATTGTACCTCAGTTACCTTGTTAATATGAAAATAATTTCTCCAAAATCCTTATTCTGATTGCAGAGGTTTTCTGCCTTTTTGTTGTTGTTGTTGTTGCTGTTTGTTCCCCAACCCCCCACCTTCTGAAACAGCAGTTTCAGGACTTAAACAGTTACTGGATTTTCCAGCAGTTATTCTTATTTTCTGTAGTGTACTTGATTGTACCAAACTGCTTTATGGCTTTAGCAAATAAGATAATTGCTTCTATTCTTTAGCTTTTTCTCTGATTATGTTAATAATGAAGATAATCAAACACCTCTTCAAAGCTGAACATCACTGATAAAGAAACATTCTTGCCTCAATATGAAGGTAGTCGAACTCCAGGTCAAACACCTTAAAAATGATTTAAAAAAACCCAAACAAACAACCACCAAAAAACCCACAGAATAGAACAGAATAAACCAGGTTGGAAGAGACCTTCAAGATCATTGCATCCAGCCTATCATCCAACACCACCTAATCAACTAAACCATGCAACCAAGCACCCTGTCAAGTCTCCTCCTAAACACCTCCAATGACGGCAATTCCACCACCTCTCCAGGCAGTGCATTCCAATGGGCAATCACTTCTTCTATGAAGAATTTTCCTAACATCCAGTCTAAACCTCCCCTGGTGCAACTTGAGACTGTGTCCTCTTGTTCTGGTGCTGGTTGCCTGGGAGAAGGGACCAACCCCGGCCTGTCCACAACCTCCCCTCAGTTGCAGTGAGCAATAAGGTCTCCCCTGAGTCTCCTCTTCTCCAGGCTAAGCAACCCCAGCTCCCTCAGCCTCTCCTCATAGGGCTTGTGTTCCAAACCCCTCACCAACTTTGTTGTCCTCTGGACACGCTCCAGCAAGTCAACATCCTTCCTAAACTGAGGGGCCCAGAACTGGACACAGGACTCAAGGCATGGCCTAACCAGAGCAGTGTACAGCGGCAGAATGACCTCCTTGCTCCTGCTGGCCACACTGTTCCTGATGCAGGCCAGGATGCCATTGGCCCTCCTGGCTGCCTGGGCACACTGCAGGCTCATGTTCAGCCTACCATCGACCAGCACCTCCAGGTCCCTCTCTACCTGGCCACTCTCCAGCCACTCTGACCCCAGCCTGTAGCACTAAGAGCTAAGAGGTCAAGGGCTGCATATGTGTAGTTATAGTTTGGTCAAATATTTGTGAAGTACTGACAAAAAAAAAAAAAAGGCAAAAAAGCATGGCTTTCAGTTATTTCTATCATGTTTTCATGGGACAATGCACAGCAGGTTCTGCAGTAGCTCACGTAGTTTCTTTCAGAGAAAAAATACTCTGCTCAGCTTGTCCGGCCTTGTTCAACCTACATTGCACCCCTGATGGACATTGAAAATAGACAATAAACCCAAGTTATTTTAAAAATACTTTTAAAGAATTTTATATATATACACACACACACATCATTCTTACACAAGCTTCATTGTTGAAGTCCTTTCTTGAAAGAATGGTCTATTCTGTATCTTTGCCATCAGCACTGCTCTACTTCTTCTATAAAGCTCTGGACTTTAAGGAATGGGAAATAAAGGGTTTTATTCAAACAGTGTCCTCACACCTACCTATTAAAAACTTCTATCTATCTGTGTATTCATGTATGTACATATATATTTATATGCATATTGTTATATAGGTACTTGCACAGAATCTAAATTTTGAGTACTGCACAAGCATTGCCATGAAGGGTTCACATTAGTGACTCTTTAATAAAGATACATTACCTTATCATTTGTTCTTGCTTAAGTTTGTCCTTCTAAACATGTACTTGTTATAAATGAAAGCATTATGTCTTTCTGTTTCTACTGATCAATATTATATGCTGGACACTATTAAGAGTCTCAAACAATCATGCCAGCAAAGGAAAATTTTAACAACTACTAACATATTCACAGCCTCTTCAGCATGGCAAGACAGAGAAGAACAAAAGTTTTAAGTCACCTTATCCTGTTAAATTTCAGACACCAAACATATCCACTGTTAGTGTCAGGCATCCATTTTCATGTGCTAGCAACCATAACATTGCTGAACATGAAAATTTTCAAATATCTTAAAAACATATCCTGGCTTTGCTAAACTTCTGTGATGCTCTGAACATCCTTATTATTCAACATAAACATGTCAATCTAATGCATGAACACTCTGCAAAGTCTCATTCCTTCACTAAGGCAGGATATGTATGTTGTGTGAAGATAGATCATTGTACTCTTATGAACATGACAACAAGTTCTGCTGTGAAAAACTCTTTTATGCATGTTATGAAAGCTAACAGAATTTCAGTTTGGTTACTCAGAAGCCTATCTGTTTTCCATTTTTGTACCTCCATTACTTTTTCAACAACTAAAAGCCACAAACCTATGTCTCAGCACAGCTGCCATTGAATGAAACAGTTAAAATCTTAAGTGACATCTTTATCAAGACAAATGTCCCATGTATATTGTGAACTGAGGCACAATGTGTCCTAAATCTTAAAGATAAGAAAATTAATGACAGAGGTGACAGTGACAGAACCATTCCTGGGCCTTGTATTGGTATTCCAGTACCTGCCAGAAGACAGAGGCAAGACTCAGGCTTATGCTTTGTCTTCTGCCATGCCTCAGAGCCCATCTGAAAGCTCTGCCATAGAAAAGGCTCATGTTCTGTCAGCTTGGAATGAGTAGGTGTAAAATGCACTGGAAATAAATCCTGCGTGTCTTCTTGATGGTAAATGACAATTAAATAAATTATACCAAGGCCCGCTAAGCTCCAGATGCCATAGTTACAGAGCCATCATCCCCTTTTTCAAGTAAATACCTATTCAGTTAGATCCTGAATAACTGGTGTCACAGAACCAGCTGTGTTTAAAACCTGAAGGTAGTCTAGCAATCATTTTGTCCTACCAGTTTTTCTGTGCTAATAACAAGTGGCAGTTATTCATGCCTCATAATATAAGCTGTGACTTTTAGATCCTGATAATACTATGCAAGTCTTGTACCTGTTCTTAACTAACTGATAAAATGACAGCTGAGATTTTTTTTCTACTAGGATGTCTTAGGTAATGGATGATGTATTGGATAAAAATATACCAGCAGCAATCAAAAGGCCAAAGCAGCACAAAGTTCATGAAGATTCAAACTGCATAAACATTTTTTGATCATGAACAGAATGCACTAGTTTAATATGCCTGCTTCACTGTGTTTATCTATCAATATGGCTATGTTTAAATTATTACTCTCCTTCCTCTTAAAAATCACAACAGTGTGATGGGTTACACCCATCCTGAAAGCAGCAGGGGGAAGGCTTGTTAGAACCTTCCCCTCCCCAGAGTGGGGTTTTCCCTCTGGGAACCTTAGTTAGTCTGTTCCACTCCCCCTTTCTGTCCAGCAAGCCTGTAAAAAGGAAGACACTGTGGCCATTTGCTCTTTTTTGCTTCTGCCTTGCCTGGATGAGAGGACTGGGTTGCTGCTGCCTTCCTCTTCTCTGCCACATGGTCAGGCCTGGTCTTTGCTCCCTTCTGCTTCTTCAAAGGAGTGTTGGTTTGATATATATATATTCTCCTTATCTATCCTTGTTCCTTACCCTGTGAACCCTTCCCATTATTGTTATATATAGCAATATATATAACTATATATATATATACGTAGCTATATATAGTTTAAAGAAAATTTTTCCTCTCTTCTTCCAAACTGACTCCAAATTATTTCTCGGTATATTTACCTCCTCCTTTTTTTCCTTATCCCCCTTTCTTTCCTTTTTTCTTAGAGGACAGGGAGGGGGAAACGGGGCAGGGATTCTCAGTCTTCCCCCCTCCATCTGAGCTGCTAAATCCCAGTTAAGGCTCAAATCACCACAAACAGAAACAGAGAAAATTCAGAAACTTAAAATGGTGTCAAAGGTCCATCTAATGGGGTGAGGAATTTGAATGTTTGCAACTGTGACACCCTGCCCCAAAAAAGGAGAATGAACACCTTTTATCTTTACAAGACCTCCTTTCCACCCCTACCCCTCAATACTATATTGTTTCAGACAGTTGTTAAAATAGAAGGCTTTTTAATATGTTTCTCTGAACTCGTGATTATACAAAATATTTATTAAGAACCTAGTCTTATAAGGTCTTACTAGAAGTGGCTAACCATGTTTCAATTATCAGCATGCCTGAAACAATGAAATATGACACACAAGTTTAAAACTAAACAAAGCAAAGCAAACAAAGTGACTTGCAGCCCTCTCTGTGAAAGAAAGTTTGAAATTAAAATGGGAGAATTTTCCTGCTCTATTTATCCATTT